>NC_085000.1:21584349-21676849 GCF_963854185.1 Sardina pilchardus | reverse complement strand
CAAAAAGGGTCCTATGTTCCCCGGTCGCAATACAAACTGGGGAACATGGGACCCTTTTTAGAGAAAAGCGGGGAACATAATAGGACCCTTTTCAAAATGTCCAAAAAAAAGGGTCCTATGTTCCCCAGTCCCATACAAAGTGGGGAACACAGGACCTGGGGAACATAGGAGCCCGGGGAACATAGGACCTGGGGAACATAGGACCCGGGGAACATAGGACCCCGGGGAACATAGGTGCGCTCCCCCAGAGTGCAGGTGTGGTGTGACGGGGCGTGTCGCAGGTGGGACTGAGAGGGCTGTGTTGCTCTGCTGGCAGGCGCATCCACATCACCAAAGCCACGCTGCAGTACCTGAACGGAGACTACGAGGTGGAGCCGGGCTTCGGAGGAGAGAGGAACGCGTCCCTCAAAGAGAACAACATCGAGACCTTCCTGGTGCTGGGCTGCAGCCAGAAAAGGGTTAGCAAAACACTGACACACATGCACGCGCACGCACACACACACACGCACACACACACACATGCACGCACACGCGCACACACACACACACACACACACGCACACGCACACCCACACCCACACACACACACACACACACACACACACGCACGCGCACGCACATGCACATACACACACACATGCACACACTTTTAGAGGTCATACTATATTTATATAGTCTTTTATTAATATTTAATGTATTTTATATCCGTCCAGGGTAATCACATTGAAATTCTTATCTGTTTGAAGTCAGTCCATGCCCAGTAGCCATGTTTTTGTTTGTTTTTTTTATAAAGAAAATAAGGTTTGATGCTAATGCTTTCTAGAAATACTAAAGGATGACACACTCATGTTAAAAAGAAGTTCTTATATCAGTTTCATGTCTCTCTCTCTCCCTCTCTCTCTCTCTCTCCCTCTCTCTCTCTCTCCCTCTCTCTCACTCCCTCTCTCTACCCCCTCTCTCTGCGTGTGCTACAGAAAGAGGAGAAGGCCATGATGGCGAAGCTGCAGAGGGCGCGGGCGAACTCGGGTGAGGGGCTGATGCCCCGCTGGGTGCCTGACAGATCCTTCTCCCGAACCAAAGACTCCAAAGTTTACAGGCAGATGGTGAGACGGCACCGCCCGCCCGCACTCTCAACAGTCTCTCAAGTCTCCCCAGACACAGCTCTGTCTGTGCCTGTGTCCTCCCCTCTCCTCATTAGCCTGCCTGTGTCTATACCTGTGTCCCTCCTTCCCCTCCCTGCCTGTGTCTGTACCTGTGTCTGTGTCTGTCTGTGTCCTCCCCTCTCCTCATTAGCCCTGCCTGTGCCTGTGCCTGTGTCCCTACTTCCCCTCCCTGCCTGTGTCTGTACCTGTGTCTGTGTCCTCCCCTCTCCTCACTAGCCCTGTCTGCGTCTGTGCCTGTCAGTGTCTGTGTCCTCCCCTCTCCTTATTAGCCCTGCCTGTGTCTGTGCCTGTGTTTGTGCCTGTGTCCCTCCTTCCCCTCCCTGCCTGTGTCTGTGTCTGTCTGTGTCCTCCCCTCTTCTCACTAGCCCTGTCTGTGTCTGAGTCTGTGTCTGTGTCCTCCCCTCCCCTCGCTCCCCGCAGCTGAGGTGATATTTTTGGAAGTAGTACAGACAGACATGATGGAGATATTTTATATTCACCGCGTAGACTATTGATCAGTGATGAAATGGAAAGTGCACTGGACTGGAAGGTGGCTGTGACATGGCCCTCTGATTTGCCCTTCATTAGTCCGGATTTGGGCTCCCGAGCCGAATATGATGCCCTCCATTGGTTCCATTCACAGTTGTTGTGCTCCGGTGGCAAAGGGGTGGCGTTTGAAAGGCTCAGCCACACATTTACACACTGTCTCGCAGATCTGCTTGCACAGAGCATCCCTCTCATTCTCCCTCCCTTCCTATCTCTTTTACTCTCTCTATCACCCTGTTTTTTCTGTCTGGTCCTCACTCTTTCTCACCCCCCCCCCCCCCCCCCCCAAACCCATCCTCTCTCTCTTCTTTCACTCCTTCCTATCTCCCGGAGGAGTGTGTGTGTCCAGGGGGAGGAGGTAGGATGTGTAATTTGAAGCCTTGGAGCCTTAATTAAAACATCACTGTATCCGCGAGGGCTTAGCAGCTGCAGATGGGCTGTGTGTGTGTGTGTGTGTGTGTGTGTGTGTCTGAGTGCCGTCCCTTGTCTGGGTGCTAATCTTCCCTTGTCCTGTCGTCTGTTCCCAGGGCATCGACGAGGCCTCCAGCAAAGACAAGTGAGTATTGCTTTCACACACACACACACAAAAAAAGGGCTCCAATCCAGGCCCTTTCTGTCTGCACTGTCCACCAAGCTATTATTGAGTTACCACCACGCAATTCTCATGTACTCCCCAGACTAAGTATAGATGCGTGGCGGCCACAGGGTCCTTTTTTATTATTATAATGAGGGTGCACTGTCTGTCCCCGGCCCTTTTGTGAAGTAGGCCATCTGAGGTTTTGTCCTCCATCTCTCTCCCCTTTCTTCATCCCCACTTTCTCTCGCTCTTCCCACGGTCGGCGCCGATAGCCGGTGCACTCAGGAGACCCTGAACCCCGAGGACGAGGTGGACGAGTTTCTGGGACGCGCCATTGACGCCCGGTCCATCGACCAGCTCCGCAAGGACCACGTGAAGAAGTTCCTGCTCACCTTCCAGACGTCCACCCTGGAGAAAAAGGTACACACTGCTCCACTTCCTCCTCCTCCGCTGCTAGGTAACGGGGCTAAGACTCGACCTCAGAGTTTTCAGGCGCTGACTGTAGCCACCCAGTGGCTGAAACATGTCACTGCAAGCTGCTCATTTTAAGTCTCAGAGCATTTTATCTCTATTTCATCTGTGTCCCTCAGTACTCCAAAAAAGTGGATGATCGATTTGGAGGATACGTAGCCTGCACTCTTGTGGTTTTCTGCTTCATCTGTTGCATTCAGATCATCATCTTCCCTCAGTGAGTTCACACACACACACAGACACACACAGACACACACACACACACACACACAGAAACACAGACACACAGACACACACGCAGACACAGACACACACACACACACACACACACACACACACACACACACACACACACACACACATACACACACACACACACACACACTCACACACTCACACACAAACACATAATTGCAAATACTCATCCAGAGACAGCACCAAGAGCAGATGAGCGTATTGTGTTATATTTTCTACATTAAGGTAGCAAAACAAAAAGGTGAATGTGTTTTAGTAGCGAGCTGAACATATCGATAATGGCAGATGAGAATAATCAGTCTCACTGAAAAACACGTCTTAACCAGAGCTTTGCTTTTTCCCTGCAGCACACCCCTCATGTTGGGGATCTTCATCAGTATCTTTGTCATCCTCGCCCACATCCTCTTCATCTGCTCCATCTACTCCTGTGTTAAGGTAGGTCAACGCAGCCTCTGTTCAGCTGTAGCCAAGCAACTGTTTGGGCTCTGATTCATTTACCATTGAGTCATCTTAAGACGTTGGATATGTGTAGAAAATACATCAAAGTAATTTCTCTCCGTCTTGCTCTCTCTCTCTCTCTCTCTCTCTCTCTCTCTCTCTGGCTGTATGTCTCTCTCCCTCCCTCCGTCTCTCATTACTGCAGCTCTTTCCTGTAGCCTTGCAGACTGTGTCGAAGAGAATAGTTGAGTCGCGCACCAACAGCACCCTCGTGGGAGTCCTCACCATCGTCCTGGTGTTTATCTCAGCCTTCGTAAACATGGTGGGCCCTGCCTCCCTCCCTAACTCGCTCCTAATTATTTGCACGATGTGCTCAATCACTAACCGTGTTTGTGCATGTGCGTGTGTGTGTGCATGTGCGTGTGTGTGTGTGTGTGTGTGTACACGTGTGTGTGTGTGTCTTTGCGTGTGTGTGTGTGTGTGTGTGTCTTCACGTGTGTGTGTGTGTATGGTTGTGTGTGTGTGTGTGTGTGTGTGTACACGTGTGTGTGTGTGTACACGTGTGTGTGTGTGTGTGTGTGTGTGTGTGTGTGTGTGTGTGTGTGTGTGTGTGTGTGGTGTACGTGTGTGTGTGTGTGTGTGTGTGTGTGTGTGTCTGTGTGTGTGCGTGTGCACGTGTGGATTGTGACTCTTCCATGCTGAGCACTCATCTCCTGTCCCGGCAGTTTACCTGTGATAAAGAGGACCTGGAGGGCTGTGTGTCTCGAGAGGCCAATGTCTCGGAGAGCTCCATTAATCTGTGCCTCCTTCATGACCTCTCGCTCACTGCCCACGATAAGCTGGCCCTGTGCCCTGGACAAGACTACCCCTGCCCCTTCCCAGAGGTAAGATGTGCATGTGTGAGTGGATGAATCTTATTTGAAAGTCAAGCAGAAATACAGGCATGCCGTAAAATCTACATTGTTTTAAGATAATTTCTGTGTGTGTCTGTATGTATCTTTGTGTGTAGGTGAAGTGATGCATGTACTGTATTGGCATCTGCATGTGTGTATACAGTACATTTATGTATAGTATGTATATATGGTAGGCTATAGTATAGTATATATGTGACCATTCACAGCGAAATCAGTCGTTTTGCGCACATCGTTATTTTGAGAAAATCAACAATAACAAACTTCCGGGTTAAAATGTTGAATTTCACGTTTTCGCATAATTCGGCTCTATACAGTCTACAGTTTCATATCGTGAACGCATTTCACTGAAAAACCTAAGTTTTGACTGTTAAACCCGGCGAAGATTCAACACATTTGCTGTCATTCCCGTTGTGCACGAGTCGCTTGAACAGGTGATTTCTCCTCTTCTGGCATATCGTGACAGGAGAACCATGTCAACTTTAGATGTGGTTATCTTAGCGATAGTTTGTGTAATACCCTCGATATACATATCGTTGGAAAGCTTAGTTTATGGCCGTTCACGTGAGCACAATAACTTAATTTACTAAATTTTACCGAAACGACTGGTTCCGCTTTACAGGGTCACATATGTATGTATAGTACATATATGTATAGTATGTATATATGGTATAGTATATATGTATGTATTGTACATATATGTATAGTATGGACATATGGTATAGTATAGTATATACAGTATGTATGTATAGTACTTATATGTATACGCATTTACATGGCTGTTGAGCATCTGTGGTCCTCTTGCAGTACTTTACCTACAGTGTGCTCCTGAGCCTGCTGGCCAGTTCCATGTTCCTGCACATCAGCAGCATCGGCAAGCTGGCTCTCATGCTCTTCATCCAGCTCCTCTTCATCCTGCTGGTGGAGTGGCCACAGGTGGCGCTGTTTGACAACGCAGACGTGCTGCTCACCGCCAACACCCTGTGAGTGCCCCCTCAGCGTTTAGCTCTCTGCGGTGCTATGCTACGCTAGCTATTGATATCTGGCCTTTACTCACTGCTCACGCCCAGACACGGTGCCTGAGTCTTATCGCCCTGACAAGGGGTCATTCACTCGTGTTTATGTTAGTCGCGTAACCTTGGAGGTGATAATCGTTTCCTAAATGGGAGCTTGGGCTCCAGATAACAACCAGAGGAAGCCGGTGTGTTCTTGCATGTCTCAAATGTTTCGCTCTGTTGTTTCAGGTCCGAGGGGGCTTTGAATGGTACTCTTATGTGGTAAGTGAAAGTTTTTGTTTATCACAGTGTAAACTGTTAACATTTCCTTTATGCGTTCTGGGATAACATATGGAAGTTAAATGGAGGTTTCTTTATTTTTTTTTTTAGGACCAGTTTAAATGGAACAGAGAGTTGGTGAGTTTAAGCTCCAGATTTAAAATACTGTGCTGTGGTTAAATGACACCATCCATAATAAAGATTACACATCCGTTCAGTCATTGTTCAGTGGCACTGACACGATTACCGCCTCTAATGATTTTTCTCTCTCTCTCTCTCATTACAGTGATAGGACAATGACCAAAGTGCCCCTGCGGGTGATCACCCCTGTAATCCTGACGGTGTTCGTGCTGGCACTGTACCTACATGCCCAGCAGGTGGAGTCCACCGCACGTCTGGACTTCCTGTGGAAGCTTCAGGTAGGTCACGCGCCGCAGTCGAGGAGTCCCGGTCGTCAAACCCAAACAAACACCTCGCCCCTCTCCAAAAAAGCTTCAGTCGCCTTAGTCACGCTGGAAGCCCGCTGACCTCAGATCAGACCAAGACGGGTTTCAGACAGCTGAGCCCACCCCATGCAGTTGACAGTGACACTGACTCTGCAGTCGTGGCTCTCTCTCCCCCCTTCCTACTGTCTAGACTAGCCTGCTGTACAGTTAGGTGATGGATGGCTGTCCCTACATCCTTTAGCCAAGAGCAATCTCGTAGAGTAGCCCTGGTCGTCTGAGCACAGGCAGACAGTTCAGCAGTCCTGCAGAGAGAGAGAGAGAGAGAGAGAGAGAGTGCTGTAGAAAAAGAAAATAAACTACAAAGTAGGGCATGCCGTCACTCTTAATTACCCTCGTGCTCAGTCAGAGAGTTCTGAAGGGCATGGGTCTGTGAATGCTATCGCCAGTGCATCATCACTATCACTGCGCTCGAAAATCTTTGTAAATAGCCAGTGAGTGTAACATTAAAGGCCCAGTCCGCGATTTCAGTCCACTTTTTGCCAAATTCAGCAACTTGCTTCTCGATGTCCTTTGTTGTCAGTTTTGTAGATGTTTTCAAAGAACCCCCCCCCCCCCCCAAAAAAAAAAAAAATAGCCAGTTGTTCTTTGGCATCCTCTAGCTGTCTAAATTTCTCTGAACTCTGAATGTTCACGGGCTGTCCTGTCCTGGCTCTGTGAATGGGAAGCACACCTTAGGGGCCCAAACAGAGTCATACACAATTCCAGCCAATCAGCGTGCGACTTGACGAGCACTGAAGGGAGTGGTGTTGTTTGATTTGCGGCTGAAGGCAAATTTGAACAGTGAATTTTGCCTGAATCATGCACCAGCCCTTTATGTACAGTAGAGTCCTGTTGGTAACCCCATCCAATATGGTGGAATATGTTTATGTTTGCGCCTCTGCTACATCATTCATGCCCCCCCCCCCCCCCCTCAGGCCACGGAGGAGAAGGAGGAGATGGAGGAGCTGCAGGCCTACAACCGTCGCCTCCTGCACAACATCCTGCCCAAGGACGTGGCGGCGCACTTCCTGCAACGGGAGCGGCGCAACGACGAGCTCTACTACCAGTCGTGCGAGTGCGTCGCCGTCATGTTCGCCTCCATCAGCAACTTCTCCGAGTTCTACGTGGAGCTGGAGGCCAACAACGAGGGCGTGGAGTGCCTGAGGCTGCTCAACGAGATCATCGCCGACTTCGATGAGGTGAGGCAGGGAGAGAGAACCCTATCTAGAGTCAGAGGAGCCAGTGGTTCCTGTGGAGAACATTGTCCTGATATGAAACATCTCACCACAACCTTACTTTGATAAAGTTGTTTTGATTATGGTGTCACATACATAGTAGGACTGTGCTGCTTGGTCATTGGAATAATGCACTCACCTCTTAGGTATTCCACACTCCTAGTGTAAGTCTGTCTATATTTGAAGAACAGCTTCTCCCCTGAGCTTCCACCTCATGCATGCTAACCAGACCACTCCGGGGGGACGGAACAGAACACTCCACGGTCCAGTAGCAGTGGTTCTCTCTACACTGACCCGAGGACATGAAACATCATTATGCTCCTCTGTCCCCTGCAGATCATCAGCGAGGACAAGTTCAGGCAGCTGGAGAAGATCAAGACCATCGGCAGCACCTACATGGCAGCGTCCGGCCTCAACGACTCCACGTATGACCGGGAGGGCCGCTCGCACATCCTCGCCCTGGCTGACTTCGCCATGCGGCTACGCAAGCAGATGGCGCACATCAACGAGCACTCCTTCAACAACTTCCAGATGAAGATAGGTCAGTGGCATAAACGTGTGCACGTTCAGCTGAATAATGAGATTATGGATTTGTGGAGCATATCACATGACTTTTACATGATTCATTTAGAGGTCAAGTTGTTAGTGTAAATGGTTGTTAGTCTAAATGGCTGATGCAGAGATGAGGGTATTCGTGTATCATGGTATTATTAGGTTTTTAGTATTCGATTTTTAGATGTTGGTGTCAGCTGTGTGCTCTTATGCTACCCCGCAGGTCTGAATATTGGGCCGGTTGTGGCTGGGGTGATAGGTGCCCGTAAACCTCAGTACGACATCTGGGGGAACACAGTGAATGTAGCCAGTCGTATGGACAGCACAGGAGTCCCAGATCGGATTCAGGTAGGTGCCTACGCCAACACGAAATGGCTTTGATGATCATCATCATGTCACTCATTTGTTCGGACAAACGTATATAACTCAAGTCTCCTCCAGACAAGCACTGTGAGTGTACTTCTATGAATAGATATTATGTTAGAGAATAAAGGTTGTGAAAAGAAAATGTAACACGGTCATTTCTAGGCCGCATCCACCTTTTATGTTTTGCCAGTGCTGCCATCTTCTGCACCTGAAGTGTTACTACATCATACCAATCAGACAGAATACCCAAATCATAATACCTAATCATGAGGGATGTGGAAGATGTGGCTGTTGGTGACTGAGGAATATAAAAGCTTGATTATCCCACCATTTTAGAAGCATCCTTGCCCTCTGTACTGTATGGTAATTTTAACAGTGAGCATTTCTTCTTGTCCACAGGTCACCGCAGACTTGCAGAACGTGCTGGCCAGTAGAGGCTACACGCTGGAACACCGTGGAATGGTCAAGGTCAAGGGCAAGGGGGATATGACCACCTATTTCCTCAACAGCGGCCCTGACAGTTAGCAGCAGGCCCAGACAATCCCCACCCCCTGTGAGGACACAACCAACCCGAGGGCCGTCAACAGACAAGGGTCGGCTGTGGGGCCCGAGACCCCAACCGGTGGTCCACTGTGGAGGACGTGCAGTGGCGAGCGAACCCACTTGGCCTGAGGCGATCTTGTGTTCGTGTGTGGATGGGTGTTTCTCTGTGTTACTTGTGTTGACATGCGCCATGGAGGAGAAGGACTCTTCTCAACCTCTAGGTACACATACTTTGTAGCCACTTGAAGAAGGAGACTGATGACCAGTTGCCTTAGAAGGAATTGACTGTGCAGATGTCTGGATACACTATTTATTTTGCCCAGATGGGATGTTAAGTATATAAAAAAAACAAAAAATAAACAAACGACAATGAATAGTAATATATGCAAGGATGACATGAACTCTTGAAACATGGATGAATACGACCAAAGAAGAAATGTCTGATGAGGAACACTAAGTGCATACATCAACGTGTTTGATTTTGTAAAGCAACTTGGAACAAATGTCAGTTGTGTCGCGGTTTTCTCCTTTTTTGTCTGTTTGGTTTTGCCATCTTATTTGTCAGCCTTGACAGCAAATGCCACGTTCTTTGATAGGCACAACTTTGCTCTGTTTGTTCTACGTGTGATGTGAAGGAGTACAAAAGAAATCTTGAAATAAGCGGACAGCCTTAGAGACCAAAAGCAACCTTTTATTATTGAAGTGTGTGATCAGTTATAGACTTTTTTCTCCTTTGAAGAAGTATTTTTTCGTACAACTGATGTGAAGGACAAACTGTGGTATTGAATTCCACAGGACTGCAGATTGTGCTACTAAAAAAAAGTAAAATTGTATTTTGTTTGTTTGTGTGAGTCTGTGTGCGTGAGTGCGTGTTTGTGTGTGTGTGTGTGTATGTGTATGTGTGTGTGTGCGCGCACGTGTGTGTGTGTGTTATGTCTCTGTGTGTGACTGATCAATATTGAAGGATGGATGAGTGCTAATACTGTGCTTAATGTAGAGAGGGTTAACTCTTCACTGTGAGGTACAGTATGCCATGAAAATGACTTTCTTGCCAAATGAACTACTGCAAGCATGTGTGATTTTTTTTTCTTTTTCTTTTTTGATATCCAGTGTTTTGGATATGTGTGCCCATTCCTCTCTTTCCCACCTGTATCCATTGGTTGCGCAGTTTTATTGTACTGTACATGATAATGGTGCATTCCACCAGAAGTGAGATGATCGTAGAATACTTTCTATATACCAACACAGTCTGGACTTCGAATTGGTCACGTTGGAATTCTCCGCCTCCAGTCTCGGCCATAGGTGTGTCGTAGTCAGTGCCACTGATTGTCACTTCCTGATAACCACTGTCTCCAATAGACTTCACAGCAGTGTGGCAACAGTATGCCTTCAAAAGTGTCTATTGTCTGTACCCATTAATGACTGTTTCACTAAACTGGCGCTGGAGCAAGGTTTTTTTTTTTTATCCTCCCACAATTTCATATGAATGTATGAAATAGTCCCCATTGCTTCATGCGGTTGCAGGTGATTCCACCACACAATTAGCCAGTGAGGATTGTTCTGTTTTCTGTTGTTGTTGTTTTAATGGCGCAGGGGCGAAGCATGAGGAGTGCTTTATACATTAAAGAACAACTTTTGTGTTGAAAGAATAAAATCCATTAAATCCCATTCATAAACGCTGCCTTCAGAAACACTTTTTGGTACACAGACAGGCTCAGTGATGCAGTGATTAATATTATTCATTATTCAATTTCAAGAATTAACATGAAAAAGAAACATCAAATAGCCTAAACCCCCATTATTATGACATGAAAAGAAGACAATAACATTCAAACTGGACCTGGGGAAAATGCAGTGACTAGTGCATACACATAGATAGGTCACTGAAAATGTACCACAGCTCAGGTTTTCATTGTTCAGTCAATTTTTGGTTTGAAATCGAAGGAGGACTACGCCAACAACAGAGTTTACTACAAGCCTTTTGTGCGACTAATGCACGAGAGGCTTGTTATCTTCTAGATAACACAAGGCCTATTAAACAAACAAGTGGAGTGGTACAGAGAAACGCTCCAGTGCTTCTTGGGCAATTCGATACCTGCCATATGGTAGCCGGAGCCAGTTATCCAAATGAGTGGAGAACTGAATATTTCATAAACAGACACTTCATAAGTCTGTTAAGTTGGGCTGTAAAGTCCATCCCGAGCTCGTGTCCAGTCGCTGCAGACCCTTGTCAATCAATAGTTTGCAATCACGATTTCACCCGCTGACAGTAATCTGATAGACCCACCGGGACATTTCCCCTTGGCGCGCCTGACTCCATTTCTGAATAAATCTGTATAAGGTTACAAGACGGCGATACTGGAGATAGCCAAGTATTTAATTACTTTCCCATCAATTATTCAAATCTGTTGAGGCGATGCTTATGTTAACTTGTGCATCCTCTTCTGAACTTTAATTAAGTTCCCACTGAAGTGTCCCTGCTATTGGCTATAATTCAGATATTTTAAACCAGATATTAAGTCCACCACTTTGGTGTCTTAACTGCATGGTGTTGGCGGTCACCTTGTGCAGAAAGTGATCGAGTCTTGCGCTTGATGATCTTAGGTTCACATAGGCTACTTGGATTCCTTACCTTCGACATGGAACACAACGACTCTAGGACCCTGCAGAAGCTGGTTAATCATTTCAGCGAATGGCACCTGTTGCGTGTTCAAAGGGAAGCCGGGAGGGCTGCGCTGCTGGCCGCGTACTCTCCTCGCCCTGGGTAAACTCAATAGGCTATACTTGTTCAAGAAACGTGAAGTCAGGCAGGACATCCGTCTGACTTCTTTGTGTTATTAAATAATTACCAGCGTCGCGAAAAGGTTGTGAGGATTTTCAGGGGTTGTGCAAATTGTGAGTGATCGCTTTTCAGGTAAGTTAAGAATTGTAAGATAACTATAATAGATGCTCTGACATGAACATTATTAGGCATGTCTTCTGCCAGTGTAGAACTGTTAAACGAAAGAAATTGGACGCAGATTACTTAATAACCAAATTAAAAAAGGTTCTTATCGTCTGGTATCAGCCTGTGTCGGTGGGCGAAACTCTTAAAATCTGGTCGCCTATCAACAAGTAATTCCTTGTCAGTAAAACAAGCAGACTTGGGATCCCAGTTAATTGGCAATTACTACATTTGGAAATGTTCCATTTATTTGCTGTAATTGGAAATAATACATGATGTTAAGCTTCCTGATGAAGTGCTCTGTTTCCTGCTTTAGTGTCGCACGCTGTCGTTCGTTTGACATAGCCTACTTGATTGTCGTCTGGCAAGGAAGTGTGAAAGTGCGAGAGGCTGTTCACTGGAGAGCAGCCTAGTTGTTCACCGTTTGTTTTCGTTCTACTGTAGTTAAATTCAAGTAACTGAATTGGCTCATTCACGTCAAATATGTGTAGCCTACATTCATCACATTCACGTATCATTTAATTAACCTTTAACAACATAGCCTACATTTGCAACAACAACCCTCCTGCTATAATTACGCGGACATACTTGTTTGGTATTAAAATGTGTCACACTGGGGATACTAAAGTAACAGTGACTGTCATTCAAATTGTTTTAGCTGTTGTTCTTCCTACCTAGCCTACACATTCTGAACCCATTACACAGACTGTGTGGGCAAACCTGTTTCCACTGCACGATTGGTTTCAACACTGAAGAGGGGGAACAGACATCACAGTATTGGCTAACTGTTCCCGTGGAGATTTGACTGATATGGAGATTCAGCCTTTTGAGAGTAAACCAGGCCTACAGTACATGCCTCTGTTCAGAAAAGATGCTCCTGCTCCCTCTAGCTTTGTGCAGATAAGCAGTCCCTGTAGGCTGTCCGCCCCCTCCCCTCCCCTCCCCTCCCCTCTGAGCTGCACTGTCACTGAACCAATGGGCTCTGTCCAGCTCTCCTCAGGACTACATCAGCCATTAATTCCGAGTCAACTTGTTGATGAAGACCTAAAGGAAATCTGAATGTGTGATGTGATTCCCCCATTACCTGTCAGCATAAGCGAACAGCTTTGCCTTTTGAAGTGTCCTCTTGAGTAAGTGGTTGAGCGTCAAGCCTCTGAACGGATGAGTCATTCCCACTCGACAATGACTTCATTACTGTCTCGGGCTTTTACACTGGATGAATATATTGCGTGTTTTTTATGACCAAGTGCAGTCAGTGTGAAAGAGTAGCAGCAGTGTTGTCAAGGTAGTGTGTGTGTGTGTGAGAGTGTGTGTGTGAGAGAGTGTGTGTGTGTGTGTGTGTGTGTGTGCTTAACTGTGTGTTGTTGACGTGTCCATGCAAAGCAGTATGGCGGCACTGCAGTGTAATCTCTATGGGACTTTCTCCTCAAGCTGACTACACAACACACAACACAGAGCAGCGGAGCCAGCCGAGCCACCTGTTGCCACGTGTGTGTGCCTGGGGGGCAGGTCGTGGGAGCAGGGGGAGGAGGGCAGGGTGTGTGTGTGTGTGTTGCCGTCAGGTGCGCTAAGAATTGTTTGCCCTGAGGTGCGGCCTGTTTGCTATGCGGACCGGCTCCGTATGAGTGAAGCACCAGGAGAGAAGGCTAGACCGTCAGTGTCTGCTACAGGGACACAGTTTGTGGAGTTCACGTCGCTAGCTACACGTGGGAGTACTCGGACGCAAACTCCGGCCTGAGTAGGTGCAGAGAGCCTTTTAGTTTTCATCGACCGATTCAGTACTGAAGAGGACCAAATGTTTCAGTTCCTGTCCCTCAATTACAGTAGAAGTGAAAGGACGTGTATGTGTGGGTGGTTGGCTGCTGCTGTACAGAGTTACAGTTTACCCCAGTTTTGGGTTTGCGGTTAGGCCTACTGTAGCTGATGTGTGTGCGTGTCTGTGTGTCTCTGTGTGTGTGTGATGTGACTGTGTGTGTGTGTGTGTGTGTGTGTCTCTTCAGTCTTGTAGGTGCCGCAGCAGGCCTCTGAGGAACCATGCGTCTGATGTTCCGCCGGCGCTTGTCCCCGCTGAAGCTGGTTCTGCTGGGCGGCACGCTGTTCCTGGTGGTGCTGGTGGTGCTGCAGCGGGACGTGACCGGCGGGCCCTCGCCGCAGGACCCCTGGTTCCAGGACCTGGTGGAGCGCAAGCAGCGCGTGGTGGGCATGGTCATGGGCGCCGTCAACAACCTGGGCTTCCAGATCGGCGCGCCGCAGCCGCCGCCGGCCGAGCCCGCGCCCACCTTCAACCAGCAGTGCCCGCCGGGCTTCTACAGCCAGGCCGACCTGCGCCCGCCGCTGGAGAGGCCGCCGCAGGACGCCAAGGCGCCGGGCGCTTCCGGCGGCGCGTTCCCCAACGACCGGCTGAGCCCGGAGCAGGAGAAGGAGAAGGAGGAGGGCATGACCAGGCACTGCTTCAACCAGTACGCCAGCGACCGCATCTCCCTCTCCCGCAGCCTGGGGGAGGACACCCGACCACCCGAGTAAGAAGAACAGCGGCCCTTTGTTTGCCCTCCGAGCGGACAGGAGTAGCCAGATCAAACAATGGCCTTCTCTCCTTCTCCCCTCAACTTAGACATCCATTAGAATAATAACAATCATTAGTCTCTGGTAACAATGCCACCTAGATTGCCACTGACTGATTGGCTTTTGAAAGAGGGTTTTGAAAGAGGAGTTTGTTTGCTGAAGTGTGCAGTATTTCATTTACTTTAGGGCCTGGCTATTAAACTGTGAGATATGCCCAAATGTGTAAACAGATAGGGCTATTTGCTGTTCTCATTCAGTTTTTTTTTCCAATAAGGATAACTTTCAAAAACACCTTGAGTGATTTTTTCAGTGAGTCAGCTGAAATGAACCTGTTTAAGCTTGGACCTTTTTAGTTCTGCTTCTAGTTCTAGACCTTTTTAGTTCTGCTTCTGGTTCTAGTGCTGGTCTTAATCTGGTTAATGTACCTGATAATTTTGTTTCATATGAATGTTTGTTCAGCTGTTCAGCCACAGACTCTCATGGCTTTTCTCTTCCTCTCTTTGACACCTCACCCCTTCCATGTCCCTACCCCCCCTTCCCCCCCACCCCCAGGTGTGTGGAGCGCAAGTTCCGCCGCTGTCCCCCTCTCCCCACCACCAGCGTGATCATCGTCTTCCACAACGAGGCCTGGTCCACCCTGCTGCGGACCGTCTACAGCGTGCTGCATTCCACCCCGGCTGCCCTGCTCGAAGAAATCATCATGGTAGACGACGCCAGCGTAGCAGGTAGTGTACCGTGGGCTCGGGCGGCTCTTATCACACCTGTGCGGTCATAAAGGGGCAGAAGGCAGCTACCTGACCTTTGACAGGGGAGTAAACACTTCAGTTTCTGTTTCCCGACCCGAGGTGTGTTTTGTAATGTGTTCTGGCTCTTCCTGATTGCAGTCTGTAAATGGTTATCACACACTAGATCTGTTAAGCGTCTCAAGCAGAGAACGGTTCCTACAACATCTCCCTCTTCTACCAATGCATGTGTGTAGTATTGGTATGGTGTAGACTGCAGAGCTGAACCTTTGCCCCCAGACAGCTTGGTCTTGGAGGGTTTCGGTTCCTCAGATCTTTGCGCTGTCCACTGCGCTCGTTTGTCTGCTTTTTCCAAGTGAAACCTGAGTATAAGGTTCTCTCTGCCTACCGCACACGGTTCGTTTTTATGGTTCAGTTGCTGTCCAGTTATTTTTGATGGCCCCTACTCACCCATTACAGGCCACTAAATGCATGTGACTGCGGGCAGTACATGGGTAGCATATGAACATGAAGCAAAGGGTTTTTGTGGTCTGGTTATCTCTCGCTCAGGTCTTGTCATGTTTGCTTTCAGATGCGCAGAAACGTGATATGTAAACTCTAAACCAACAGACCAACAGAAATAATCTGATGGTTTGCATAAATAATCTTGGTCAGAAAAGAAAGCTCGCATTTTGTCACTGTTGCATACTTTGTGGTGACCCATAGCGTTTTATGATCTCCGCCATAATTAGATGTTGTGGAGAGTTTGAACTAAGTCTGACCGACTTAGCTGACTAAGTCCAGTTTTAGTTTTAGTTTTTGTGTGTTAGTTGCTTGGGTGCAGACCTCTGTGTTGGCTAATGCAGTGGAGGCAGCTCTGTGCTGATCGTTCACCTTACAGTATACAGCATGTTCCTCTTATTTTATGTGTGCATCACCTACAGTAATGAAGTATGAAGCACTATAGATAACTTCCTTTTCTTAGTGCAAAAGAGTGATGCACAAAACTAGATGTATGAAAGATCTGGATACCAGTAAAAGTAAACATAATGTGACAGTCCTTATGCCACTGTAAAGTTTGGTGTGCATTGCGGTGTACATTAAGCATTATGCAGGCTTTCTAGAAATGATTGATATGACAAGTGTTGTGATCCTTTTGGTTGTTTGTTCATTTTTTTTAATTAATCAATTAGTTGTTTGGTGAAAATTAGGAGTGTAAAGGTACGCGCATTTGTACCGAACGGTTTAGGTACAGGATGTTAGGTTCAATACAGATGCACACAGAGTGTACCAAATGCAGTCTTCAACACTAATCACAATTTTTTTGCTTGTGGACAATGTTTCAAATTCGAGTTCCCACACAAGCATAAACCGCTCACAAAAAGTAAGGAAACTTGACTTTGGCCCATTATATCTCCACTTTAATAATACCAATCACTAAAGTGTTTTATGTCATTTTCATCGTTTATTAGTCACCTTTACAATGAGGTACAGCTTGTAAGCATTGGGCTCCCATGGAATGAGCAACACAAGCAAACGTGTAAGTAGTGGCAACGAAAAATGTGCCAAAATGGCCTGTTATGCTGTTGGAATTCACCTTTGTTACTTCAAGCATTGACGATTGCACTCTCCCACAGAAATGAGGAAAACAAAACACGTTAGGCATACATTCGTTCATTTTATAGTGTCAGGGTCCTCAGTAGCGTGTAGAGGATCCATATGCAGCCACAACAGCTTGGCACCTTCTTCTCATGCTGGTCACCAACCTGGCTACATTCTGCTGTGGGATGGCATTCCATTCCTCGATAAGGATCTGTTAAGTCAGCCAACCTGGTTCTGGTGGTGACTCTGGCACGAACAGCACGCCCAAGCTGATCCCACAAGTGTTCAATTGGGTTGAGGTCTGGACTTGCGTCACGGCAGGCCATTCTATCCTCTCCACTCCCAAATTCTGGAGGTACTCTCTGAAGATCCCAGCTCTATGGGGGCGAGCGTTGTCATCCTGGAGGATGGCATTTGGTCCCATATTCTGGAGATATGGAATTGCCACTGGCTCTAGAATCTCAGCCCGGTATCTAAACTCACCTGGTAGCACTTGAAGCCCAAAACGAGATGTCTGGCAGCAGAACCCTATATTACTGGCCATTTTGGCACATTTTTGGTTGGCACTACTCAGACATTTGGCTGTATTGCTCATTTCATGATTGCCCTATGCTTACAAGCTATACCTCATTGTAAAGGTGACAAATCAACAATAAAAATGATAATATGAAACACTTTACTGGTTGGTATTACTAAAGGGGAGATATAATGGGCCTAAGTCAAGCTTCCTTACTTTTTGTGAGCGGTTTATTATGCCAGTTCAGCCAATTAATATAAAAAAAAAAACATTTAGATACTTTATTGATCTCCAAGGGGAAATTCAAGAATGTGACACCTTTGAAAAATACTATTCCCACTGTGCATCAAAAAAATGTCTTGAATTTTAGGTTATCAGTACCTACAGGCTTACTGTACCGAAAATTAAGTGAACCGACAAGACTGAGGTTCACACCGCATTGTATTTTTGTGCACCATTGGACCCCTAGTGAAAATATGAGTGTTGTCTCCTAAAGCTCATGGTGACATTCTCTACTCATGCCTTATTTTGCTCACACCCAAAGCTAATTCTCTTTACTGCCTTCTAAAGAGGAGTAAGGAAACCAGAAGATATTTGAATAGTAGTAAGGTTTTTTTCTGGCAAAAGTATTCAACCAAGACAACTAATCAATTAAGTGTGTTGCCACTCTACCATCTGATACTGTATGTACTGTTTTTAGGAGGAAACTACTGGTAATGTTATTGTTATTGTTACTAGCTTTTGATCAATTAACTGTGAGTAGGAAGTTGTTTCCTGTATACTCACATTAAAGTGCTCATTTGCTTACCTCTGTATTCAGTCCCTGTCCTCATACCAGCTAACAAGCTTGGTGTGGGTGGGGTGGTTGATGCTACTGTATACTGCGTCATCTCGGCTTGTTAGAGCAAGTCTCTGAACTCTGGGAACAGTGTTTGTTGTGCCAATCAGAAGAGACCCTCATGTTCCTCCCCTGTCTCTGTCAGAACACCTGAAGGAGCGGCTGGATGAGTATGTCAAAGTGCTGAAGATCGTGCGGGTGCTACGGCAACCGGAGAGAAAGGGCCTGATCACTGCCCGACTGCTGGGGGCCAGCCAGGCCCGCGGGGACGTGCTCACCTTCCTGGACGCCCACTGTACGTATCCAAACAGCCCTGGAACTAGCTGAAGCACCGCTGGGGTCTTACAATGATTAAGGTTTTTTTTTTTGTGAAGTGTGTACTACTGGTGAACTGCTGGTAAAAACTCTACATACAGTAAGGAGATGATGATAATTTAATTAATTAAATCTGCATTTGTATTTAATTTAGTTAATTTGACCTGTTATAGGGAAATTACCAAGTTATGTTGTTGCAGAGGAAATGTAGCTTGGAAATCCACACTACCACCCATTTTTACTGTTGTCTGTTGAGCGTGCTACTGGCCCACCTATATCAGATACACTGATGTGATTGGTGCAGCTTGGCCTCAATGACATGGCTATAATGAGCATCATTACTAACTGCAAGAGTGACTCACTAAGCAAATGCACATTGTGCTCTCGCGAGAACTCTGGACTTCCAGGGTAGAGGTTAGACTTCCTCATATTCTGGCAACTATCTGTTAAACAATAGGAAAGAATGTGGATTGACAAACAGACAAAAGGCATTCCCTTCAGAACTGACTGAGAAACTGGCTGAGAAAGAGACCTCAATATAAGTGAAATACAGTGAATTCAATACAAGCTTGAAAGGCCCCATTTCAGGACAGAATTTGAGTCAGCACTTTAGTTATAACCATTAGTAGAGAGAGATATATGACTGATAAGCCAATATGCTTGTGTGAGGACGCATCCGATAGTAGAAAAGGGAAGTAGGTGTTCTGAGTCAGCCAGACGTAAAGGTCACTCAGTCTCTACCTCCACCGTGACAAAGCATCACAGGTAATTAATGAATTGTTATGGAAGTAGTGTGAATGTCCTTGCCAGTTACGGTGATATCATGCCCACGGTTATTATATTTTTAGCACATGACTTCAGACACCACACTAGTTAGTTTTTAGATAGATCATGGTGCTTATCTTCATTGGGTTTGGGAGAATGAGGTTTGTGAGACCTTCACTTCCCCATTTTTGCTTCCTCATATGTACGTCCCTTTGATGAGGCTCCTTTCTTGTTTCTTGAAATTGTTGGAATGTTTGGGTATGTCGGGTAGGTGTACTGGTATGTGAGCTTATTTGGAACTTGTTACACTTGTTGCACTGAAGTGAACAGACCTGTCTAGAGTGCTGGTAATTTGAACAGGTGTGGTAGCCTTTGCATGATGGGCCTAGCCCCCAACGGAAATATGAATGAAATATATGGAAGTATAGCATCATTAGCATTCCTGATAGGAGTGGGTTTTTTATATATATATATTCTAGACCTTTACTTGGTGGAGGAGGGAATGCAATGTCTGTTGTGGTCTGTGAAACATGTCATGAGCTGCGATTTGGCCTTGCCTTCCAGGCGAGTGCTTCCACGGCTGGTTGGAGCCCCTGCTGGCCCGTATCGTGGAAGAGCCCACTGCCGTGGTCAGCCCAGAGATAGTGACCATCGACCTCAACAACTTCCAGTTCCACAAGCCCCAGCCCACGTCTCGCGCACACAACCGTGGCAATTTTGACTGGAGCCTGACGTTCGGCTGGGAGGCCATCCCTGACTACGCGAAGCAGAAGCGCAAAGATGAAACCTACCCAGTGAAGTGAGTATTTTTCACACTCTCTGCTAAGCTTCTTGTGGTAAAAGTGTGTTATTTGTGATATGTCATAAAATACATTTTTGTTTGCTCTGGTCCTTCTCAGTTTCTGTGTAGTGTCACCGCCGTACGCTTTGAAATGAATACCTTGTGGGTATTAATACTTGTGGTGCTGTAGTTCTGATCATGCTTTAAATAGGTATTTGTACAATCTGGATGTAAAATCATCAAACACAGAGGACATCCTATGTGTAACATATATCACCTTTTTTCTTTCTTGAAGAACTCCAACTTTTGCTGGTGGTCTGTTCTCCATCTCCAAGGCCTACTTTGAGAAGATTGGCACCTATGATGACAAGATGGAGATCTGGGGGGGTGAGAATGTGGAGATGTCCTTCCGGGTTAGTTTTGCATCTCCACAGTTTTCACAATTTTACATTAAATTTTACTTTAACTTATCATACTTGTGCGTGTGCGTGTGCGTGTGTGCGTGTGCGTGCGTGCACGTGTGTGTGTGTGTGTGTGTGTGTGTGTGTGGATAGTCGTTTTGGTAAAGTTCAGTAATTTGCATATTGAATCCTCCGTGTGTGTTGGGCTTAGGTGTGGCAGTGTGGAGGAACTCTAGAGATCATCCCGTGCTCGGTTGTGGGTCATGTCTTCCGCACCAAGAGTCCTCACACCTTCCCCAAGGGCACCGAGGTCATCACACGCAACCAGGTGCGCCTCGCTGAGGTCTGGATGGACGACTACAAGCAGATTTACTACCGCCGAAACCAGAACGCTGCCAAAATGGCCAGAGAGGTGGGTGTGTGCAGTCACCGTAAGGTCTTGTGTGTTTTTGGGTCACAAATCGCTCGAGTTAGATGTAAATGGTAGAAATATTAATTCCGCCGGAGCCTAGCCCCACACGTCTACTCAGTTGCGTGTCATAACCGGAAGTCGTATGTTTTTAAGTATCTCTTTGATTTACTGTGGGACTCCATGGGAAGCATGTACTTCAAGGTGTCATGCTCTTCTGAAACTGACTGTCAAAATGGATTTATCCATGTTAATGGGTTTAAATTGGATTTGTCTCAACAGAATCAGTTTGGTGACATATCTGATCGTTTGAAACTCCGAGAATCTCTGCAGTGCAAGAACTTCTCCTGGTACCTGGAAAACGTCTACCCAGAAGCCTTTGTACCTGATCTCACCCCTGTCAAATTTGGAGCTGTGAGTGTGTTCTCCTTTGCTCTCTAGGTCATCCATAGCCTGCAATATACTTGATTTTTGACGAAGCGTTGGCGCATGTCCACAGACACATTGTGAACAAAACCTTGCTTCATTACTATGCTGGAAGAACACATGTTACTGGAGTCTCCACTTGAAGTCAGACCAAAGACTTCAGCCCCAGGGTCCTAAATAAAGCTGGTCTTGCATGCTCATGTACGGTCACTTACAGTATCGCACCAATACTGAATAACGAATTTATCCGCGCTTTTTCATGAACTCCAAGGGCACTTTTTAAAGGTGAGCCCATCAGAAAAGAAACAAATTTCCTTTGAACACCAGTCTGTATGCCATATGGCGCAACAGTCACAAAAGCAAAACGCTACGATTGGCCCGTCAGTGGGATCTGCTACGACACGTACTGTACGGGTTCATCAGTTCTGTGGAAATTGGAACGGTAGTTGCTAAATCCTGCACCTGGACAGATAAACCACTAAGAACATCACCATGACCATAACATATAGGGAGCCAGCAAGCATCCCCTTTATTTTGCTCATCTGTCCTCATTTGTTATTTAACAGCTCAAAAACTCGGGGTCTCAGAGCTGCCTGGATGTGGGAGAAAATAACCAAGGAGGAAAGGCCGTGATCATGTATGTCTGTCACAACATGGGGGGAAACCAGGTAACCTTTGCTAGCATCACATTCCTGTAGAGTATAATGAGGCCAAGATGAAATAGTAACTTGGAATAGAATATTTAAATGTATCAATTTCCCATTGTGCAAAGCTATAAAAGAAAGGTGTTTTTTCTTTGCTGTCTTTCCAGTACTTTGAATACAGCTCTCACCAAGAGCTACGACACAACATTGGCAAACAGCTTTGCCTGCACGCCAAGGCTGATGGCGTGACCATCGAGCTGTGCCAGCTTAAAGGCAGGGGCACTCAGGTGTCACTGGAGCAACAGTGGATATTTACAGAGGTAAGACCACAGTCAAGAATGTCAAACACCCCATATCTTACTGTACGTTTTTATAGTAGACCGTATAGAGACCGCCATTTGGTCTCAATACAGTCAGGTCCATAAGTATTTGGACAGTGACCCAATGGTTTTGTCATTTTGCCTCTGTACACCACCAGAATGGATCTGAAGATTAAATTAGATTAGATTAGATTGATCTACAAGTACAAGTACAAGCACAACGACAACGGAATGCAGTTTGCGTC
The DNA here is from genome assembly GCF_963854185.1 of Sardina pilchardus. Taxonomy (NCBI): domain Eukaryota; kingdom Metazoa; phylum Chordata; class Actinopteri; order Clupeiformes; family Clupeidae; genus Sardina; species Sardina pilchardus. Next base: position 21,654,563 of record NC_085000.1, on the reverse strand, counting down.
TAACCAGAAGTGGAAGATGAACATTTCATATTTATGCCCCTTGTATCCCCTCTTTGTATCACATGGACGGTACACAGTTAGTTAAAAACCAATTAAAAGGGACATTTACCTTTGCCAAGGAGGTTATGTTTTCAACAGGGTTTGTTTGTCTGTTTGTCTGTTTGTTAGCAAGATCTTTAAAAAAGTTATGGATGGATTTCGATTTCAGGAGAGGTCTAGCCTGGGTGTTTCCATCCTGCCTTGCGTGATGATTTCATTCACACTGCTAAGGCAGTCTGGAAACTACCGCCCTAATTTTTGCCTGAGATAGGGGACCAATCACAGAACAGGGGGGAAAGCAAGACTATGATGAACTAATGCATAGACGCATTTGATAGACATCGGTGGCGCCCAATGAACGGATCTGGGCATTTTTTCAAATACGAGAAAATGAACGTCTGGTTGCCAGACCACGTCTCATTTGAGAAGTGGTAGGCACTAGCCAGGCTAGGAAAGGTCTGAAGTGACCCAAGAAGCCATTCAATTTTGGGAGTGATCTGTATCACCATCTAGATACAGGAGGCGGTCATGTTTTCGTTTGGCGGAGGTCTACACTCTCAGAGTGCTTTTCTAGTCTTTCCTGTTTTTAGTCCACTATCAGGGGTGACAATAATTGTGGAGGGGACTACTAGCTGTGACGGTCATCACTACCGTTGAGTATGCGTGCCGACCACTATACCAACAGCGCTGGCTCTTTGGCGTTGTTGTTCAGCTGCGGGTTTGGTACCCTGGAGACCTGGGTTCAACGCCAGGTGGGGTGACTGCTCTCTCTCTTGACTACATTTGGACCCATAGACCTCACCGAATGCTGGCTCCCCCTGTGTTCTGCTTTGCCAGGCTTTTATTGCAGGCTCCTTCAGTCGCTGCATGATTGTGGGTCTTTCAACCTGCAGGTTTGTCTTCAGTGAGTGAAAAGCATGTTCAATTGGGTTGAGGTCCGATGATCAACTTGGCCATTGAAGAATATTTAGTGTATTTTGATTTTGAATATTTTTCACTCTTGGCTTGCTTTTGTGGTGTTTTGGGTCGTTATCAGCGCCGTGCACTGCTGTCCTGTCAGTTTAGCAGAATTTGGTTTAACCTAAGCGGAGTGTAGCCCTAGACACATCAGAATTCATCCAACTACTTCTGTCAGCAGTTACATGATCAATAAACACCAGGGACCCTGACCCATTGGCAGCCATGCTTCTCTGCCATAATGAACACATGGAGTGATATTTTTTAACTGTTCCTTTTCTTCTCCATACTTTTGTCTTCCCGTCATTCTGGAATTCTTTGTTTTATCTGTCCAGAGAAACTTGTTGAGAACTGGGCAGGCATTTTTGCTCTAGAAAAGTCTAATCTGGCCTCCCTGTTCTTGAGTGATACTAGTTGTTTGCATCTTGTTATAAACCCTCTGTATTTGTACTCATCCAGGCATCTCTTGTTTATAGACTTTACCAACCTCCTCAATATAGTGTCCTCCTCAATAGTGACTTGTTATGGTAATTTTGATGCCACAGATGACTGAAGACCCAGTCAGACAAATGGTATGAAAAATCAGGAACAGAGTTTTATTTACAGTGATTCACATCAAGGGAGAGACCGCATGACTTCACCCTAAAGATCCATCCGCTGCTCTAACTAGACAGGGAAATAGTAAAGGTTTAATTACTCAACAGCAAAGGCTAGATAATCATACAATAACAGTGGCAAAGTCAGGAGACATCCAGTCTACCCTAATTAATGGCTGTTGACACGAGATAGACAACAATGAGTGATCTCAACCCTGGCGCCTTCCATGTTTAGGAACAGTACAGGTATCATGGTCACAACATAGGAGCATACTTTTAGTGACCTACCAGTGAGAAATACAGAACCGCAAACCACATATTGGAATATTGGGCATAGTGCTATTCCACTTTCTTTCACTTGGTTGCATTTTGTGAATGTTTTTTTTCTGCCATCATCGCTTAGTTGTCTTCAGTGGTATTTCAGGCTTTTTGGTGTTGCTGACCTGATCAATGCAATCCTTATTTTTAAGAATGTACCACAGTGTTGGCCACTGCCTACAGTATACCTGCCTGAAAGATGTATCTTATTTTTTCAGCCAAATTACACTTCACTTGCATCAACACTTCTCTAGTTCCGCTCTGGTTGAGCGTTCCATTGAACAGCTACCAAATGCGAAGGCTTGGAATGAACTCGAGGCCTTAATTTGTCATGTATTAATGAGGAAATGGGCCACAGTATTGCTATGAAACTTCTTGTCAGGCAACTGTCCAATTACTTGAGGCTCAGAAATGTCCATTTATAAAAATAGCTGTAATTCCTGAATGGATAATATGATACCTCCCCTTGAAGTCTGCACTTCAATCAAATTTAGATTTTGCTTCATTTCAAAATGTGTCTTTGTCCAAATAGTCATGGGCCTAATTGTATTTAATAGTGCGATTGACAAATAAATGTTTGAATTCTGTGTCATCCTCCAAGACGTCTCGCTCTCTTCTGCCCAGCCCCACTCTTCTTGTTTTTAAAGTTATTGGTGTCTGCTTTGTCTTGCGTTCAGGAGCAGCTTCTGAAGAACCCCTCCTCGGGCAAGTGCGTCCACCTCAGCAGCGGCCATGTGCTGATGAGCCCCTGCCAAGCAGCTGACCTGAACCAGCACTGGTCCTTCAGCTGACCGCCTTCCCTCTCGCCCTACCCCGCCCCACCCCACTCCAGTCCACCCCAGGAGCCAGGTGGAGCCCTCCCCTAGGACTCCGAGCCTGAGGGTCAGCGCCACATCAGGACCGCACACACGGAAGGAGCAGGAGCACAGGGAAGGCCATCTCTCCTCTGAGAGGACCACCTTAGCCTGAAGAACTGTGACTGTGTCTGCACCTTATGAGAGACTTGGAAAAACACACTCTCGTTTACAGAGTGTGCTGGCAATGGAGACTCAGGGATTGTGGGTTAAGCCAGGGTAACTTCTACAATGTGGAGGAAGGGGACTACAACCCACTCTCTCTCATATCGGTCTTTCTGTCTTTTTTTCTTTCTTTCTTTCTATCTTTCTCATATATTCTCTCTCTCTCCCTCGTGGCTCCTCTAGTTCTCTCTCTTTCTTATCTTCCTCTCTCTCTTTCTCATCTCCTGCTCTCTCTTTCTCATATCTCTTTCTCTCTCCGAAGAAGAAATCACAGGTGGTCTCTTGCATCTGTGTGCTGCTGTTGACACTCCTGCTTTTAAAAAGCTTCATCACTTTATTTAAATGCTGAGATTACAACAAATGAATATTTTTGAGAGTTTCTTGTGTTGTTTTGGCAAGTGTTCATTTTTGATGAATGTCCATATCTCTTGCCAAGAATAAATGCCATTTTTATTTAAGTGGTATGATAATAATGCCAATTCTTTCTGCTACTTGGGATACAATATTAAGCGTGATTGCACTGTATTGAATGGTGTTTTGCCCATCAGACCATAAACCAATGGGATCCCTTTTCTGTTGACGTAAATGAAGTAAACCGTGTTTCTGTAGATTCATATACTAAGGTACAGCACAGCAGTACCCGTTCTACCAGTGAATACAATGAACAAGTGTTCAGTGCAACTTCACTGAAAAATGTTGTTCAACTTTCAGACACATATTTGTTTCCCATTATGAAAATAATATCTATGCAGAACTGAAGTACACGTGCAAAGAGAAGAGTGGAAAAGATGACGGATACAATGAGCATTGCATGACCGCAGGATGAAATTGTGGGATTAGGATGTAAATTAATGGTTATCTGAATACTGATCAAGGTTTTATACTTGCGATTTTGTTTGGCTTCAGTTGGCCTCAAGTAAAAGTATTCTATTGCAACAGACTGAATGAGGCCTTTCCAGGAAGAAGGAAGGAACAAGGGGTCTCACAGAAAAGAGTGTAAATGTTTACTGGAATGATCTGAAACTGAAGGCCCATCTGAAACTTCTTAAGTCCTGAACCACTCCCAGTGGGGAAAATGATAAATGAATTGACAGTGCCAGAATGGGGTTTGGGGTAGGCCTACTTGGTGAAGTTTGCTTACCATTCTGTTCTCGGAGAACTCTGTAATGGGGTGTGTGATAAGACTGTTTAACTTACTGTACTGTTGTGATTTAATTATGAGTAAATACAATGTGTAATTTTGTATGAGTAGCTCTTATTCATGATGTTGAACAGATTTGTATTCATACGTGTCACTGATTCATATTTCTCAACCTTGCATTGTTAAACATTAACAGTAGTGGGAAAAATATGAGGTTGCCTCCAATAGCATCACTGTAACAATAGATGGCACTACTATTCAAAACACTCACAATCACAGCTGAGCATATGCTAAAACTTAGTTTAATAGAAAGGCATTTCGAAAATAGGGTCAAACTTACACTTGGATAAATGGAAAAGAGTCGACAAGAGTATGTTTAGTTGTTGGCAGTTAACTGCATGTGGTAAATAACTGATTTTTGCTGAGTAAAATTATTTGACACAGTTTAGCCTGTGTAGGGAAGCATGCCACGTGTAGGCGGGGTTTGTAGTTGTGTGCGACGCATGTGTTGAAGTATGACCAATGGGAAGAATGCGTCGAAGCAAAACAAAACCTCCCAGAAAGGAAACAATCACCGTGATGTCATGATGACAGTGCGGGTTGGAGTGCAGTGCCCAAATTCCGTATCTATGCAAACCAGGACGCCTCACTTGAACTGTAAGTGCCACATGCATTCTGCTATGTAATATGTAGCTAAATCGTAGTTGTGTCGAACGTCAGACAGCTATGCATTTTGTCTTAACATGGTGTGCACACAGGCCTTGTCAGCGAGCTAGCAAACTATCTGTCCTGTTGGATTCATGTTGCATGGTAACGTTAGCTAGTAACATTAGCTAGGATAGCCATGTTTCTCAAATCCGCGTGCCAACATGTGGATGGTAATCCTACCTTTGTAACTCAACATAGCTATAGGTACTACAGATAGCTAATTGCATACACGTCTCACATGTGATCTACATTCTAACTTGGACGTTGACATCGGTAAACGTTTGTCAGATATCTTGTGTCAACATAGCAATTAATGGGTTCCAATGGTAATTGGTACAGTAGCATTGCCTAGAGAGGATGTGTTGAGTCAGATTTTAAACGTGTGGCAGTTTTGACAGAATGCTTGTAATGCATGCGAAGAAATTACCGTCTTAGCTTTGGAAATGTCACTGTTGTAATGTAATGTCACTGTTTACCCATTTGCACGTTTTGAACTGTTCCCTTTCTTCAGGCGAACCCACGGGATGGCCTCGCTTCCACTCTCTCGCTCGGAGGTGTTCGGACAGCTTAGGAAAGAGCTGTATGACGACCACGAGTTCCACCAGTCTGACACCCACATTTTCATTATCTTGGGTGCCTCAGTGAGTCTGCCTCCATGCTTGCATTCAGCAGTTTACAGTCCAAACTGGGGATTTGTACAGTGCACCACTAGTTTTTTTTTTGTTGTAAAGGCAGAATATAGGTGATTAAGACTAGGTAGGTAAGCAGAATAATTAACTCCATTCCACAGTGGGGTGTAACCTCACCAGGAGTTACATCCTGCTGTGATATCAACTGGGGAGGGTTGGTTGGCATGTGAGCCTGTGGTTGGCTCATTACACCTGAGGGAGAACTAATATGCGACAGTTTGCCTTGACTTGCCCAGCTGACTTCCACTGCTGTGTTTATGTCTTCCTTGTCACTTGATATCAGTGATTTTGTTAGGTGTCACTCGAGGTCATTCACCCTCGGATTTGGGGTGAAACAAACAACATGGGCTGGTCAGAGGTTGCAGAAGGCACATTGTTAGAGAATAACACAGTATTGTTCAGTACTGTGAAAACTAATGCTCACTGACTTCCTAGTGGAGAGACATGCCAGTTTTATTCTCAAATAACTGGAAGAAAATGTTGTCTCATGGTGTAGTGTGTTATTCAGTTAGACATGGTTTAGTTTTGCTGCGTCATAGGAGGGCAGAAAATACCTGATGATCATGCCTGGGTCGCTCTGTGTGGTAATGGTTGCCCACAGCTACACCACACAATGTCTTTTACAACGTCACTAAGCTTTGGACATTGAACTGGTGGTCTTAAAGCACTTGCTGGTGCCCCAGCATGTAGACCTTGTTTCTATGCTAAATTAACCAATAGGATTCAGGCTACTCTTAATGCTTCATTTTGACTGTAGATTTTGTATTAATTACATTATTATTAATTGTGTAGTATGAAATATATCAGAATAACAACAACTACAAACCTGATGTTTTGTCATTACACTTTGTATTGAGAACTACATTTGCTGTTACATGAACAGTGACCCCTACAGTATACAACTGGACAATCAGGGAGTGTATTACTAATGAGTTGAAAGGACCACAGCAGTGGTGACACAGCCTTTTTCGTTCTTTGAATTTCATATACTAAAATCTTGTTTCAGGGGGATTTGGCCAGAAAGAAGATTTATCCCACACTGTGGTGAGTATTGTTATGAAGGAAGAATACACGTTTCTTTTTTTGCATGCGGTTTTGTGTTTATGTGTTCATTATCTCTGTTTGTTTGTTTCTGCGATCTTGAAGGTGGCTCTTTAGAGATGGACTTCTCCCAGAAGAGACTTACTTTGTGGGTTTTGCCCGCTCCAACTTGACAGTGGAAGCCATTCGTTCTGCTTGCCTGCCGTACATGAAGGTGAAACATGATCACACGCACAAACTATGTTTTCCTGTTCTGCCGTGTCAGTGTCGTGTCGTGTCAAAAGGCTCTCTCTAATTATCTTGAGAAGTGAATCATATTCAGTACTCTGATCGGAGTTCTGTGTGTCTGCAGGTAGCTGATAGCGAAGACAAGCGGCTTGAAGCCTTCTTCAGCAGGAACACGTACCTGAGTGGGAAGTATGACGACGGCGACTCGTTCTCAAAACTGAGGGCTCACATGGACGGCCTGCCCAGCGGCTCTGACGCCAACCGCCTCTTTTACCTGGCGCTGCCACCCACCGTCTACCACGACGTCACCAAGAACATCAAGCACCACTGCATGAGCAGGAAGTGAGTTGTGTCGTCTTCTGCTGCCACTCACCACACCATACAACACTCTATTTCAGCGGACGATTACTCCGAACAGACATCTATTCATGGATTTCATCCGGTCCTTTTCCACAGGTGTATGAAATCAAGCTTCTTGATTATCAATACAGACTGCATAGTGCTTGATTAATACACCGGTGGAAAGGGACCTGATTAAACCCATGAATAGTGTCTCCTCACAACAAAGTTGCAGTTGGTTGGCATGTATCCCTTGAGGGCAGGCTACCCAGACAAGGACTAAGAGCACTGTTAAGATCTGACATTGTATTATGATGTGCCTGTGGCTTTGCTGTTTGCCAAAACTAAGCGGTGATAGATATGATGATTGATTGATTGATCGATCGTCCATGATGATGTCCTCTTAGGGGCTGGAACAGGGTGATCGTGGAGAAGCCCTTCGGCCGTGACCTGCAGACCTCTGAGGAGCTGTCCGTCCACCTCGCGTCCCTCTTCACCGAGGACCAGATCTACCGCATTGACCACTACCTTGGCAAGGAGATGGTGCAGAACCTGATGGTGCTGAGGTACTGCTCCTGCTCTCACTACTAGCTTCATTACTGACAAGATAGAGCAACATAATGTAATGCATCTCTATGGAAGCAAAATTTGAACAGTTCCTGTCTGCTTAAAGAGGCGTGTCACAAAGACGTCATAGTGGGATATCGATGTCGGCAAGCAGTTCAAGGGATACTTTACCGATTAGCAGTATGCCTTGTATCTTTAGTCATGTTTTTCAATGGTCGTGCATCATTCCCTCAGTTTGCCTTGAGATGGGAGAAATGTGGATTTCAATGTTGTAAGAATCATCATTTTACATCATTGAAAGTAGGAAGTCCTATTCATGGATTTCATTGAAATCCGTATTTCTCCCATCTCAAGGCAATCTGAGGGAATGATGCACGACCATTCAAAAACATGGTTTTCTAAAGATACAAAGCTTAATGCTAATCGGTGAAGTGTCCCTTTCAGTTCAAATGTAACGTCACTTTCTAGGTCTGCTTAAAGGGGGATTTCGCCCCCCCCCCCTCCCCTTTGCGAAAACAGAATGCGGAAATGGTCAAACGTTTGCGTCTCTCTCTCCGCTTTAACCCTCTCTGCTACTAGTGTCCCAAGCAGCTTATTAACAGGTCTGAGAAAGAACACCCTGATCATGGCTGTCCTCCGCAGCGTGGACTGTATAAATCTGCAGAGGTGGACATTCCGGTTCCAGGAAGTAAAAGTCCTGCCATATAGTCTTTCTACCTGTGCACTTAACACAGATGATGTCACGAATTAGCTGATCTAGCTGGCTGCTAATTAGGATGAGCTGGTTTACTAAATGGCTGGATCAAATACTTGGCAGGACTTTTACGGTACTTTCTGAACCGGGGATGTCCGCCTCTGTAAATCTGTCTGATTTCACTCAGCCAGTTTCCAATCGGGCATTGGTGCTCCATCAAAGCACTCTTTCACCATATGCTCTTGTGATTTGCAATCCATTTTGAGAGCCTTGGCCATATGTTTGACTCTATCATGAATGCTGTTCTTCTGGCCTACAGGTTCGGGAACAGGATATTTGGGCCCATCTGGAACCGAGAGAGTGTCGCCTGCGTGGTTCTAACGTTCAAGGAGCCCTTCGGCACTCAGGGCAGAGGAGGCTACTTTGACGACTTTGGCATCATTCGGTAAGGAACAGAGTCATGAGCCTGGTGGCTTTCCAGCTTTAATTAAGTAGTTTTGACGGTCGTAGCTAATGAGCAGTATCTAGGAGGGCTGTTAGCTCTCAGCGGGAGTGTCCAATAACACCTCTCCTCGCACCGCAGCGACGTCATGCAGAACCACCTGCTCCAGATGCTCTCCCTGGTCGCCATGGAGAAGCCGGCCTCCACCAGCTCGGACGACGTGAGAGACGAGAAGGTAACGTGACCCGGCGCCCACAAGACACCGATATTCATCCCACCGTCGACAGACGTGCCAGCACCACCGCCACTTCAATGTCTAGTTTTACAATTTCTTTTGCTCAGCATGGTAAACAAATAGGCTGTGGATTGATTGATGTTTTGGCCTCCTTGGCCGGAGATGGCCTTTTCTTCTCCTGCTGCTCAAATAGTACTGTAGGTGCCCTCCAGCAGCTGAATTGTTGCCCTGCAAAGGAAACGATCTGCATGAGCTGAGATAGACTCACAACTGTTGAGATTAGTCCGTAATGCCATGTTTTCTTAGGGATGCCACGGTTGAAGTGCTAAGGTAAACGATGAAAAGTACAAACATTGCTGTCCTCAGGAGGGTTCACTCCACACAGGGTTTAGTGGATTTCTTCAGATGCCCAGGACTGTTTTTTCTGTGTTTTTTCCCCCAAGGGAATTACTCATGTTGATGTCTTATGTTTTGTCTGTCTCTATGTTTGTGTTGTGCTGCATTATGGGTGTGTGTTTGTCTGTCTGTCTGTCTGTTTGTCTGTCTGTCTGTACATTTACTGTACTCTCTGTGTGTGTGTGTGTGTGTGTGTGTGTGTGTGTGTGTGTGTGTGTGTGTGTGTGTGTGTGTGTGTGTGTGTGTGTGTGTGTGTGTGTGTGTGTGTGTGTGTGTGTGTGTGTGTGTGTGTGTGTGTGTGTGTGTGTGTGTGTGTGTGTGTGTGTGTGTGTGTGTGTGTGTGTGTGTCCAGGTGAAGGTGCTGAAGAGCATCACTCCAGTGAGTGTGTCTGACGTGGTGCTGGGCCAGTATGTGGGGGACCCAGAGGGGACGGGTGATGCCAAACTGGGCTACTTCGACGACCCAACTGTTCCAAAAGGCTCCTGCACACCCACCTTTGCAACAGCGGTGCTGTATGTCCACAACGAGCGTTGGGACGGTAACTAGCCTTTTTCTCTCCTCAAAACCCAATCTCGCCCCCGGGGTCTCTGTTGGTGACACATTCATCTCCCTGCAGGGTTGAAAAGTCAATTCTGAAAAAGGTGAATCCGCTCGGCTTGCAACATCATGACAACCTGCAAGTCCACTATTTATTGTCATTGTTTGAATGGAGTGTTTGACATTTCACCTAGATAGACAGATATGCATGCAGCCCAGGCTGTTTTCCACATGAATTCTCACACTGTCCGTTCTTAACAAAGAGCACTTCTGTGCTAACTCTCTCCCCTGGTTGCTTTTCCTCGTTCTTGCTGCAGCTAAAACCAAAGAATGCATTTGCATTGCCAGCAAAACAAGACTAAACAACATGGCGCGGCGCACTATGTTTTATCCCCTCCTGCTGCCATGGTGTGACCACATGTTCTGCTGTGATGGTGACCTTAACTGTTACAGCCTGTTTTCTTCTAAAAGCAAGACTGGTCAAAAACGTCTTTTTGAAACTCTGTGTGATTTAGATTAGATTGACAAATGTACACGTATTGTTCATAGCACCAGGCCATGTGGAGCCCTTAGGACAGAACGTATTCAGATAGAATTAACGATACTCCCCTGGATCTCCACAGGGGTCCCATTCGTGCTGCGCTGTGGCAAGGCCCTGAACGAGCGCAAGGCAGAGGTACGGCTGCAGTTCACCGATGTGCCCGGCGACATCTTCAACGCCCAGTGCCAGCGCAATGAGCTGGTGGTGCGCGTGCAGCCCGACGAGGCCATCTACGCCAAGATGATGAGCAAGAAGCCCGGCGTCTACTTCAGCCCCGAGGAGACTGAGCTGGACCTCACCTACCGCAGCAGATACAGGGTGAGTGGCTCAGCCGGGCCCTAAAGGCCACCCAATGGAATAGTCAGCGTTGTTACGGTTACTTTTAAAATGTATTTCACTACAGGTTACAGAATACATTACCTATTTTGTAACGTATTCCAATAGATTACTAGCCTGGCTAGCGCCTACCACTTCTCAAATGAGACGTGGTCTGGCAACCAAACGTTCATTTTCTCGTATTTGAAAAAATGCCCAGATCCGTTCATTGGGTGCCACGGATGTCTATCAAATGCGTCTGTGCATAGCTCACCATCGTCTCGCTTTCCCCCCTGTTCTATGAATGGTCCCCTATCTCAGGCAAAAATTGGAGCGGTAGTTTCCAGACTGCCTTAGCAGCGTGAATGAAATTGCGTGCAAGGCAGCATGGGAACACCCAGGCTAATAGATTACTCAAAGTGAATAACGTATTTTGAACACTTTGGATTATATCAACATTGTATGATATTTTATTTGCAGTGAATGAAACAGTTATGCAAGGCCATGTGAACTTATAAGACACATTCAACAGCAACCCAGAGCCTACATTACAGTGAGGATGGATTTATGTATAAATATACGAAACACTTAATGTAATTGTGTCAAAGACAGAACAAAGATGCTTTGTCTGCACATAGGCTACAAGGCTACCAAATCCCAAAGAAAGTGTACACTGATTCGTGAGAATGAATCTCAACAGCACATGAGGAGTTATGCCTGTTTGCAGAACACTCTTTCAAGAAACAAGAACCTAATACGGGCCAAAAACATGCTGACTGTGTATAAGTCCTACTGGCCTATTACAGCAAAACTGATTTGACTTGCCCTCAGAGGATTTTCATGTTGGCTATCAACATAAACAGAGAGGGAAAGAGAAAGGAGCCACCTGAGTGACACATACTGTACTGTAGTGTGGTTAAAGGAAATGGTGCAGTGCCCGTCCAAACATGCCATTTCTGTAGAAAACCTTGTTGCCCAATTGCGTGCCCTTAGGTACAGTATGTCTGATTTAATGATCTGATCTGTCGGATACGATGATAGGGAAAAACATAATTCCAGGTAAGCATTCAATAATAATGAATACTTTATATGATATTATAGTATTTATTAGAGTATGATTCATGTGCAGCAAGCAGAATTTAAGCATGGCTGCACATTTTTACAGATTAAAATCACATCAGCCTAAATACTTCCTGATAGAGAAGACAAACCATTTTGTGGAATGATTCATCATCTTATGAAATCTGCCACGATATGACTCCGCTATCTCTAGTAGCTTATAATAAGTGACATTGCACTCTGTCTGCCACTCGTTGTCTGTAGCTGAGCGCGATGACATACTATAAGCATAAATCTATATCGAGGGTTGACATAAGCTAGGCCATATCTTGGGTTGTGCAATAGATTGCAAGGTGTGATTCACAAACTCTCCCTGTGTTTAGAGCATCCATTCATTCACTATGCTATATATAGTGCACTACACAGTGAATAACCACCACACGCACCTGGTCCTTATGGAGAGGTGGTTGATGGGCCTGATTGACTGTGTGTGTGTGTGTGTGTGTGTGTGTGTTATCCTCTTGGCAGATCTCTGGAACATCCAACTTTTTAATGCATATTTCAACTGTTGAAATAAGAAATCCCGACCGGAGGCACTGAGTTGCACTTAGAATATGGGAATGGGCCGAGTGGAAACCCAGCCATGCAGTTATTACTCCACCAGTTTATACAGACACTCTGGTGATTATGGCCACAAGAGAGCGTGAATCTTAGAGTTTGGTGGACATCATAAGTTGTCTGTATATTTGTGAATATATAATTACTGTAGCAGGATAATGACCATGTTGGAAAGTCAAGTTTTCTACATTCCACTCCTGCCAATTTCACCAAGATTTCACTGCATCTCTAAACATTCACTTTCTCTGAGTATATGCTCCACTGCCATAGCAACACGCTCATGATGGGCACAAATTCTATAGGAAAGGTTAAAAGGCAGAGGGTAGCATTACATAATTGGATTAAGGGGCTCTGTTTAAAGCAGCACTAAAGAGTTGTTTGTACCTTAAAATAATGTTTCCAAAATCATTTCAGCGGTTCATCAACTCGTAACAGGGTGAACGGCACTTCTGCTTTCACTTTGCGGCCCTCTATCAGCTATGACCGCACTATGTGACTTTACCAGATTGGGTAGCGTATCTGTAGTTCGGTGAAATGAGAAACTACTGAGAATCTACAAATTTGACTTGCTTCGACGTCGCAAACCATCATACTTTCTTAAAATCATGCAACATACTTTACCTTGTCGTTATTTGCTGCGACAGAGGATAAGTAGTGCGTTAGTGTTGCTTTAATGGAGAGAGATTTGACCTGATCTCAGAGTAAATACAGTGGCCTGCAGGGTAATGTGCAGCATATGGACTATGGGCTTCTGGTTGGATCTCTCCCTCTGCAGGATGTGAAGCTTCCCGATGCGTATGAGCGGCTCATCCTGGATGTCTTCTGCGGGAGTCAGATGCATTTTGTGCGCAGGTCTGTGTGTGTGCTTGTATTTCAATTGTGAGTGTGTGAGTGTGAGTAAGAGAGAGAGAGCATGTGTGTGGTGTGACTGGTCCTGTGGGGTTGGCTCAGTGTTGGAGTGTAAGAGCATCATGTGTTGTGTTCCAGTGATGAGCTGCGGGAGGCCTGGAGAATCTTCACTCCTCTGCTCCACCACATCAGCAAAGAGAAGACGCCGCCCATACCATACACCTACGGAAGGTAGGAGTCACCTCACCAGCCATCACTCAGAACCACATCTCACTCCCACAGCTGTCTGAAGGGGTGGAGGGTAGGCTGTCTGGGGATGGAGATAGTCCTGCTCATAACTGAGTTTTTGGTGTGTTTTGAAAACATGATAAGTATTCGAGAGGAAGTGTGTGGGAGGTTGCTTCACTCTGGTGATATTTTTGTCTCTCCTTTTGATGTCTCTCTCTCTCTCTCCCTCTCGCTCTCCCCCCACGCCCACCCCCCTCTCCCCTCTCTGTCTTTCTCTCATATTCCCCCTCTCTTTTAGTCGGGGGCCCACAGAAGCAGACGATTTGATGAAGCGAGTGGGATTCCGCTACGAAGGAACTTACAAGTGGGTCAACCCCCATGCTGTATGACGGCCTCCTGGCCAAGGACTGAAATCAATCTGCAAAATCTCATTCCAATTGAACTTAAGGGGCCAGAGCCACCTCTACACTTCTACATTCAGTGGCGGCATTCTCTTGCTTTAGTGCCATTATCATGCAGTAGTGCCATTATTATTATTATTATTATTATTATTATTATTCAGTAGTGCCATTACCATTCAGTAGTGCGCTTCTCATTCAGTAGTGCCAGTAGAACCATAGCAGCACAGAATGTAGACTCGCCATGTGCTGTCGCCTTCAGTCATAGTGCCAGAAAACAATACATTTTTATATAGTCATGACCGCGGAGTACACCAGTGAAATGAATGTAGAATTGTAGACTCTGACATCCAACTATTTTTTCAATAATTACTTACATTTGCATGCAAGAGGAGAAATATTTTTGATAATGGTATCTGCCATGGTAATAGTCTTAATTGGCATGGTCAAAGATCATTTTGTAATGCTTTTGTTTGCTTAATTGTTTAATTCAGCCAAGCTTTGATGATGTAACCAAAGTGATTTTGGGCACTTTACCAATGTTCTTAATTGCTGTTTCTCTTTTAAGCATTAAGTCCTGTCCTCTTACTTTCATACTGTTGCTCCGAAGGGAGCTGGTCATACAGGTATTTATTTCAATATTTTGTTACATTTGATGTTACATTTGATGTTACATTCTCCCATTCGTTTTTTGTCCATCTTTTTTAAAATGATGTTCATTACACGATTGACTGTATTGGAGCTCAAGTTACTTGCACTTGCCTTCTTTTATTTTTGATGGGTGTAGTCAAGCAAAACAAAACAGGACTTAAAATTCTCTCATTTTTGTTCATATGCATTAGGGGGTGTTTTTTTGTGGTCCACTACGAATTGTTTCTGTAGTCTGCTTGAACTGTGGTTACATCCCAGTAAGTCAAAAGCTGTAAGAGAAAAGGTGACTTAACTTCCCTTTTTCTTTATAGAGAAAGGGCGTTGCTTTTGTTTACACCATACAGCATTTGTTTACGTCATAATAGAGAGCATTATGTGGAATGCGTTTGGCTCATTGTTATCAAGGTGTGTTTGAGTTTTAGCTCCCTAAGACGTGTTTTGTGACGCGGTGTGCAAGTCCATTTACAGTACGTTATGGGTGGATGTTTGCACATGCGTGAGAGTAAAGCTGAGGTGGCCAAATACACACACGCACTCACCTCACAGGAAATGAGACCGGTAAACCCAGGTCAAACAATAGGTAGCCAGGAACAAACAAGGTAAGACCAACTATCTCTCTTGCTAAGCCCTTTCACTCTTATTCCAGTCTTTCATCAAAAAATCTCCTGTCTAGACCAAAATATGAATTCAAACCAATCACTATGTAGAATGCATGTTTACATTTAGAATGCATGTTTTCTTTTACATGGCGTTCAAACCAATAGCAATGTGGTTGAAGCACATTCCATAGACTCGCTCAGTCTTGGAGGAGGGGGGGGAATGTGGCGTGCTCGACCGTCCGGTTCTAGGCTGGGTCAGTGATCTGTCTGTTACCACTCTCACCTCCCAGGTATGAGGGCTAGCTTTGGGCCTCGCCTCTCTCCTCTCCACCTCACCCCCCGGAGGCGCCTCGCCCTGCAACTTTGGGTCCACGGGCGGCGCCATTGTTGGTTGTAGAGAAGTTGTGGTGTAGGTGTGAATGTGCGTGTGTGTGTGTGTGTGTGTGTGCATGAATACAATCAGGTAATGACATCGGTGAACATGCAATAAGGCCTTGTTGAGCGTAATTGCACTGAGTGCAGTTTGACAGTTTTTATTATTTTCTTTCATGCTGCACTGTCAAAACCATGTACATTTTTTCCTATATACTTTCTGCTGAATTAAAAATAAAAAAAGCTTTTGCTACCTCATACCAACTTGTGGTGTATAATTTAAAACAAGATAAGAAAGACACTTTAATATATAAGCCATGTAAAAGTTCTATTGACACACAATAACGCTGTGGTACTGGTAAGGGTACAATGTGCATTAGACCTACCAGTGGATCAAACCATGACACAGCTAAATAGAATATCTACACAACATTGAAGAATGTAGCAACACATACAGTATAAGATTAATGCAGTCTGTAAAAATGTAACATTTTAAGATGCTAACAGAAATCTGGTGCCATTACTGTGACGGGAGAGAAACACTCTGAAATTGAAGGAGTGAATTGGCCATCTGTTGTACCTTCACCATCACATATTCAGCCTGGTTCATCAGTGGATTGGCCCATGTAGGTCACAGAAACGGGGAACGTCATCGACTGTGTAGCATACATTTGCCCTTGCAGTCTCTGCTGTCTTCGCACAGGCCCATTGCCCTGGCCTCGTCCTCGATGCCCCGCGCATACAGTCTCACCAGCTGCCCGTGCACCCTGCGCACACGGGAAGGAACCAATAAACGACACAATAATGAGCTCCATTTTCACGTGTTTCCATCAAAGCACAAAGCCCCCCCCCCTGCCCTGTTTATGAAACTCAATAAACAGTTGATAACAAAAAAAAAAAAAAGCACAAAGCTCTGTTAGCACAGTGAATCTGAGCCACGTAGCCATTTCCTGATACTCTTGTGAACTGAAGCTTTGCCAAACATGAGAATTTGAGATGTTTTAGTAGGAACACAGGAGAGGGTATATACTGTACACCGCAGTGCACACCAAACAAAGATGTGTGTTTGTGGTGCTTGGGTGAGACCAGGAAGCTCCAAATATTTGTTGGATGGTGTGACGTAACGGCACCAGATGTCTCATTTCTCTTACCTGCATGAGATCTCCGTGTGCGGCAGAATCTCTCCGTCGCAGTTCCACACCGACACGGCCCGAGGCTTGCTGCTGCAGCAGAGGCCGCAGAGGAAGTCGCTCTTCTTCCCCTTGCCCGGCGACCCGCGCTCCTTGGCGGTGCAGGCCAGGTGCTGCTGGGAGCCGCTCTTGCTGGACTCGTGCACACACGGCGTGTCCGGATGCTCCAGCTCCACCTCCGCGCTCTGCTCCGGCTTCTCGTACTCTTCGGCCTCTTCAGAGTCTTCATCCAGGGGGAGAGTGAACTTCACGGCCTTGACCCGGTGCACTTCCACGAAAGGCAGGTCAAACTAAGAACAAACTCCAGTGTTAGCTGTCCATTCATCGATCACAATAATACAAAAAACTGGTCTGGATCACCTTAAATACTTAGTAGCTTAATATACTGTATTTGTTTTTGCAAAACATAACAATGATTAGAAGAGTTAAATTAGAGTGTTGGAATTTAGAGTGTCTTTGTAATTTAACTAGTTAACTAGCTGGATTCCTATATGCATCACAACTGTATATTGAGAAGCTTTTGAATGTACTGTACTGTATTGTATTATGCAAGCATAATTGCTCTACCTGGTCCTGTGAGGTGGTGTGGCGGTGTAGATAGGTGAGGAAGCCCAGAGCGTGCGTGTCCCGCACCAGGATAAGGTCACCTGTCCCGTCAGCCAGGTGTGCTGACGGCGAGAGGCCCAGAGGACTCTTGGGACAGGAGCTGGACATGCACGTGAGGGAGATGCACTTGAAGCGGCCGGACACGGTCATCCACTCACCTGCAGACGTAAACCAGGACGGGCAAATCAGATATCAGGTACGTAAATCAGATATCTGTGCACAAACTGTTCTCCAAGTACATTTTCACTCTTAAAGAATGTACAAACTGCCGTGGACAGTTTTTTGGGACTGAAGAGGATTGATTAAAGCTGATATCTACTGTACAACACTGCTGATGCAAAGGAGAAAAGCACCCCTCAGTGTTTTCAATGGGAACAAGCCAAGCGCCTATATAGTGTAGTGCAGGGGTGGACTGGCCATCTGGCATACTGGGCACTTTCCCGGTGGGCCGCGGTGCTATTTGGGCCGATAGTCCCGAGTCCAACACTTTTTTTTTTTTTTTTTTAAATCTATATGTTATTGTTTCTGACCGGCCCATAAGCCAGACAGTTGATCAGTTGATGGCCCGATTGACATTGGGCTGGCCCAAGCACATCGTAGAGCACCAACCCACAGTTGTACACATTCAAAAGACTGAAAATGTTTGCGTTATAGCGAATAAGGTGGGCCGGTCTGGTCCAAAATGCCAGGGCCGATTTTTTGTCCCAGTCCGCCCGTGCTGTAGTGTACGCTTGAACATGGGATGCATGGGAGGCGGCGCAGGAGCCCATCCTACCTTCTGATTGGTCACTGTACTGGCTGAGCTTGTCACTGTACAGGGAGCAGCTGTCTGAGAGCGGGAAGAGCCTCTCTGTGCTCTCTGAACACACACGGCACCTGAAACACACACCACACACACACAAACACACACACACGTCATCCTCCCGCCCGAGACTTCAGACATCCACACGGACACACTTCATGAATCACGCTTAGAAACTTGATCAATTGGCCTTTTGGAATGGCAGGTACTAGCAGAGATGGATGCATTTTGCATTATGCCGTTTGGAATACAGTACTGTAGCTTTGAAATGGGACTGGATGGATGTCGTGTACAGTCTGAAACTGACAGAAGGCGGAGAGTGGGCCAAACCCGTCCCCGTAAGGCCGTAAGGTACACCGCACCGACAAGGCCTCACTGTAAGCTATCGCGTTCACCTGCTCACTCGGCGTGTGTGGATTACATCGGCACAACAGACGCCAGCGAGCTGAGCTGCTCTCGTTTCTTCGCTATCGGGTGGCCTTGCGGGGCATGGCGATGGCGATAGCTCTCCTCAAGGCCCCCGGCAACATGAGCATCTCGCGTTAGAGGAGAGGCCAATGGAGGGAAAGTAAGGCGACTCCAGGGGGCAAGCTATGCCACAGCGCTGGCACACTAATGATGCCAGCTAACAACCCCCGAGCTCCTTCGGGACGCGGCTAACAGGGGAAGTCCAATCGGGAACTTTCAGATCTGGAGCATTTCCCTCTCTCTCTCTCTCCGTGCTCCCACCAGTGCCATGTCAGGCCATTACAGACAAACACGAGGAAGAGGCCGACAGAAAAATGGCTCTAACTGTATGCCTGAAGTTATGCCCTCTATATTGCAGGATTTTTAGAGCGCTGCCTTGAAAATCATTTTAAAGTCATATGAATAGAGACGTAGGTCAAGAGGCTTTATGTATAAGGGATAAATAGCTGTACATTCTTTATCACATAAAAATATATATTTCAAAAGCTGATTTTTCAAAACTGCAGCATTGGGTGACTAAGTCAAAGAGAGAAGCTGAGCGGAGTCTTTACCCGGAGAGACAGCGGGTTTTGTCCCTTGGGCTGGAGAGGCCAGGATCAGCAAGCAGGAACTGCACAGTGCCCTGATAGCTCCGGTTACACAGGTACACCATGGCCCCTGTGGGCAGAGAGAGAGAGAGAGAGAGAGAGAGAGAGAGAGGGAGGGATAGAGGGAGAGAGAGAGGGAGGGATAGAGGGAGAGATGTGACCCAAAATGGGATAAAGCACACAAGAGGAGGAAAGAAGAGGTATCGGTTATCTTCCAATGGCCCCTTATCCACAGTAATAGGTCAAGATGACGCTTTATCCCAAGCCCTTTGTGTTATTCAGCACTGCTTTTGAATAAACTTCGACAACACAAGATTCTATGGTCGGCAGCCAATGTGGGTTAATGTGCATGTAGGCCACGTCTACTCATTGTGCCCTTATCATCCGATCCTGATCACGTTCGGTCTGGCTGAACCCATTTATGACTCAGGCTGGGCAGCCGTATCAGAGGAACCTACACTCGCTATGCCACAGGTGTGCCTCCCTCTCGCTCATTTCCTCCTCACCTGAGTAGTCGTATCGAAGCGGGCCCATCCAACGATGTCTCTCGCTCTCCGCTAGCACGTCCCCGTAAAAGCCGTAGCCCACCAGGGACACGGAGTAGCGCACCAGGGAGGCCTTGTGATGCACAGCACACACATCCAGGGGCTGAGAGTCTCCTGAACACCGACACACACAACACAGATTGCGTCAGCAACAGAGCCTGGCCATTCATCATGGTTTGTTGTTGTGTAAAAACACTCGTTTTCAAGTTTAAAAACATTGTTTCGTACGACAAACAGGTCGTACAGTACGAAACAATGTTTTTTAACTTGAAAACAAACTGCATTCTGTAGATTACAAAGGTAATAGATAAAGGATTTCTTTTTACCAATGATGATATGGAGAGCCGAGGTAACAGGGTCATTCACGCCAACTGTGGCGAAACACACACAGTCTGTGGAACCTGGAGCGGAATGGGAACAGATACTGTCAGAGGTAATTACTATGGTTTGCGGCTCTGCAGATGATGTCTTGACATGTTTCCAAGAGATAAATGCACTTTCAGCTGCGATACAGGCAAAGCTTTTCATGTAATGTAATAGCCACTTGTTTGGACAACATTTGCCTAAAGGAAGTAAACCGAGGTACACAAAAGATTGTGCAGTCACACCTTCTGAACACTAGACCCTTGCACTTTCCCTTGTGTAGTTAGCTTGTAAGTCCCCTGTGACTCATTAAGAAAATCATGGTTTCTTTTTCAAGAGCAGCATTAAGGAGATGGTCTGACCTGCTGGAATGATCCCGATGTGCAGGTCACAAGGCTGAAGGACTCCGCTGGGGTCATGCTCAGAGAGGCCCGCCTCCTGCTGAGTTCGCCCAATCACGCCATGCAGCAGCTCGCTGAACATTCCATCTCCGCCCACACACACCACCCTGAGGAAAACAAAGGCGGACTCAGAGTCAGCGCAAACGGATCACAGGGCATTCACACAACGCATACGCTGCGCGGGCAACAAAGGTGGGCCGAGTCCAGATCTCCTTACACGGCTTTCACTCGGCTGAATTCAGAGGGGCTTCTGATTTTGAGATGACGCTAATTGCTGGGTATTTAGAGGCATTGCTACGGTTACGGTTCGGCAAACTTTAAACTGGTCAAGTCAGACAATAACCCGGCGGCCACATCTCCGGTGACCGTGGTCAGGACACCGATACTATTGTTGAGGTTGTCACTGGGCTGCCTCTGGTTTTTCTCTCCAGCAAAGTGATCACTGTACGACTCACCCATCAAAGCCTGTGAGGTCTTTCTTCAGGATATGGTCTCTCGCCTGGTTGGCCCGTTCTGTAACTGCACAGCAACACACAGAGAAGGGCTTCTTTTACACAACAACAAACAGATCATACTCCTCCATCTCAACATCATATAACAATAAACTGTAACAATAGGCTAGAGTTCATGACTACTGTCCACATTCATTCTCTAAGTTGATGTATCCCTGAAATTATTCAATAAAGTTTCTATTACATATCAACATCATATAACAATAAACTATAACAGCAGGCTAGAGTTCATGTCAACTGTACACCTTCACTCTCAAAATTGATGTATCCCTGAAATTACTCAACAGTAAGTTTCCATCTCAACATCATATAACAATAAACCACATCAGTACCGTAATTTCCCGACTATTAGCCGCGGCTTATACATGGATTTTGCAAAATTTCTTCAGCTATGAGGTTAATACACGGGGACAGTTAATATGGTATCAATATGGTTTTGTTTATTTGAAAATGCATAAAACACTGTCCTGCGGCTTATACACAATGCGGCTTATATGCGGGAAACTACTGTAGGCTAGAGTTCATGACTACACTTGCATTTTCTAAGTTGATGTTTCCCTGAATTGATTCAATTAAATGTCCCACTGCTCCATGGCATGGAGTTCTCAGGTCTCACAAGGTTATGCAAACACAAAGGCGGGGTATTGGGTGAACGGTCTGAGAGTTTTGGACCAGAGGGCAGTGACGAGGGAAAGCTCTGTAAGATGATAAGAGAGGCATCGTGACAGGAGTGACTGATCCTACACCTCACCCACAACATGAGAGCTGATGCCAGCCAGCTCGAAGAGGGGAGCCACCAAGGAGTGGTAGATCTGTTTCCCTCTCTTCTTCCCTCCAAATGGATTAATGAACACCAGCAGTCTGTGAGGGCGAGAGGGACCTAGAAAAAGGACACACAACAGCAGACACATTGGTTATTATTAGACAGATAGATGGGAGGGGAAATTCAAGGTCCCAGCAGCTTAAGACACCATACACAACATACACTACAATGTAAACAATTATTAAACTGTCAATATTCTGCTTGCATGTACACACGCACACACACGCACACGGATAAACAGATGGACAGGTAGGTGCTACTGGATTGGACACTATTGCTTACTGTGGGTTTTGAGGGCCGTCCGAACTTGTGTGACCCACTGGTCTCGGAGGTCTCGGCTGGGACAGCTGAACTGGGTCCTGCCCAAACTCCACAGCACTCCCTGTCCGCTTCCACGACCGCTGCGCTTCACATAAAATACTGAGGACACAGAAGAGGATGATATGTGACCAAAGCACTTGGATTTGTAATGTGGATTTGTAAGGCCTACTTAAAAATACACTGTGAATAAACATAGCTTTATTATTCCCCAAATTAGAAATTTAACATGAGAACTGGTTACATGTGAAGAGTCTATTTCACGTCTTACAGGTGAAGTCCCGCTCCGTGTCTTCCACTTTCTTCTGGGGCTGAATCTCCACTCGCCCATCTTCAACTCCAATCACCTCTGCCACTCGCACTGAAACTGAAGAACCACATCCACACAAAATCATACTTTTTCTAGACCTATGGATAGTTTTTAGCAGCCTAATAATCTGATCACAAAAGTCAGAGGGTAAACACAGCTGTGCATGTTTGTAGGATCTCTTCCAAGATAAACATAAAGAAATAAATAATTGTCATAAATAATGCACAGATAAAATAATAAAACACAAATGGACAAATACATGTAGGCCAATAGGCTACAACTGTCTCTAAGAAGATTGCCAATGTTGCCTACTGTAGCCTACAATTTAGACGAGGTAGCTTGGCCAGCTCTCCAATGTAAGATGGTGTCAGTAATGTAATGAAAGGCTTACCTGTTTTCTTTTCCCTGTTCTTCTTGTCCAGCTCAGTCCAGCTGAAGTACCAGCCACTGAGAGCTGCCCGGTATCGCTTATCTCCTATCCACAGACTTGACTCTACTCTCAATGTATTTATTTCCATTGCGAGGACAAAGAACTCTTAACTTGTGTTATCTAACATCTACATCGTTGCCTTTATTCCATATGCCACCGCTGCGTTCTGGCTGGCACAACAACTTGTAACCATATCGTTCTCCAAAAAAACTACCGATATATCAATAAGTCAGCGTTACTCTAGATCTTACGTGTAATTGGGGGACCCAAACGACAATCCAAGTTCTCTCGTCTACAAAAGATAACTTACTGTACACTTCCTGTAGTCAGCCGGTAGGATAGGTATCAGCATGCCCAGTAAATAAGACAGCCTATCCCTATGCTCTGTGCTTTTATAACAACATTGACGGTTTTTCTACCCGACTAGATTTTAGTCTTTCCAATCACTGTAACCATGTCCTGCTTCTAACTTCTTTTGTTATGAGATAGAAGTGAAAAACGAGAGCTTTGCATTTCCTAGTCAGGTTTCGCACCTGTCCACGAAATTAACATACGGTAATGTGATTGGATAGACGCGGTCTGCAATTTTACAGGCTAAACAACACCAGGCTGGATCGTGTCACGTGGAAGCAGACGATTTTCGTTTTTCAATTAATGTTCATAAGGCCTAACTAACCTGACTGACCAGAGTTCAAGTACGTTAAATGTAGGCTATGCCTGCCTATACCTGCAGGAAATAGCGTTGATGAAATATCCTACAGAAATATTTTCTAACTATAGGCCTACTTCACCACCATCAATCAATCATGGTCTATCCAAGAGCATGTCTTTGGGACCTCAGACGTCAATGTTTGAGGGTCAAATGGTCACGATGATGTGTTAAGCAAAAATCCAGAAGAACAATACTTAGTTGTCATTATTCAGTGACTCCTTTTGTAAAAGGTGAGTTTCAGGGGCAAGGAGGTTGTTGTAGTGTCAACAAAGTCATTTCAGATGGCAGAGGCAGGTTGACTGGAATAACATGCTGAGTTGGTTTTTCCACAGGCACGCAAGTGCCATTAGATTTGACCATAAACGTGACAGGTAAGGCATACAAGCACATATTTCCACAGTGGCAATTTTGTATCTTGTTGAGTTTGTTTTGCAGTTTTGTCTTGTGAGCACGGCCCGGCCCGGGCCTCGTTTCAAACCTGTCTGGGTTCACCACTCCTCACCGAGTGGAAAACATGACCACACAGGTAGGCTAGTAGCCTACTAATAAAATGTGCAAGATTAAATTTAGTGGTCTTAACCAGCAGTGTATGGCAAATGACAAATCCGCCTGCCAAGTCCATGTGCATTACATAAATTGCTCCAAATGAATACAGCTAGCAGTAATAATCTGTGTGATCACAATTGACCATATGGAGGTAGGCCTATTAGTGCGTATAGGCTAACTTAATCTTGCAATCAGTTTGCATTCAAGATTAAAATTAAACTGGTTTGCAGGTGGATCATGTTGTAACCTCTTGAACCATGGCTGGTCTTGTTAACATCTTCTGAGATTAAGGAGAGCTTTTAGTGTAGTGTTGCAGAGTAGGCCTACATTATTTGATGTCAATACAGGTATTTTTAATTCTTTGCCATACCACCTGCAGTAGATGATGACATTGCATACTTACCTCAGGCTGGACCTTTCTCGATCACCTCATTTCTTCACCACAAGGTTGCACTGTTGGGCTCCTATTTGCCATGTTCTGTGTCACAATCCATGGCAAGGTTTGTTATGTCATGTCTAAACACACTTTCTGCCCGTCCCTAGTTAAGTAGGTCTACCCTCATACTACTGGTCAAAAGTTTTGAAACACCTTCTCTTCTAGGTGTTGTTTAGTAAACAAAAAATGTTTCCGTACCACTTCAGCACTGTCTGAAACCATTCCCAGAGTCTAATGTTAAGGTGGTTGATGGAATGCCAAGATTGTAATTGCTGTCATCATGGCAAAAGCTGACAAAATACAGAGCCTAAAATATAACACATGTAAGCAAACAGCTTTACTTTTTTTAATTCCCAGTACCCTTATTCCACGTCTCTTAATTCATAGTTTTGTATACATTTCATGCAATGTATACATTTTCATGCAATACATTTTACGTGGAAGTGGTGTATATGCAAAGTATAAGGTGTGTGTGTGTGTGTGTGTGTGTGTGTGTGTGTGTGTGTGTGTGCATTTTACGTGGATGTGCAAATCAAAAGTGGTGGATGTGCAAAGAGAGAGAGAGAGAGAGAGCTTTCGATGGGGATGTGCTAGGCAGAATGGTTTATGTGCAAAATAGTGTGTGCTCCAGCATTTCATGTGCAAGAAAAAGTAGTACATGTGTAAGCTTTTAGTGCATGCAACCTATTCTTTATACAGTGCCTATAGAGAGTCATCATACCCTTTTAATATAAAAAATAGTTGCTTTTTTGTCTTACAGCCTGAAATCAAAACCCATTTTTTTAAAAAAAAAACTTTTTTCAGTTTTATTTACAAATTTAGCTGTACAACATAAAAATAATGAAAAGAGTAAACAGTTCTGAAAATTAATTAGAAAAAATAAAAACTAGAATAACAGGGTTGGAAAAGTCATCATACCCCTGACTTAATACTTTGTAGAGCTTCCTTTTGCTTTCATTACAGCCATCAATCTGTTTGGATAGATAGATAGATAGATAGATAGATAGATAGATACAGTAGATAGATACTTTATTGATCCCCAAGGGGAAATTCAAGAATATTAAAGGATATGTCTATTGTAGCTTTGCACACCTAGATTGGGGAATATTTGCCCTATCTTCCGTGCAGAATTGTTAAAATGCAGTCGAATTCTGTAAGGAACGGCGATGGACTGCTCTCTTCAAGTCAATCCACAGATTCTATAGGATTTAAGTCAGGGCTCTGACTCAAGGATATTCTCCGTCCTATCCTTAAGCCACTGCTTTGTTCTTTTGGCAGTATGTTTAGGATCATTGTCTTGTTGGAAGGTGAATGGCCTGCCCATCTTCAGCTGTCTAACAGAGGGACACAGGTTTTCCTCAAGAATTTGGGTGTACTTGGCAGCATCCATTTTCCCTTCTATCCTGACCAATTGCCCAGTATGGTGTGTTTTGGGTGGTGTACTGTGTTTGGTTTTCGCCAAACATAGCGGTTGGAGTTCAGTGCAAAAACACATCTGGAATATTCTGCTACCATGTGGAAAATGTTTTTTGGTCAGATGAGACTAAGATTGAACTTTTTCAGTCAAACAGGTCCGAACCAAGCAACAAACTTGAGTTTGTTTTAATCAAACTGAACAAGGCAGGTGTGAATACGCCTTAAGATTGAACTTATTGGACTGAGCTCCAGGCACTTACCAAACACAGTATGCACACCCAAACACACCATACCTATAGTGTAAAGCATGGTGGGGGCAACATTATGTTGTGGGGATGTTTTTCCCTGACTTAAATCCTATAGAAAATCTGTGGATTGACTTGAAGAGAGCAGTCCATCACCATTCCCTACAGAATTTGACTGAATTCTAACAATTCTGCATGGATGATGGGGCAAATATTCCCCAATCTAGGTGTGCAAAGCTATAATAGAGACATATCCGAACAGATTGATGGCTGTAATGAAAGCAAAATGAAGCTCTACAAAGTATTACATCGGGGGTAAGATGACTTCCAACCCTGTTATTCTACTTTTTAATTTTTTATTAATTTTCAGAACTGTTGACTTTTTTTTTCATTGTTTTGATGTTGTACAGCTAAATTTGTAAATAAAACTGGAAAATATTGTTTTTAAGATGGGTTTTGATTTCAGGCTGTAAGACAAAAAAAGTAACTTTTTGAAAAGGGTATGATGACTTTCTATACAGTGTATGGCCTAGGGGGCATCTCCTAAGAAAATATGTTTGATATGTACATAGCCTCTTCCTGAAGATTTAGGCAAGTTAGTTAATGTAGAAGAAGATGAATATATATCCCTCTAAAAGTAAAAAAAAAAACAATACAAATGGATTGATTCTGAAATCTGTCAACGAAAGGGGAAGGGAGAAGATCATAAACAAAACTCAGGGGCTTAGAACTTAGCCATGTCCAGTATACCTGTAATAATTGCATATTTCAGAGACTGAAGCTGACAACAATGGTGTAGCATTAATTTACATGTCTTTTCACCTTGAATGGCAGTAATCTCAAGTGGTCTTGCGCAGGAAGGAAGTCAGCACAGGAAGGAGGGAGGTTGAGACGGGTGAGGGGTGAGTGTCACAGAAGTGCCTCAACAGGACAAGAGCCACCATACAGTAGAATGCTTAGGCTCTTACTGTTTTCACAATCAATGGTAAACCTTTGCTGCTTCAATCGCAGTCCAACTATTGCAGCTTTTTTTCCCAAGTCTTCGCATTCCTTCATATGTGAACAAAATGACGCCTACTGTAGCTTTTTTTTTTTTTTTTTTTTAAATGTGTATTGTTTCCATTGGTGTGGTGCTTGTTGGCCTATAGATTAGTCAGAGCTCAGTTGTTGTCACACATTTGGCCGTGCAGGCTGCTGTGCAGCACGTTGCTGGTGTGCTTTTTCTGCGTTGCACGGCGCTCTCGCTGTAGCTCCACACTTCCCCTTTCGCCACCAGCTGCGCGCAGCACGGAGTAGTCGTCTCGCACCGTCACGGAGAATGACACGGGGGAGTTTGGAAGATGTTTAATCTCATCTCCCTGAAATGTCAGCTGCTACACCAATTCAAAAAGTGGCGTAGACAATGACACACTTGAATTGTACCGTGGTGTGTCGTAACCCCCCCTAAGTTAGATTGAGTACTACTTTAATTTGGAGCAAGGAGAGCTCTCTCTCTCTCTTCAGAAAGGCTCAAACACACAGGTTTAGAAAACGTTTTAATTGCAATCTTTAATGAAGTTTTAAGTTGTGTTGATTTGGTTGGTCTATGACAGCAATGCAAACCGGTGTCAGTCTGGAGTGCATGGTTCAAGGAAACCCACTTTTGAGTAGTCTCGCAAACTACCCTGTCTCAACCAATAGCGAGGCTGACCTCAAGAAGAGGGGGGAAAATAGTCGTAGAAGAAAAAGAAGAGCCAGGTGTCTATGCATCCTGTAACTCAGCTGGCTCATTGGATCCCTATTCCTGGTCTAATTGGTGATGAAATAGAGAGAGAGAGAAAAAACGAAAGAAGGCCTGCACTTACTAGTTCCACCGGCTACACTCTGATAGACAGTGACTAAGCACATGACTCATCATTACACCATACCTTGTGCGTTATGTGTTAAGTATCCTGATGTCTTTGGCTACAGTCTGCTACAATGTATAAGTGAGAGACTCCCATATGATATGTGTGGCGCGGCTGGTCCTGGCAACGAAACAGCAATTATGATGTATAATGTTAATGCTATGCAGAATACACATTAGAGGAGATATTAGTGAGGGGGTGTGTGCCATGACATGATGGGGCACTTTGCTATTAGTCATAATGTTTTATGGACTCAATTCCCAGGGACCTCAGTGAGTGTAAAACTACATACTTTTAGCATGATGTCATTTCCCCTGACAAGATCTGCTTAGTGACTACATGTTGTGCGAATGTGTATGAGATACTATATCAGTGATGTGGCTTTAGAAGGAGATTAGCCGTGTAGCGGCACACCGGCCAAGTAGAGTGGAGGAGAACCAGATATTAGTGTAGTGCTGCCTGTCTCTGGCAGTCTCATGCTGCAGGGACAGTCGAGAGATAGAGAGAGAGAGATCGAGAGAGGGAGGGAGGGAGGGAGTAAGAGAGGGAGGGGAGGTGTGACCTAACACTCTCGGTTCTCTCAGGAGCCGGCAGTAGCTGAGCGCAACGATCAGAGGGCGAAGCAGGCAAAAATAGAGCAGGAAAGCCCTTTCTCCTGGCGTGCACATGTGTTTTGGCATTCTTTGAGCATCGACTGTGTCGTCCGGGATGAGTAGGCCTTACCTGAGGGATTACCATTGAGAGACAAGAGGAAGTTTTGACATCTTAGTACTGGTAAGTTTTAATGTATCATTTGTCAGTTCATTTATGCTCCATATTGATGTTTCTGTGGAGATATACAGTATACAGTGGATGTACACTACTGTCTGGGTGGTGGGGGGGTGTATTTAACTGTAGCCTACTGTAAAAGGATTATTTTATTTCAGTGGTATTGAGATGAGTAGTAGTAGTCACCTCATAGAATTTTTTATTTGGCATTTAGACATGTATGCTATGGAGAGCGTACAGTACTGTATGTGCCCCACGAGACTGTGTGCCTATTAAACCATTCTGTCCAGATGGCAGTAAAATCCCACTTAAAGCCTGGATGAGTTATGATGTGCTTTTATGGTACACTGATGCTATGGTGACCCAGTCGTGAGGGAGATAACGCACATCAGCAGGAAGGCTGTGCTGCTGCTGGCTGGCTGGCAGGAATCACAGAGCTGGCATGAAGTGGGCAGGGGGTGAGGGGGGGGGATTATAGGCAGAGATGCTGCCCGCAGGCTGGCCTCAGCATTCATCTCAGAACCTCTTTATTTGAAGCCACAATAGTGTGGCGTATTGTTCTACTCTCATACTTTCTTTTTTGTTCATCAAATGGGTCTTTTTTGCACTTGGTTGTCAAAAGGGGAAGTAGTGGAGAGAAGGGCCGGGGGGATGACTGAGCGAAAGGGCAGTAAAGCTGACACACCACAAGTATGAGTATGAGTTTGTGTGTGTGTGTGTACACGCCGGCCAGGTCCTGATTTGTTCACGGTTGCACCCCACCCTGCCTCCGAGCGCCGGAAGCTTGGTCACCTTCCCTTTTCACTTTAAAAGTGTAGCGCTCCTCGCCTTGAGGTGCTGAGCCAGAGAGGACATCATGCAGAAGCCAAAAATACTGCTGATGGCTAAGACACTGCCGCGCTGACAGCAGGCCTCATTCAATATTGATCTCATCGGGGTTTTGAGTAGAAGGTCACTGCGAGAGAGTCCAAGGCTGTACACAGAGCCACCGCTTGTGCTGTGTTTTTTTTTTTTAAGTATATTTTTTTGGGCTTTTTTGCCTTTATTTGTAGAGGACAGTGAAGGGTGAGACAGGAAGTAAGTGGGAGAGAGAGATGGGGTGGGACTGGGAAATGACCGCAGGCCGGACTCAAACCTGGGTCCCCGTGGGCACTCGGACCCGTATGTGGTATGAGCGCTGTAGCCTGCTGCGCCACAGCGCTCCCCTTGTGCTGTGGTTTTTGCCTTAATAACCCACTGTGCGCATACAGTGTACAGTAGGCTGGCTAGGCCTCAGCCCTAGTGACCTGGCTTTGGCTTTGACTTTGACTTTCACTGGAAGTGTGCGGAGGCCTCCTGCAGCCGTGCCCGTCTGCAGCACCTGCAGTTCTGAGGACAACCCCCCCCCCCCCACACACACACACACACTTCTGTTGTTTCTACCCATGCATGCGCGGGCGCTATAATTAGCCTGGCACGCTGAAATTCTGCAGCTTTGCTCATCGTGGCTGACATGGTACACTGCACCCTGCGCGAACGAGCCCGACTTCACACTCAAACACCCCCCTCCCTCCCTGCTTCCGCTGTTGACGGGAAAACCTCCCCTGATTTTAAGAAGATACTTGATGGCTTCAAATTGGGGGTTTGAGTTGTGTGATCCCTGAGTGTGGAGTTAAATTTAGAGCCAGTAAAACACAGTTGGCATGCTGCAAATTCCTCCAGTCTGCTCGAGGTTGTTCCAGCGGCAGCTTTTGCAACTAGAGTGCAGCGTGCAGGGGCAATACCTACATAAATAGACCCCAGGAATGAAGCCCCAGTCTGGAGTTGGTGCAGGACAATAGCCCGGTTATGCATGTTGTCGTATATGCCCATTCACAAGAAGGCATAGGAAGTGGGTCTGAGCTGCAGACGCTCGGAGGAATGGCTGAGTGTATATCTCTGAACTGTCACCTCTTCAAACCAGAGTTCGAGCCCGTCACTGGACCCATGGCTTCGCACGTGAAACTGAAGAGAGACAAAGTGGGCGCACAGGACTACGACGCCCAAATCAAAGGTACGGTGTCTGTGTCTGTCACGCTTTTCATGGGGTCTCCTCTCTCATTCATCTGTGCTCTGGTCTCATTCATTTGGTTGTTTAATGTGTCTCCACGATGTAAACTAAAATAGAATGTAACACCCCTCCGTCTCTTTAAATATACTCGGCTCCCCTTGTCAACAGAAAGGCTTCTGCCACGTGATTTACAGTTGATCTTGTCATCTTGTATTAATAGAGCTCTCATCTTAAAACGTGATCTCTGACTTCAAATCACTTTCGTTCACTGCTGCGCTGTCAACTATTCTAACTCCAAAGCCCATACAGATAAATCACTCTAAAGAATGAATTTCTGTTTCTGGTTGTGGACTGGAGTGGTTTCTCTGGGACGTGTCCATGAGTGTTATCATTTGGAACACAAACACTATAGTAGCTTTTGCTGTGATTTTAAGTCATTTTAGTTCCATGATCTACTTTCATTTTCCTTTCCAAAATGGAAACTTTGCTTTCATCAGCTTTCTAAGTAGCTATTGGTCATCCCCGTGACTTCCACCACTCCAAGCATTACCACAAAAATTCAACTTATAGTAAATGTGAAAGAAAATGAACCTTTATCTGGATCAGTCTCTTTCTCCCCCTCTATTTTGTTATGTCTCTCTCTCTCTCCCTCTCTCCCTCTCTCCCTCTCGCACTCTCCCTCTCTCTCTCTGTCCCTCTCGCGCTCTCTCTCTCCCTCTCTCTCTCCCTCTTCTCTCTGTCTCTCTCTCTCTCTCTCCCTCTCTCTTTCTCAGAGGTGCGTTCTCAGCTGGTGGAGCAGCTGAGGGTATTTGACCAGCAGCTGGAGCAGAAGACTCAGGTGCTGCAGGACCTGAGCGACTACCTGCGTCGGCGGGGTGAGATCGAGGCCGAGTACGCGCGCTCCCTGGACAAGCTGGCCGACCGCTACAGCTCCAGGATAAAGAGGTACAGCGCAGAGCGTGCAGTTCAAGGCGTCCGTTATCAAAATGGCTAGTTGAATTAGTTTGCTGTGAATTGGGCCCTTTGTGCGCGGCTTGGCCTCTATATTTATCTGCTAAGTGAGCTGTGAGACCTTGAGAGTTGCTCTACTTCTCTCGCGGTTTCTGTTTTCTCTATTTCTGTTAACTGGTTGTTCTCCAACTTCTGCTCACGTTACTTACCTACTACCTATTTTTTCTCTCTCTGTTTTCTCTCTCTCTCTCACACTCTCTTGCTCTCTTTCTCTTACTTCTGCTCGTTTCACTTTGTCTTGCTCTCCCCCCCCTCTACTCTCGCTCTCTCTCTCTCTCTCTCTCTCTCTCTCTCTCTCTCTCTCTCTCTCTCTCTCTCTCGCTCTCAGGAAGGAGCAGAGTGGTCAGTCGGTTCTGCAGTGTTGGCTGGTGCTCCTCGGTCAGACCCGGCAGGAGAGCCGTGACCACAGCATCATTGGCGACATGTGCAGCACCAGTCTGCCCCAGAACCTGTCCCTGTGCCTGGAGCACACGCAGCGCTTAGCCAAACGGGTACGGACACGCACGCCTCCCCCACCTCCACCTCCACCACAACCACCACCACCACAACCACAAACAGCAACTCAACTCCGCCCTACAGTCAGCACTCAGTAGGGTGCCATTTTGGGTTCCTGGTGTTCCCTGTGTACTCCCCCCAAGGCGACGCTTCAGAGTTCAACGTGTATTTCTCTCCTAATCTCTCATTAGTCCCTCAAAATCGTCTCTTATTTTCTCTTTTTCTGGTATTTTGTCTCCAGACGAGAGAGGCCTGCAGTATGGTGCAAGAGGAACTCCTCAAGGTCACCACGGAGATGCAGACCGTAAGATCCCGCTTTCCGCTGCGTCGTGCGACGGCCGGCCGGCCGCCTGGCCGGCCTACGTGTCAACTCGCAGCGCACATAACGCTATTTCTGCTTTTGTTGTGTTGGTTGAATTGCAGACGTTGAAGACCTACCACCAGTACCACACAGAGTTTCTGTCTGCAGAGGGGAAACTGAAGGAGGCAGAGAAGCTGGAGGAGAAGCAGAAGGGGGTTGCCAGAAAAGTGGAGAAGCTGATTGAGAAAGTACAGCACCACATCACTTATCCTGGCTCCTATCTTTGTCACACAGGGGCCTGTTGAGACACACATGGCCTAGAGAAGACTAGATAGTAGCTTTTTGGATGTAACTTTTCAGTGGGCGATAAGGTTGCAGGGTGTGTGAATTGTTTTCGTTTTTTTTTTTTTTTTCCAACTGAGAGTGCTGCAACCACCTCTTTCAGCTCAGCATGTGACATTGTACCAATACGTTTGCGTGGGTGTTTTACAGAATGCCACAGAATGGTATGACTGTACAAATCCTGATGTGTGTGTGTTTGTGTGCTTTGTGTGCAGAGACAGGGGAAAGTTCAGGAAATACAGTTCAAGTGCACTAAAGCCCGCAATGACTACCTGCTGAATCTCGCTGCTGCCAACTCCTCAATGAACAATTATTACCTCCAAGACATCTCTAATCTCATCGATGTGAGTGCCCCTCGACTGATACCCTGCTTTCCTGTAGAAGTAGGGCCTACAGTACAAAACGATGCCTTTTCTCCATCTGTTCACTTTGTACTATTAAAACGCACATACAATTTCAGTTCATACCTTACCATAAAAGGTACAGTACGTGCCCCATTTTTACGTCGTGCTCCATCAGTTTGGTCCGTTGACAGTTGGAAAAAAAAAAAAGAAATGCTGAAGTGTGCTGTGTGTGCTGTGTGTGCTGTGTGTGTGCTGTGTGTGTGCTGTGTGTGTGTGTGTGTGTGTGTGTGTGTGTGTGTGTGTGTGTGTGTGTGTGTGTGTTGTCAGTCGAGCGATGTGGGTTACCACCCATGGGTGGCGCGGGTGCTGCGGAGCTTCGTGTCGGGCCAGACCCGCGTGCAGCAGAGCCTGGGCAGCCAGCTGCAGCAGCTGAGTGGCGCGGTGGCCACCCTGGACCAGGTCAAGGACCGGGACATGCTGCTGCAGGCCCACGACAGCACCTTCTGCCTGCCCCTCAGCTTCAAGTACCTGCCCCATGAGGGAGACCCGGTGAGACTGCCTCTGTCCTATCTGTGTCTACCTCTGTTTCTGTCTCTGTCTCTGTCTCTGTCTCTGTCTCTGTCTCTGTCTCACACAGTGTTCTTGTGTTCTCGTGCAGTTTGGATTTCGCTTTCTCTTGGGGATTTTTTTTTTTAACCATCTTTAACCATCTCTTTTGTCCTGCTGTCTTCACACCTGTCTTTAGTCTGCTTGTGTTTTGTTGTGGCTGAGCTGCAAGTGGATGTTATGGCTGATATCTGTGTTTGTATTTTCTGTCTGTCTGTCTGTCTGTCTGTCTGTCTGTCTGTGTGTGTGTGTGTGTGTGTGTGTGTGTGTGTGTGTGTGTGTGTGTGTGTGTGTGTGTGTGTGTGTGTGTGTGTGTGTGTGTGTGTGTGTGTGTGTGTGTGTGTGTGTGTGTGTGTGTGTGTGTGTGTGTGTGTGTGTGTGTGTGTGTGTGTGTGTGTGTGTTTTTTTTATTTAGTTTTTATTAGGGACCATGTACAATTTCAAACATAAATGTTGCCATTTCATGCATTGTACCAGAGTTAGCCTAGGGCTAATTTACATCTGCAGTCCCTGGCAGGACATAATAAAAGTAATATAAAACATACAGACATACAAAAGTTCAACCCCCTACAGTACTACACCTCAATCTCTCATTCCCGCACACAACACACACTCACACTCACAGTGTGTGTGTGTAGCTGATTTGACTTTGTGTTCCTCTGTCCAGGTGTGTGACGTCTGTGCAGATTGTGACATGCAGGATGAGCTGGAAACTCGTTGGAGACAGCTGGAGTCCAGACTGGACACTTTCAAGGACACAGAAGGGGTACTCGCATGCAAACTACATGCACCGTCCCTCACATTTACATTTATATTTGCATTTATTCATACAACACATGTGTTTATCCAAAGACACTTACAAAATGAGCAATAACATTCAAGACGTCTACATTGCAAAGGAGATTTTGGGCTAACAATAAATACTACTACAATGCAGATTCAACAGTGAATCTCTTACTGTTTTCTCTGACATCATCTACTTTTAAGATGACACAATTTGAACTCATCATATACTGTATATACACTATACAGTAGGCTACCGGAAACAAACAAACCCACAGAAAGCCTCTCGTGCACGTAACCTATTGTCTTTCAGTTTTATGTAACCACAACATACATGTTTTTTTGGTTTTGTTTTGTGTTTGGGTTTTTTTTTTTTTTACATTTTCCCCTTTCTCTGTGTTGGCCAGATCAGCAAGACACTACAGGACGCTCGCTCGATCATGCTCACCTTTATTGGTGACGAGGACTTGGGTGCTGCCCAGGACCAGAGTCAGGAGCCCAGTTTAGCCAAACGCAGAGCGAGTCTGCAGGAAACCGAGGGTGCCTACTTCGCAGTGAGTGGACGAAGTTTTCTTCTGTATAGATGACTGTTCCTTCAATAAATGCGCTGTTCTTTACCTCTAATGCACTGTGCTTCAGAATGATAATTGAATGTGTCAGTCATAGAAATGATAAGACATCTCTTGTTATACTTCTAATTGGGACACCACCGAAATTTTAAGTAGTTTATGTTTGGTCTTGCCAAATGAAATCTGCTGTGATACATGCATATGGGATCTGTATGCATGCTGCTGAGACAAGGATGAGGACGAGGTTCAGGCACTCATTGACTGATTTATTACCAGTGAACATGCCTCTGTTGTTCAGAGGAAACAAAAATAGATAGATAGATATTGCTGTAAATTTGCAACAGGTCTAAGCAGGAAATGCTCTGGAGGAGATGGATGAAGGTGAAGCGCATGAAATGTTTCACAGCTACCTGCTCTAGATCTTTTAGATCAGACTGTGCAGAGTGTAGATGCTGGCAGCTGGTCCACAGTTTGTGTTTGTTTGTTGAATGTCATTTCCTGCTTCCTGGCTAAACTGAACTGATTATAGCTTAAGGTGACCAAATTTTCAGTTCAGATGCGTAAATGCCTCCAAAATATGTCATGTTTTTATCTTTGTAATCTTAAAACAGGGACACTGACCTTACCATTCATAATTTAAGCGGTTTATCTTAGCCTAGTTCTCCTAAATTGCAAGGGAAGTGATAAACAAAGTATTCTTCTCTGATCAGTGATCACAAAGTAGCTGAGATCAAGAACATTCATAACTTTTGAAAATCAGCTGTAACAATCAGGTACCGCCCACACACTTCACCCAAATGAAGGCCTCCTACATGACTCACCCTCCTATTCTAGCTGTTAGTAACACACAGTACATCCCAAGGGCAAATGTCTTGTCTCAAATATTGTTTCTTTGTCTCACAAGAAATAGAAACCAGCTCTTATTGCGATCTCGCTTGTCTCTCTCAAAGTACGAGAAAATAAGCCAAGATTATAATAGGTTGAGTAGAAAAGCACAGTATTTTGAGATCTGAGATCTTAAATTGGACTGAGACAAGAGTAGGACTATTTCTCACTTTCACACTTTCGTTTCACTTTCACCTTGGACATTCATGCCGATATGAACAGATGTATCTGGTTGATTGAAGAAGTTAACTGTGAATTCAAGAGACAGCCTAATGGTAAAAATGCATCTCCTGTTTTAGAAAGTGAAGGACCAACTCCATTTCACCTCCATGATCTCCAAACTCCAAGCCAAGCATGACCTTCTACAGGAGGCCTTACAGAAAGGTACCATCACAGCGGTGATCCTAGCACACTACTTCACTGACCCTGTCCATTTGTCTGGCTCTCTGGGGCACTGTACCGAGACCTAGCTCTGTCGTACTGCACCACAGCATTTCTCATTTCACAAATCACTAAGAACTCCTGGAACCCTATTTTTGAGTATCCAGTAGCTTTAAACCACAGTTCCGCTTTTTGGACCTCACTGTTAAAGTTTCTGTTACTGTTTATGCCAAACTAATCATTTCTCTTCCCACTGTTTCCTCTCTCTCTTTCAACAGCCAAGGCTAATGGTGGGAACGATGCCAGGTTTGTTAGCAAAAGACAAACTCATTTTGTTTTTGTATTTGTAGTACTAATCCAAAACAATAATATACAAAATATTAGATTTTTTGCTTGCTCAAGTAATGTCATTTCCTTATTACAGTGTTTTTAGCTGGCGGTTTTAACTGTTCTGGGTGGGTTAAAAAAAAAATGCTACCTTATCAGATCTAAAATATTTTCATAGACTTTATTTCTATATCAGTCATTGCCATGGATATAGGCCGTGTGTATGTGACTGGTCATTTTAGACATAATTTTAGCGGTAAATGGAAGTAGGCTACAACCCTGAATATTTGAAGTAGGATATGGATTCACTTACATTGAGACAAAATGGGACAGAAACCCTAGTGTGCAGCGTTCCCTGAATTTCTGACACATGAGAGAAAATGCCACATGGAAACAAAGCACCCCTGTCAAAGGCAAACCTGTCCAGTACTTTGAAAGGTGACTCAGGAGTTGAAGACTTCACAAATGTAATGGTGAGCGAACATGAGCATGTTCCAATCATGTAGACCTTGAGGCACTTTGCACGTTTTAACATGCACTTCACCATAGCTCATCGTATTCGTTGGCTTGAACTCTAAAAAATAATATATCGGTCACGCCTTAATGAACATGGGGAGTTGTGGGTCCCAAAGCAACAACATTTAAGATTCACTGCCCAATTAGGTATTTCAGATGGTTCCAATATTTAACACGGGGGGAGGAGTTAAACCATTTTGACAAGCAGGTGGCGGGTAAAGTTAGCACTGTTGGACCACAGTTGAGCCATTTCCTCATGTCAGTCACACCTGTGTCTGTGTTTTATCTGTCAGCATACGCACTAGAAGGTCTCTGAGAAACCAGCGAAGCAATCGAAGGAGTCATTCAGGAGCTCAGGTGGACCAGAAGCTCTTCACCGGAAACCTGCTCACCTTCATCCAGGTACACCATTGCATGCCATGCAGCAGACCAAATGAGTGGAAATATCTTTGGAGAATCATCTTTAGTGGTTGGAAGATTTAGTATAACATATGTAATGTTTGTATCACACAGACATGTGTGAAAGCTTCTCAGGAACACATCCAGCATTGGTCTGTCTTAGTCCTACTGTATGTGTCCTAACATAATTGCGGCTTGCTATTTTGCATCTGTACCCTAGGCCTCCAAGCAGGACATCCCTATTGTGGTGAAGAGCTGCATTCGTTTCATCAACCTGAACGGTAAATCAACCATGACAACCCCCCCGGAAAAAAAAACAAAACGTTTTAGTCAGAAAAAGGAAGTGCCCCTGTGCCACTTATCCTGCTAGATAGTTCTCTGCATCTTTTTGCCTCTCCTTCCTGCTTGTACTTCCTCTCGACGTTTTGTTTGTTTGTCCTTTAGCTCGCTCCTCTGATCTCTTCCTCTCCTCTGTTGTGTCATGTGTCTGGCTAATCTCAGTGCCTGTGCTTCTGCTTTTTACCTTGTCTGTCTCCCCCTGTATACATCCACACTCCACCACCACTACCCCCTCCTGCCCCCCCCCCCCCCCCCCCCCCACGTCCTGTGTCAGGTTTACATCACGAGGGCATATTCCGTGTGCCTGGTCTGCAGCTGGAGATCAACTCGTTGAGAGATGCCTTTGAGAATGGTATGGACATTAAGTCTTCATCACTCTATCTCATTGTCAGTGCAGTTATCTTGTTAGTGTTTATTCACACTCCTTACCTCTTTCTCTGCTGTGTGTGTGTGTGTGTGTGTGTGTGTGTGTGTGTGTGTGTGTGTGTGTGTGTGTGTGTGTGTGTGTGTGTGTGTGTGTGTGTGTGTGTGTGTGTGTGTGTGTGTGTGTGTGCGTGTGTGTGTGTGTGTTTAACTGCGTGTGCGTGTATGGGTGTGCCTGTGCGTGTGTGTATGTGTATGAGTGTGACTGTGTGTGTGGGTGTGGGTGTGCCTGTGTGGGTGTGCCTGTGTGTGTGTGTGCGTGTGTGGGTGTGCGTGTGTGTGTGTAGGTGATGACCCGCTGGCAGATGGCGTATCAGACATCGACTCTGTGGCCGGCGTGTTGAAGCTGTACTTCAGAACTCTGGAGCAGCCTCTGTTCCCTGAGGAGAGCTTTAGCCAGCTGATGGAGTGTGGCTGTAAGGCTCGTCCAACACACACACACAGACACACAGACACGCACACTCTCTCTCTCTCTCTCTCTCTCTCTCTCTCTCTCTCTCTCTGTTTCTCTTTCTCTCAGACACACACACACACCTTTACTCTTCACCTCCGTATAAGGCCTTACTGGTTCATCTGTCACTTGACTCTCTCGGTTTCATTCCTATGGATTAGCTAAAGGTTTTCATTTTAGTTGAGACATTAAAAAACAACAGAGCTAAATTCACATGTCAGTGCTGCTTTCAAGAAGAATAGCTCTTTCACTATTCCTTAATCTTGTCAGTTTTTTTTCTCAGAATTCTTTCAAATTCTGTTTGATGGATAATGTCGGTGTCGTTTTGATGTGGCGTGCTAAATCACTGTTTGATCTCTCCTCCTCTATGAAGTAATTGAGAATGAGTCGGAGAAATGTGAGCAGATCAAGGCGGTCATATCTTCCTACCCCGAGCCTGTCATCGTCGTCATGAGATACCTCTTTGCATTCCTCAATCAGTGAGTAGTATGCCAGCACTTCCTGTCTTTCACTCTGTTTCTGTACGTGTCACTCAGTGAGCATCAAATACATGCCTGCACCACACCCCTCAACTTGTGGTTAAACACTCGATGTACACACGCTGTAAAAATAGACGATGTGTTACACAAGCATCTGAGCCAAGCTCAGGCTGTAGGTTCTATAGCGTACAGTAGGTCCCATAGCTGTCTCTTTCCAACAGGTGTCATTTAAAGGTTTAAGTGTGAAGGCTCTGCCAGGCCTTGGCTCTGTCTTCTCTGATGAGTCAGATGGTTTGACCCTGTAGTTCTCCTTTTGTGGTGTGGGAAAAAACTGTATTGCTGGCATGGTAACACTCAGACACTTGTTCATGATGGGGGAGGATGGGGCCATCGGCAGCCTGCTCCGTGTCTCAGTCTCAAGTGTGTGTGTGTGTGTGTGTGCGCGTGCTCCTGCCTCCCCCTGCAGTGTGTCCCAGTACAGCGACGAGAACATGATGCAGCCCTACAACCTGGCCGTGTGCTTCGGGCCCAGCCTGATCCGCGGCCCGGAGGCCGGCGACGCCTCGGCCCTGCAGCAGATCAACGCGCTGGTCAAGAGCATCGTCGTCCAGCACGAGAGCATCTTCCCCGGGCCGGCCGAGCTCACGGGCCCGGCCTACGAGAAGTGCATGACCCTGGAACAGGACGACTGGTGGGACATCTCTCTCCCGTCTATCTCCATCTATCTCCACTAGCAACACCACCATCCACCCACATCCCATAAACACTGAGCTCATGTGTAGGCACAGTTCACACCTCAAAACACTGCGTATGTCTCTGTGTGTTCCTGTTAACCTCCTGTTAGCATCCCACGCTTTATGGAAAGAAGTTATGAATAATCACTGACCCGAGTGAACAAACATAACAGTAACATGCTAGTAAGATGATGGAGGGTTTGTCATCAAGAAATTATCTGTAAGGAGAAGATAAGTGACAAATGGTATGCAGTAAAGTGTGTGTGTGTGTGTGTGTGTGTGTGTGTGTCCTCCTCTTAGTGAACCAATTGTTGACGAGGCAGAAGGAGACCTCGACACCTCCTCAATGAAAGAGGGTAAGGCGGAGCACACTTAAGGGCCGTTCACAACAACAACGATAACTATAAACAAATAGCACTCTCGTTAATATGAATGACAACGTTCACACATAAACTATAACGATAACGACATGAAGAACGATATCGTTGCTGATCATTTTCAGAGCGATTTTGAGATCGATAAAAAGCTAACAGCCAATCAGAACCCAAAATATTTTAGCCATCACATTCATTAACATGAGGAGAGACTTTTCTTATCGTTGGCCAGTGTGGACGCTTTTATCGATATGGTTATAGTTATCGTTATCGTTATAGTTATCGTTCTTGGTGTGAACGGCCCTTTAGTCTTAAATAATAAGAGATTGTCCTTCGGTTCTGCTCTGTGGGAAGATATCCACACACTCTATTCACTGACTGTTTGTTTGTTTGTTAGAGCTGGAGGCGGTTGCACTTTTCGACTACACTGCCCGCTCCCCCACGGAGCTGTCCTTCAGAAAGGGAGAGCACCTCGTCCTCCACAGCAAGCCCTCAGACGAGTGGTGGAAGGGAGAGTCCAACGGCATCAAGGGGCTCATACCACACAAGTACATCAGTGTCACAAGGTAACACAGGAACTTCCTCTTCAGATCTGCTCTCTCTCTCTTTCTTTCTCTCTCTTTCTCTCTCTCTTTCTTTCTTTTTTTTCTTTCTTTCTTTCTTTCCCTCTCTCTCTCTCCCTCTCTCAAACTACCTTTTACTTGAGTCTCAGGTCAATTTTTTGAGTGGATTTGTATGTCATATCCTTATCCTTATCAAACTCTTGACTGTCTTACTCAACAGTTTCTCTCTCTCTCTGTATCTCCTCCCCCCCTCCCCCATCTATCTAAGTAGCAGTCTGGAGGCTACTAAAAGAGCATCTGATAAGAGAAACAGCACTGGAGACCTTGACGATGTGGACCAGAGCCCACGGTAATGCACTGCACTGCACAACTCCTCACAGTGCCAGTCGTCTGTTCCACACTGTGTGTGTGTGTGTGCTTCCCACCTCACTGTCCCTCCCTCTTGTCCCCCCAACCCCCCCTCTGCTCTCCGTGCAGACTCAAGGCCAGCCGCGAGCGAGCCGGGTCACTCGGGGTCAGTGGCGCCCACGGAAAGGCCTCCCTG
The DNA here is from genome assembly GCF_963854185.1 of Sardina pilchardus. NCBI lineage: Eukaryota > Metazoa > Chordata > Actinopteri > Clupeiformes > Clupeidae > Sardina > Sardina pilchardus. Next base: position 21,612,727 of record NC_085000.1, on the reverse strand, counting down.
CCGCTGCCAAAGTCCCACATCATCGTCCGGCCAGCCAAGTCCCCAGATGCCTTTCGGAAGCATTTACAGTACGTGTTTGTAAACATGGCCACTTATCTCGGCCTCGGACATTATTTTTTCAGCGCCTGTTGCATTTTTTGCAACCACTGCAGTTGAAAACTTTCAAAAAAAAAGAGAGAGAGAGAGAGAGAGAGAGAGAGAGAGAGAGAGAGAGAGAGAGAGAGAGAGAGAGAGAGAGAGAGAGAGAGAGAGAGAGAGAGAGAGAGAGAGAGAGAGAGAGAGAGAGAGAGAGAGAGAGAGAGAGAGAGAGAGAGAGAGAGAGAGAGAGAGAGAGAGAGAGAGAGAGAGAGAGCGCGGTTTAAGCATTTTTTGTCACATGATGTGGCTCACTCTGTTCCTCTGTGCTGAAACAAGCTGGTCTTTCATTTGTGTTTGTGTGAAGCTGTTGTGGGTTGTGGGGACAGGGCGAGGCCCCTGATCTTGTATGGTCACGGTCTTGTGTGTGACATTGGTCTCTTTGTCTCTCGCCTTAAGAGCACAGGGCCGAAAGTCCTCTGGAGAGGAGCTGCCAGGCAGTCTCGACAACACAGTCATTAAGGTGGACAAAGTAAGAGTTTTGTTTTGCATACGTGTGTTTTGGAAAAACACAGTAATATTTCAAAGACATAATTGCCAGTTATGGATTATCACGTTTTTCCCCTCTTACCCTCTCTTTCTTTCTCTTTTTCACTCACTCTCATCCTCCAACACCCCCCCCCCCCCCCCCCTCTGTCTCTTCCCCTCTACACACACACACACACACACACGCACGCACGCACAGGAGGTGTGTCAGCAGATGAACAATGTCTTCCACGAGCTCCTGTCCCGGCATCCCATCATCGATCCCCCCGTCTCCAATTCGCAGACCCCTCAGAAGAGGACGGGCTTCGGGCGGAAAGGGCGAGATCAGCAGCACAGATAGCCCCCCCTCGCTCCAACTCACCAGAGGAAGGCCGCTGTGGAGGGGAGCCACTAAAGCTAGCCGACAGAAAAGAGGAGCGCACATTTCGCATGCACCAAGAAAAGGGAACTTGGTAACAAAGGTCAGCTTTTTTAGAAACTGAACCGACATGCAAGAGTGTGACTGTTTCATTTGTTCAGCAGTACCGACCGGCCTGAACTGGAAGTGTTTCTTTTTTCGTGCGCAGTAGATCTGTGTGAAGGGGAATGGGAGTGGACCCCCGTCCCTTGAGTGACACCCAGTGGTCGTCTCTGTGTACTGAAAATGCAAAGACCGTAGAGAATTAGTCTAGTCACTGGCTCAGGCAACTTAATCAGCTGGAGAACTGTCTCCTGCATTCACAGGCACGTCCATAAGACCGTTATGCTGGTTGCAACCCTATCAGATGCTCCAAACCACCCCATTGTGATGAGGGTTATGTCAAGCGCCTGTTGTGTGGTGTAGACCTAGGCCCTCAATGTAATGGAGGCTATATTGAGCACGCAGTGGTTTGGTGGCTTTGACTCCTGTCTGTGACACTTGGATGACCTCAGAGCAGTCAGATCATCTCTGTAGTCTTTTTTTTTGTTTTTTTTTACGACACCACTTCATGAATACTCAGTTGAGATTTATAACTCCCAGTGCCATGTGCTGGATCCAATGCAATACTGTATTTTTCTGGAAAAATTAAATGATGTGGATTGGAATTGGTTGTACCAGTCTGTAAAAAGGAAAGTTTTGAAATAAATTGGGAGTATTTATATTTGCATGCAGCCCTCTTGGGACTTCTCTAAAAACAAACCGCTGTTTCTTCTGACTCACAGAAAATGTGTAACTGCACAGTCATACATGCAAGTGTGACTCAAGTGGATCTTGACCTCACTGACCGGTCAGCTGTCAGGGAAGGTCAGTGCTTGCGACAATCGAGTCGATGATGAGTTTTTCGGGGTTTTTTTTACTTTGTCTTGGGAAAAGAAAGTTCACAACATCCTTATTTGCATAATTAACTTCCTCCAGAAGAAAAAGACAAGTATGACACAGGAAATAGCACAGTATGCACACTACAATAGGGTAGGGAAGCCTGCAATTAGAATTTGCGAGAAATACTGATATCCGTCTGTCACTCCCCTTTCAAGCCTGGACAGACTAATCAAAGTGGATTTAAGACTTTCTGAGTGAGGCTACTGGCTGTAATTAGGCTCGGTTAGCCAAGGCTAATATGCTGTCATTCCCAAACATATTGCGCCTCCATTCTCTGTTAATAACAGTACCGTTTCTGTATGTTGTTGTTTGCTTAGCATGCTCCCATCTACTTGCATTCACTACTGTTTTGTAGCGCTTGCTATTAGACCAGAACAGCATCTAATCAGCCTAATTGAAAATGATTGGGTTAGCTCATAGTTCACATCATGAACAGCTCAGGGTGGTGTAAGGCTGAATTAAAAACATTAAGCCTTGCGAAATTAGAGCCATACGATCCTCTCCCTGTAAACGTCATGCACATCTGTGCTCAGTTTTCCATTACTACTTTCGACTTGCCTCTCACTGAACTGATAGAAATCCAGAGCTGCAGCCAACAACAGCCACATTGTCTTAGTCACTTAAATGAAAACGCGTCAGCAAAAGTATTCCCTAAGTGTAGTCATTGGCAGTTCAGTGAAGACTCAAGCATTTACAGATCCTGACCCCAATGAAGAAAGGACAGAGTTTCAACCTATAGTTCCACACTGAGCCCAAAAGACAATGTAGTTCCCCCACATGAACACACAGGGGCAGTGTAGATACATATTTATGATTTCTATGTATCTTCCTACAGCGTTTGCAATTCGGATTCCTCGTTCATCCTGATAGTGTAAGACATCGGTTTGTATGTGTGTTTAAGATTTATCACCTCACTTAGAGCCGGCTCACAAATTGAGTTGCTCTCCACTTCAAGCAAGAGTTCAGTTCAAACATACATACTTCTTCTATAAGAGCATGAATGGGTCCTTCAGCTAGTGACTAATAAGACTCAAGCCCACTCCACTGCCTCTCCCCCCCACCCTCCCCAGACTGTTCTCCAACAGCCTCTCTCCTGGAAGATGATCTAGGGCACATGTGTCAAACTCAAGGCCACGTCATTTCATGTGGCCCGCAAGAGTTATTCAGAGAAGCCTACACTTTGATATTCACTTAAACATTGGTGTATTTGACGGAAAAAATGAAAACGCTTCAAAACGCTTCATTGACATCAGCAATGAGGATTTTTTTTATCAGATTAATTAATAGCATGTTATAATAACACAGAGCAGTATGAGTGGGTACGCGTACAGTATATTTCACATTTATGAAAATGCATACACATTGATGATATATTTTGAAACCAAACTCTTTAAAAATAATGATAATTATAATGATAATTAATAAACTGGACAACAGGTAATTCTACTTTCAAAGCCAGTTATTTTGTTCGCAATCAATAATAATAGAATGCAGAGGCAATTGTTCAATAATGATATTTTGTTACGTTTACATAGTCCTTCAGTTACAACTGGCCCTTTGAGAGTAACATCAACGCTGATAGGCCCCGAGTGAACATGAGTTTGACACCCTTGATCTGGCGCTCCAACCTAAAGAAAAGTAGCCTCTCAGATTTCAGCAATGTTCTCAAAACGTTCCATCTACACAATAGTCTCATGGTACACACATCCATCCCACATCCACCTCTCTCATGTCTGACCACCACGTATGACCGCCCCCCCCCCCACGCTTTTCTCTTTATCTTGTATCTCTGGAAGACGTCTTAAACTTCCAAGAGCAGTGTAAGGCGAGAGGCTGGGGCTGTAGTCTTGGCTGGGTGATAAGTGGATTAGCGAGCGGGAGTGGTATGAACAAATAAACTGGGACGGCGCTCGCACTGGGCTCGTCATCACTCCCTTCTCCATAAGCTCCTTTACATCCTGTTTACATTTATTCATGCTCATGTTTCTCCAAGGTTAAAATAACACGTCTACTGGCTCTTAGCGCCAACGCTTTTTCCATGTATGCATATGAAGGACTGCACGCCAAGTGTCCTTTTGAATCTGTACTGTGAAGGACGGTGAAAACAAATTGCAGCCTGCGCACATTGTGTACCTTTTTTTGCTTTATTATTGCATGCTGATGGCTATTTCTTCTGGGATCGTGTACAATATTTCAAAGGATTTTGGCCTACGAGTTGGTCCTCATTAAATATGTAGAAGTGGCTCAGATTAAATTAAGTTAAAGTAATATTGCGGCTGAGCTTCCAATAAAGTCAATACAAACAGGCTAAGGAGTTTCATGCATTATAGACTTATGGTGAGATTCCCTTAGCTCTTAAAGGCTATTTGATCACTTCGCTATCTGTGCGTAGATAGGGTTGTCTAAGGTCAGAGTAATACCCAAGGTGTAACTCATTACATGCTTATTAGGAGGTAATGCACTGCCTATAGAAAAGGTGGGGGGAAAATAAACAAATGTGAATGGGAGGAATATTGCTCTTGACTGGAGGATAAACATGACTAAAGTGTGGTGGGATGGAAGCTGATCTTCTCTGTGTTGTGTTTCTTGGCATGGATCTTTGGGTCTCTGAGGAGACTGGTGGTGGGCATACCAGCTCGCAGCTGATCCCTGCAGTAGAGACACGTCACGTCACAAGCAGCCGTCCTGACTGAGGCATACCTGCCACTTTAGTCAACGCAAATCAATTTTATTGTTACGATGACAGCGACCGTTGACATTCTCTCAAGGCGCTTCACAGAGCTCAGAGCCTCGACTCACAAGAGAGAGCTCTAAGGTGACAGTGCCAAGGAAAATCTGTCTTTAACAGGAGGAAACTTTGAGCACATCCTCTATCCAGGGAGGATCCATCTTGGGGCTGAGGGAGGTAGAGAGGGAGAGGGGGAGAGGGCAGTGGGAATAAGGGGAACGATGGAGAAGAGAGAATAGGGAGCAGCCGGTGGAGTTCATTTACACCTACAAGAACAACACATGTTTAGCATACATGTGGCATAGTGACATCATATAATTCCCTGACACATAAAAAGATGGTACTGTACATGGTACATACAAATTAATAGTAAATAAAAATGGAAATGGCATTCAAACTTTTGGTTGTAGAGCGGCTTAGTGTGTGTACAGCGTACCCATAAGGTATGTAGTATAGGGATAGGAGCAGAAAACTACGTCAGTGGTGGCATTCGTAAGGTAAATAGGCATACATGTGAATGTGTCATAAACATAGTTGAATTTGTTGATAAGAGTTTGGTGAGAATGGGCAGCTGCTTACTGAAGAGGGATTCTGCATGTGTATCAGCTGGAGAGGTCAAGTAGTGGGGGGGATAAAGTGAGCTACGTGCCGCATGCACTGTAATCATGGAAACTTGGGTAGTTTACTTCCACAATAATAATTGGTGAAGTGCATTCTCACCAGTGATTATAGTTGAAAATAAACAACATTTTTAACGGATTATATTTCATTTGTTCTGAAGTGAATATGCCATTTTCAATTTTATTGGATATTTATTGCTCCAATTAACCTTTATTTGAATATTATTCAAAAATCCATAGGCTGGAAAGTCGTCTGCCCACATAGTGTTTCCCAGACCCCTTATAGGATGAAATTAGTCAGATTTTATGAATCAAGAGTCTCTACTGTGTAATAGGCAAGGCCTACTGTGAGTTTATGAAATGGATTTTCATGTCCAACACTATCTTCTCAACTTTTCCAAGCCTAATTTACTGAAACGTTGTGTGAAAGACACTATACAAATATGGAGGTCTCGTCAGGGATGGGCAAAAATACATCAGAATGTTTTTTTGTTTAAAAAAAAAACAAAAAAAACAAACACATTAATTTGAAATGTGTCAAAATAAGTTACAACATACTGTAGCCATTTTATGTATCAAAATAAATTACTGTATTTTTGTGTTTTGACTACTCAAAACGCTTTTTTTTCAAGGGAGCATGGAATTCCTCTGTAAATGATGTTTATTCCAAACATTTAGCCCATTAAAACCCTAATAAGGCTACATATGGAATCACTCACCAGAAATTCAAAAATGGTTTAAAGTTCTAAACAGGCAAACTTGTGAGCAGGAATGGATTACGGAAAGGGCCTGTGTTATGTTATGCGATATGTCTTAATAGGGGTTATGCAGAACGTCAGAAGGCTACACCGGAAAACAGACCTCTTCACATCTGCTTGTCGAGCAATAACGTTGATTAATTACAGTAAAAATAATGATAAATAAGAATGTGTCGGTCTATCGGTCATATTTAAAACATTATTTTATGTTTGGACCACAGATTTTGTTCTATACTCAAATCAGTGTTGCTGGTTGATTTTCTTTCATCTTTGCATGCTTTTAATATAGCATAAAATGATGAAAACAGATTTAAAATGCAGGTTAACAGTATTTTAGTTGACGATAGCTTAATTGCTGTCAGAATCAGTGGTATCACTCGATAAGTGGATGTGATTAAGCCTGTTTTGCAGTGTAGTCTTCTGACATTTCGCTTAACCCCTACAGGGCCCCTCAATCATATACCATGGGTTATATTATTCACCCTTATCTAAATCTCAGTGAAATAACAGTCTGTGTGATAATCACACTTTGTACTTATATATTTGTACATCTCAATCTGTCGATTTCCAAATTTGCATAATTAGGGATTATTGCCTTTGAGCACAACCAAACCGGCAAAAAAATCTACCATGCCAAATATTCAATCAAATCGGACTGGAGCTGAAACATTTTACATCTATTAGAATTACATCTTTTAATCATGCTTGTGAGTAGAACCAAACCAATATGGGATTTTAAAGGCCGATACTGAATTCGATATTTGAGGATTTCAAACATCGATATACAATAAATCATCAGACGATATTCATTTTTAACAAACCCAATGTAAAAATGTACTAATATTCAGCGTATCGAAAAGTTCTGATCCAGTTGGGTCATTGTGTTTATAGGCCTAATGATCCAATTGAAAGGCTCTTAATGAATTATGAAATGAATTATGAAATAACTAATATGAATAATAGTGTCAGGTTTTTGTTCTTATCTGTGATAAACGGCATTGCCATAACTTTCAAAGTATTTATTTTATGCTTTAAGATAATCATTTTTGGGTGTTGCTCTGGTGCAACTGGCTACAGCGCCCATCACATCTGGGTCCAAGTGCTCACAGGGACCTGGGTTCGAGTCCCACCCGGGTAATTTCCCGATCCCTCCCTATCTCTCTCCCACCCGCTTCCTGCCTCTCTCTTCACTGTCCTGTCAGAAAAAAGGCAAAACATATACTTATCTTTTTGTGTTAACAGCAAACAGTGTGATACTTTGTGTGATTGGAAAGCAAAAACGTTTTTGATCAAATATAGGCTAGGCTAATTGCCTACTGTACTTTCAGATCTCGCCCCACACCTGAATTCAGGCACAGTGTTTTTAACATTTAGCCTTGATATCTAATGTATTTTGATTTAAGCAGCTGTTGTGCAGAAACGGGCTTATGCCATTGTGCCACCTGACATAAATCAACATGTAAAAGACAAGGAACGTTATTAACCATTTTTCTCTAACGTTCTAACTGGTTCCCATGTAGAGGGGAGAGGCCTTGGAACACTGGAAGGGGAACGGAAATATAATGTTTTTTGCTCAGAACGAACCGAAATGAAAATCATTCTGTTTTCAGTCGCTGATTCACATATAAACAACTCTCTGTCATCTCAGCCCCTGTTTAGACCTTGCCCTGTACAAAACGCATCAATATTTCAGGGTGGCCAGAATAGCCCGTTTCTCAGTGCGCGTCAGCTTGCAAACGGACGGACATAGAATATTCACAAAGGCCTGTCATTTCTCCAGCTGCGCTTGGCTGCCTCCTTTGAGTGTCTGGGCTCCTCTGTCCTCCCATTCTCCCATTCGTGTGCTGGAGCCTAGTAGGTTATCAAGGAATGTTCCTTTGGTTCATCACGGCTGGACAAGTCAGCTTGAACTCATTAGTGGGATCTCCTGAGGTATTTGTGCCTTTTTTCATCCTCTGACATTGCTCTGGTTGATTACAGTCACGTGGATGGATGAGCCGTTGGCCCAGTCTCAACACCTGTGCCTGTAGCTGAGGTTCACTGAGACATGGCAGACATCTCTGCTCCGGGCTCTCCATATAATCCTCTCCTCCCTTTTCTGTGTGCTGTTCAGCTAAAGTGGTAGGATAGCTTCAGGGACCAAATTCTTATTCGCATATCTCAATCTCAGCTAGTTTTATGACTTTGCCCTCTCCCATGCGAATGTTGCTAAATGTAGTGTAGGCCACGGACATTTGCCAACTGTGAAGGTATGTCTGGCTAACTGTTCTGCCATGTCCTTGCACACATTCTGAATGGCCCATCTGTTTGTGAGACAGAATGGAGCTTGTTGACTGTGTCGCTTAACGTTGTCTTGTGGTGCTATTAGCACTCATTAGCGTCAGTGTCCCTGTTCTGCCTTGATCTCAGAGAGAAGCCTGCAATTGTGTGATGTTTGTGTCAACTCATCCATGGCAGCCAACCTGCAGCTCATTTTTGCTGAAAGGGCCGATTCATATTTGAGGATTTTATTTGCGCCCCACCTCTCCCTCTCCTTCCCTACACTGGCACCCAGAGCAGATGCTTTCCCTGTGATGGGTCCTTGGAAAGAAACCCTTCCACTTCCCTGGGAGTATGATGACAAGGGGAGCCTGACGCTTGTCTGCTGTTCCAGGAGTGCTGGTTCCAGGGAGCAGCCCCTGGGACAAACACGCTGTCAGACGCTTCCAAATGATCTCGCTCGTAAAAGTCCCCAGAAGCCCTCAATAAAAATGGTTTGCTCTGTGTTTGACAATATTAGCCTTTGGCTAGTCATTTTTTATGGCTGTGGGTTGTCATGTGGGCTAAAAACAAAGCCAATGCCTGGCCACAAACCCAAACTGCCAAAGACAGCCGCTGACCTTTCGTGGACACTGTTTGCAGCAACATGAAGTCTCTTTTCTGCATTTCTCAACCAGACATGCAAATGCAGATGTTTACTGAACTGAATGGGGAAAAAGCTCCAACAGTCTAAACAGAGTGATATGTTGGAGACATGAAGTTCAATATACAGCGTATATTACAGTGTCCATATGACCGTGAATGACTCTGCTGAATGAATTTGTTAAAACACACACACACACACACACACACCATATCACACCACACTCAGAATTGCAGTGGGAAATACCATCTGACAAAATCAAGAACATATTTAACTTCACTAAAGTTGGGAATGTTTTACCCACTATCAAAATTAAAACAGTATTTCACGTTTAAACTCCCATGGCCAAGTTGCCGACAACATCTAATTCACTCCACTCGGCAAGCGGTTTGTTATATATAGATATTGCTAATGCCTTTGATGTAACTGCATTTTTCGGTCAGTCGCAAACCTCCAAAAATAATTTCTGCAGCTGTTGGAACAGACAAGCCAAAGAGCTGGGACTGGCGTCATCGGCTGAAAGCCCCCCCACCCCCCCACAGCCCCCCCCAGCCCCACCCCCACCCCCGGTCTGAGACGCAGGCGGTGTACAGCTCTCCCCAACAGCAGCTGAGCGTGGGGCCACCCTGGCCCCGATCCGGCCCACATCTGTGCACAGAGTCCTGGTCAGCGGCTGGCTGTCAGGCGCAGGGCCACAGGCTTAAGGTGTTGTGTGACCGTGTCCAGCTCAGCGGCGGCGCGTCCTCGCGTTCATCTCGTTGTGCGTAATGCCTTGTTGCTGTCACTCTTATCTCTGTGGATAATCTCTAATGTAAGCGTTGGGGCAGTTGTGGCGCAGTGAGTGTACACTGACGGAGACGTGATCTGGTTTCAGTGATGCGTTGCACGTGTGGTGCACAGCGCCAGATTCTGCACTTGTTGAAAACGCCGTGTACCCGCAATTTCCCGACTATTAGCTGTGACTTATACATTGATTTTGCAAAATTTCTTCCACAATGAGGTTAATACACGGGGCAGTTAATATGGTATTAATATGGTTTTGTTTCATTTATCTTGCATAAAACACTGTCCTGCGGGCCTGCGGCTTATACACAATGCGGCTTATATGCAGGAAATTACTGTAGTTTCGATAAACCGATAGCCGACGTGTCTCCCCCCCCCCCCCCCCCCCCCTGGACAGTCACTGGCCTTGTGTGACCCCGCCCAATATTTACTGGAGAAATTCAGCTGATATTTCCAGAACAATCCGACCCGAAGTGAGCCACGCGTCACTCATCACTCATCCACCCCTGATACCCCTGTCACACTGTATCCCGATACCACGCCGTCAGAGAAGAAAATGAATGGGTGACCTTGAGCGCCGGCATCAGCTCCAGGTCCAAGCGGGCTGCCAGCAGCGCAAGTCCCCTGGATGAGATGGGCCGGGATGGGCTGCCGCCAAATCCAGCTGGCCTGTGGTTGACACAGGAGACCCCATTCATCAGACCTGGAGGGTCGGCTCGGACAGTTTTTGATTATTAAGAGACCAAGGGTTTCACTCCGAGTACAGTTAAATCACTCCCCCCTCTCCCCATTAAATGAAAGGAGAGGAGAGGGGAGAAAAAAGAGAGGACTGAGAGAGCAGTCCTTTAGTCTGATGATCCTGTGGCATGGCCGCTTCCATCTTTGAAGCGTTATGCGATGGATGTATTTGCGCTGCCGTGCATTCTTTCAGTGAGCCCCATGTGAGATTGTTAGAGCTGGTTGTTTACATTATACTCAGACCGGGTTTTAAATAAAGCTTCCTGTTCTCAGAGGAGAGCTGACTCGGGCTCCGCTCCATTCTGAGCTCACTGAAAAGTCTGCGATGAAAAAGGTACACATGGATACAAAAGGCTCCATCTCACAAATGAGAGCAGGATCATTCCAGCTGTCTCAGCACATCCAGCATCAGATAATTCTTTCCCAATTAGTCGCAAGCCAAACCAAACGATGAAAACGATTGGCATAAATAAAACTTTAGCTCCTCACTCGACTCATCCATCAAGACAGTCACAAAATGCGCCCACGTCATTTAATATCCATTTATTATTTTAAATATATAATCTTTAAAAGGGTCTTTTCCAGACACAATGGTTTGTGAGGCTCATTCAAACATGATGTACTGCAAGTCTACATGAATGGAACATGCCAGTGCTTCTACTGAAATGTCTGGTGGGGACCTGCTTGTCACCAAACAACAAACCCATCACATATCTCATGTACAAAACGCAGGTAGTATGGTGCATTTAATCAAAATGCAATAAATAAATGTAGGTGTTGCAAATAATAACAACAGGCAATAGTACAAAAAAAACTATTTTTTGCAGTAGTTACAATATATTTGGAACAGTGACAGAACAGGCTATGATGTGTGATGTATCAATATACATGAAGGCACTTTGATTGGCCAGATAATCAAGTAAGTCTGGGTTCTCACTGTGTGCACAGAGCACCACTGAAGAGTCCATCAGAAATCTTTAGGCTACTTCACAGGTTTCATCTCTACATCAATTTGGGAACTCTTTGGTTGCTTCTAATTTTACAACATTTACGATGCAGGACCTATTATCTCACAAGTACATCCATTTTATTTGACATCTAAACAACATTCCAACCCCTTTCACATTCTAAAACTGTTACAGGTGAGAGTACGTACAACACATGGAATGCATCTGATAGATAAACGTGTGCGTCCAGACCGTTCTCGTTTTTTGAGATTGATTTAGTCTCACTACAACACCTATAGTTGATCATCAGTATATTTACATTGATTTCGTTTTTTTAAGGAGGAACAAAAAACATTTGCTTTCAGGATGAATCTCCCCTGGAACAGTTAGTCCGTTTCATCCCCCAAACCGCTCTTTCGCGATGTGTGTGTTTGTTTTTCAGAGTCTGTTCACTGTGCCTCGCCAACATGGCTGTGAGCTGGAGATCTGGTCGTCTTGGTGACAAAGTGAATGAAAATCCTCTTGTGTCCCATACAGTGAAGTTATCCATTTTGGTTAATGTGGACCATCTGTTGGTCTCAACACTCCATAAACTTCCCTTCGTTTAGGGTGTTGACAGTGTTGGTCTCAGGTTTTCCATGCGCTATCTTAATTTACCCCTAACGACCAAACGTTCCTCTTCAGTGGCTTTAAGTGTCTCTCTCTTTGTTCAACCGGTTAACTGTATTCAAATTTTCTCAACAGTTTTTCTAACAGTTTTGTTTTATTATCGTGTAAGATTTAAAGTGTTCCCTTCATTGCTCATCAAAAAGAAAAGGAAAAGAAGAAAAGAAAGAAAAAAAAATCGGTTGACTCGAGTGCTCCTTCACCTCCTTTCTACATGATTAATTGGTGTGGATAAGTTGTACTGTATGCACTGTAGTTGGTTCAGGAGTTCAGAAATGTATTGAAGCTGTGTTGTTTTTTTGTGTGTGCATGTGTGTGAGCGTGTGTGTGAGCGTGTGTGTGTGCGCGTGTGTGTGCGTGCGTGTGCTGATAAAAGAAAAGATAGCGCACTGGAGGTATGGAGTCTCCCATGAGCGAATGTTTCAGCACCCTGTGTGTGGAGTATGGCTCCCCCTCATCTGCTCCTTCTTTCCTCCCTCTTTTCCTGTGTTCTATACCCATCCTCCTCTCCTCCCTCTCCTCCTGTGTTCTGTACCCATCCTCCTCTCCTCTCTCTCCTCCTGTGTTCTGTGTTCTCTCCTCCTCCATGTCATACACACATTGCTCTAAATTATGGCCCCCTCTTCTCTCCTGTCCCTCATCGTGATACAGGTGAAGGACTCTGTAGTGGTGTCGGTGGTGTTTGTGTGTGTGTGTGTGCATGCGTGTGTGTGTGTGTGTGTGCATGCGTGTGTGTGTGTGTGTGTGTGTGTGTGTGTGTGTGTGCATGTCTGCCTTTGTGCCTGGCTGAGGACTTCTTCTAAGGTCTCCTTCTCAGAATCTGTCACTTTGACAGGAGTTTAATGAGGGTAGACTTTATGTGTGTGTGTGTGTGTGTGTGTGTGTGTGTCTCAGACTCTCCTTGGTGAAGATGTGTATGTGATGGTGATGTCATCCTGCGCTGAGCCTGGATTTGTGTGTTTTTGTGTGTGTGTGTGCCACCAAAGTACACGCTCACCTTGGTGAAGGTGTGTGTGTGTGTGGGTGATGTTGGACCCATCGTCATCAGGTACTTAGCCTCGGCACGTGAGTGTATGTCCGTGACACCTGTGAATGTGTGTGTGTATGTTTGTCTCAGCCCAGGCTCTCCTTGATGGTGGAGGTAGTAGACCCATCGTCCTGAGATAGTTTGCCTCGGCGCGTGAGTGTGTGTGTGTGTGTGTGTGTGTGTGTCTGATCTCAGTACAGGCTCTCCTTGATGGTGGAGGTAGACCCATCGTCCTGAGATAGTTTGCCTCGGCGCGTGAGTGTGTGTGTGTGTGTGTGTGTGTGTGTGTCTGATCTCAGTACAGGCTCTCCTTGATGGTGGAGGTAGACCCATCGTCCTGAGATAGTTTGCCTTGGCGCGTGAGTGTGTGTGTGTGTGTGTGTGTGTGTGTGTGTCTGATCTCAGTACAGGCTCTCCTTGGTGGTGGAGGTGTGTGTGGCGGTGGAGTCGTCGGGCAGCGAGCCGCGGCGGGCGGAGCGCGAGCGACAGCGCAGGAGGGCCTGCAGCTCCCGCGACACGCTGCTGGAGAAGGCCGTGTAGATCCAGGGGTTGGTGCACGAGTTCAGGCTGGCCAACAGCATCAGGATGGTGAAGGCCACCCCTGCAGGTCAGAGAACACACACGCACGCACGCACACACACACACACACACACAAACGCGCACACACACACACACACACACATGTACACGCACACACACATGCACACGCACACACACATATGCACACACACACAGACACACACACAGACACACACATACGCACACACGCACACAACACACAAACACACACACACAAACAAACGCGCACACACACACAAAAACACACACACGCACACACACAGACTCTGTTACACACTTGGTCCACTAATGAAGACTGTTAATCCCTCTCCTCTCAACACTTCTGTTGCTCTTCTGCAGCAATGTGATCTGATCACGCAAGAGAAACATAATGCAAAGTTGCACGGGAAGCTTTGACCCTGACCTTGATTATTTCAAGTCTGGCTACAGGTTGGGGCTTTTTTTGTGTGTGTGTGTTGTTGTTGGTCACGACTCCTCGGTTCCGACTCTATCAGTATGCACTGTAGCGCGGGCGGCGCTCTCTGGCTAGATGCACGGAATGGCTTTAGACAAGCAGATAGACATCAGAGCGGAGGACACAGTGTTCCCTCCTGATAGCGAGGGGGGAACGCAAACGCAGACCTCACAAAACCAAAAAGGTATCAACCTGAGCTGCCTGTGTGTGTGCTCCGACGTAGGGGTATTTTGCCCGGGTAATTTGGTTAAGGGAGCAAGCAGGCAGGGCATACACAGGGGGTATAATCAGAGGTTTATGGGCTGTGCTGTGTGCTAGGGCCAAATGCATAAACAGCCGTATGTGTCAATAGAGAGGGATTTGTCCCGAGTAAATGGCCTGATTAGCACACAATTTTCTGTGGCAGCCATCCGTTTCAAATCTGTGAAATTGCAATGATCAAGCCCAGCAGAGTGTTGGTTCGGTTTCAGAAGTTTTACGGCTCCAAGAAATTAGGAATTTATAGTGTCTCTCTCTCGACGCATAAATTCAAATGGCTGAACATGATAAACAAACAAAGAGCGTGCCAGAGAGGAAATGAATAAAGGAAAATGGTGTAAAGCGCAATGAGTAATACATGACACATAATGGGTTCACAACCCCCCCTGACATAAATCTGCACAGGAGCAGGGGGGAGCATGGGGGCGGGGGGGGACAGGGGGGGAGAGAATGTGTGTGTTTGTATGAGTTGTCAGTGTGTGAGAGAGAGTGAGAGAGAGAGAGAGAGAGAGAGAGATGATGAGAAAAGGGCAAAGAAATGAGAAATGGAAAAAGGAAAGGATGTTAAACAGATGAAAGTAATTTCACAGTTTAGGCTAGTGGTGGTGCAGTGCTGCTGGAACATCAGCCTCTGGCCAGAGCAGTGAGGAGAAGCAACAGGGGGAAACAAACAGATTATTTATTAGGACGGGGGGGGAGGGGGGGGGGGCATGAGGGTCTACTCTGACATGACTAATGGCACAGCTGCACCCCTGTGCCTTCAGTTCAGTCCAGTCTGGTCCAGTGCTCAGTGTGGTTCTGGTCCCTTCGTACCAGAACCACACGGTAAAAATATCAACCCACTTCATGTGACACGGTAGAGAGAGAGAGAGCACCTGGACACTACGTTGACAATGAGACTCTTAAATCTTCCACAAAAAAAAGGGGTCTGAGAAAAGCACTTGTTTTGGAATGCACTCCTCCTCGGCGACCGTGATTAACCTCACAGGCAATTAGATGTTCTACCTCTCCGTGGTATGTCACCCTCCACGAACTGTGGCCCGCGGCGTCTCTAAGCATCTCGCAATGCATTTCAGATGTGTGGAAAAGCCTTACTGGAAGTACTGGAACACCCCTCGGGGGTTTTACCGCATGTCTTTTTTTTTTTTTTTTTTTTTTTAAATCTCATTGCCCCTCACATTTCCAAGTGCTTATTTTCCCAGTTTACCAGCTACATTTCAAATACTTTTTTTAATCTTGATTATTACATTTATATATATATTATTTATGAAAAAATAAATATATACATATATTCTTTTTATTATTAGCATTATGTTTATTATATTTTCAGTATCACACAGCTTTCTATGAAACGCCCCACCACTGCCCTGTGCATAGAAATGCAGGCATATGTAATTCAGCAGGTGCCAAACACCAGCCTGATGAAGGTGCCTGTGGTACCTGACGAAGACCTGAGTGGTCGAAACGTTTTACCCTTACATTGGGGGCATGTAAGACAATGTGCAGATATCTTTTTGTCTTTCTTCCTGCCTGTGGCATATCACAACATCATATGAACTCATTTCCCCTTGGATCTGATCTACCCTCCCATCCCTGCCTGGACCTTACCTTGGATGGGTGCGTTGGGGTCCCAGGCTGCCCACAGCTGCACGATGAAGAAGGGTGACCAGCAGATGGTGTAGACCAGCACGATGACCAGCGTCATGCGCACCGTCTTACACGGCCCTGGAGATGCTGGGCGGCGGCGGGCTGAGGGGCGCCTGGGCGGCGAAGGGCGAGCCGCTGCCCACACTGTAGCGCGACGGGAAGGAGGCGTTGAGGGGGCTGCGGTCGCAGGAGAAGGAGCCCCCGTAGCAGCCGGCCTCGCTGCAGGCGGGCGGCCCGTGCTCCTGGTGGTGGTTGTAAACAGAGTGACTGACTGGCCCCGCCGTGGAGCTGGAATGGTTCTGATTGGTGGGGAGGACGTCGGGCGTGCTGTGGTTGCCGTGGGAGCAGGGCGGCAGGGTGACGTCGCTGGGGCACTGGCCGTACTGGCTGTCCGAACAAATGCAGTCGTAGCAGTCCGACGTATTGTCCATCGGATAGTCATTACAGTTTGGGTGGCATAGGTGGCTGTTTTCACTTTTCTGGAGAGGGTAGCCTCCTCCTCCTCCTCCTCCTCCTCCTCCTCCTCCTCCTCCTCCTCCTCCTCCTCTCCGCTCCCTGGGTCTGTGGCCTGCTCTTCCTCTCATTCGATCGTCCTCCGTTTTGACCGTCTGGAGGCCGAAGAACACAGCGTTCTTCTTGAGGTCGGCTGTCACAACCCTCTCTGATTTTAGGTAAATGTTGTCATGGATCTCTCTGAATATTCGCACCTAGAAGTGAAAGAAATAGTACAGGACATAAACAAAAACAACACACAACATAGAAACAACATCTCACAACATAGAACACAAACAACAAATCACTATCTTAATAGCCCTTTGACATAAAAAAATATGTTTTTTCTCCAAGTACTAGTGAACTGAAATCCTTACTTACAACATACAGCTCGAGTCTAAAATAAGGTGACCTGTCGAGCACCTTTAGACAGCTGACTCTGTAAAAATAATCTGAAAGAACTCGGTTCCCACCAAAAGCAGGAAACGAATGGAAAAAAGCTCAGAGTAGAAAAAAACCCCACCACTGCCATTATCTTTACCATAATGCACATTTAGATAGCGATCAGAGGGTAGATCGGGTTCACCTCCAAATATATCTGAAAGGAAAGTGCTCAATCTACAGCACATGGAAGTACGCTTGGTTGGTTGGACCAGCCTGCCTTTCCACCGCCCCCCCATCCCTCCCCCCTCCCTTCTGGTTTGCCGTTTTACGTGGCGCCTCAGATATCAGACATCAATTAGTGGTGAGAAATATCTGGACACGAGAATATCTGTCCCTAAATAGAAGCGCCGTGACCAGAACGTCCCAGCTCAGATCAGAATGTCGACCGTCTCTGGGCTGCCCTCTCAACCCCCCCCCACCCCCACCCTCATGCGCCTGTAGGGAGAAAAAGCCCCTGTGTGTGTGTGTGAGGTAATCAGTACTTCCCTCTCCCCTCTAAATCAAAGGCAAACACCATCAAGCGCACCGTCTCCTTATATGGTGCTGTGGTATTACGCGTGCTAAAGAGGAACTTCCCACTCAAATTTCACACCTCTCACGCCAGCCATTACTCCCAGGCCACCAGCGAGTGTCCTCCTGATCTCTCCGCATCGCTGAGAAGAGCCATACAGTACATACAGTATGGAGGGATGGAGAGAGAGAGAAAAACTCTTTTGGGAGAATTACATAATGTATGTAACATACGCTGGAGACAGCCTCGTGACTGCAGACACAGGTAGACATGTGTGTGTGGCTTACCCCGCCATACAGTACACTCTTATTTCCCCAGAGTTGACAGACGCTTTCTTCAGGAGATAATGGAGAGCCCGAGAGGGGGAGGGGGGCTCTGCGACTTACCTGGCAAACAGTGATGATGAAAGCAGGAAACACAAACACGGCCAAGGTCATCCAGGTGACGTAGGCCTTGAGGCCCCAGGGCTCAATGAAGTGGGCCCAGCATTCGAAATCCCCCGGCGCCAGCTCCGACTTGGAGAAAATGAACACCTGGGAAGGACAGGAGAGGAGAGGAGAGGAGAGGAGAGGAGGGAAGAAGAGAGAAAGGGGAGAAGAGAAGAGGATAGGAGAGGAGAGAAGAGGAGAGGAGAGGAGAGGAGGAGGGAAGAAGAAAGAAAGGGGAGAAGAGAAGAGAAGAAAAGAGAAGAGGAGAGGAGAGAAGAGGAGGGGAGAGGAGAGGAGAGGAGAGGAATGTTCAGGGCCTCTCCAAGTATCAGCTGCATTGACGTGCTGACCTCTACAACCTGCCACCAACTGCCTCTGCCACCAACCACTAGTGCAACACAATGCACATAACCAGCATAGCGTCCTACGGCAAAGCCTGCCTCTTTGAAGGAGTATACAATATACACTACTGTGCAAATGTATTTCTATTTCACCTAAGTCTGAACCAAGGCGGTGTGTGTGTGTGTGTGTGTGTGTGTCTGTGAGATGGTCCAGTATTGGCACCTGTGGTATGCTGAAGATGAGGGCCAGCGCCCAGGCCACCATGACGGGGGTGTTGCAGCGGGACACGGCCCCCCCGCGGTACGCCTGCAGCGGGCAGCAGATGGCGTAGTGGCGGTCCACCGTCATGGCCACGATCATGTACGAGGAGGCGAACATGCCCACGATCTGCAGGTACTTGACCAGGCGGCAGAGCGCGTCGGGCCCCTGGAAGCGCTCGGTGATGTCCCACACCAGCTGGGGAAGCACCTGGAAAAAACACCAGAGGCTTCAGCTCTTATCTGGACAACAACCTGTTCCAGCACTCCTGAGGCCCAAAGGTCAAGGGTCACTTCCGGGTCACTTCCCCACCCTTCCATGCTTGGGGTGCCTCTCAACATCTCTCCTCGATCCTCGATGCTCGATCCTCGAGGGGCGTTCCCACTGATCTTTACTAACACTGGATAGACTATCCCATTGTTGCCGATCCATCATTCTTTATGTAGATCAGTGAGGATCGAGGCCCGAGGAGAGAGGGAGGATGTATAAAAGATCAAATGAGAGGCACCCTACGTCTACAACTCATATGAACCACATCTGTGAAAACCTCTGTACCATTAAGACACTTCACAGTGTTTTTTAAACTGTAATGAGCACACAACGTCTCCCACTCATTTGAATTGGAACCAAGGGAATATGGGAGAGTTTGGGGAGACAGTCATTTCCTGTGTATTAGCCACATCGTGTATAAGCTGCAGGACAGTGTTTTATGCAGGTTTAAAGAAACAAAACCATATTAATACTACAGTATATTAACTGCCCCCGTGTATTAACCTTATAGCTGAAGAAATATTGCAAAATCAATGTATGAGCCGCGGCTGATAGTTGGGGAATTACGGTATGTCTTCACTTTGGTCAGCAGCAAGAACATCAGCTGTAAAAAGCTACCCAAGGCCGAGGGTATAAGGGCAACATTAACATAATGTAACATAATGTAACCCCGCTGATATGTACGGTTTTGCCTACCACTCTGCCTACCACTCCAGTTGTAAACAAACGGTCACATGACATTAAGGCATTATGACGTTCGTGGATGCAAAACCTTAATAAGGGCTGTCTCACCTGGCAGAAGGCCACCACCAGGTCAGCCAGGCACAGGTTGACCATGAAGACGTGCATGGGCGCGTTGTGCTTGCGCCGGCGCAGCAGCACCCACAGCACGAAGCTGTTGCCCAGCGTGGTGAGCGCCAGCACCAGGCCCAGCACGCCGATCTCGGCCCGCGCCAGGTACGGGTCCCGCTGCCGCGCCGGGGCCGGCGTGCCCAGCAGGGGGCTCCCCGTGGCGTTCTCAGGGAAGAGCCAGAAGTAGGAGGACCCCCCGCCGCCGCCGCCACCATAGGTGCCGTTGGGACCGGGCCCCGGGAACAGGGCGGACGTGAGGTTGACCCATCCCGACGTGGTCGCCGCTGCGGCCACTGCTGCTGCCGCTGCTGCTACCGGGGCAGAGGAGGACTGAGCCAGCCCGTCCCAAGCTGCCACCCCAGAGACGGCCTCCATGCCTAGGGCAGGGAGAGAGGAGAGAGACCACAGGACTCAGAGTACGGAACAAATGTCACATTCTCGAGGCCAATTAGTGTTACAGCACAGACACATTAAAAAAACACAACAGTACACACGCACATCGGTCCCAACATCGATGGCAGTCACAGTATACACAAACACTGACTGTTAGACACAAACATAAACACAACAATAAATAGAATACAGTAAAAAAAGAGTAGTGACTCCGAGTATGAGATCGAGCCCTTATTACTACTGATCCAAAACACTCCTGACCCATGGAGCGCCATGTCACAGCAATCAGTGCGTTGTCCACTCTCATTATCTGTTCTTAGGGAGATTATCCTCAATTGACTTATGATTTGAGGGTCAATAGCAAAGTCTCTCTCTCCGTTCTTCTCTCTCTCTCTCTCCTCTCTCTGTCTTTGTCCATCCTCATCATATCACCCTCTCTTTTGGGTTCAGTTCAGTTCTCGATCCCAAGTGCCTTTTCTCTGGCATGGGTATTGTTTTGTGTGGAGAAGCGGAGACTAATATTAATGCAAGCTACCCCTCTGGCCAACAAAACAAGCTGAGAGAAAGGGGTGGAGTGAAGGGGGGCTGTCAAAACACCATCCAGAATTGCAAACAAGACAAATTGGATTAAACGGATCAGATTTCATTTTGTGTTGTGTTGAGTCTAAAGGTATAATCTCTTCACTTTGAAACAGCATATCACTCTTTTGGAAAAAAAGAAAAGAAAAAAAAAGATCCATTTAGATATTATATGTTTCCATAATTTTAACGTACTTCTCCATAACATTTCAAGCTAAGTAAATGGCTTTTGGTATGTAATCAGTCAAGCAATCACTCTTGTGTACTTAAGTGCAGTTTGACTTGTACTGGAGGAAGTGAAATGCATGTGGGTTTTGCCAGGGGGTTAGGAGGGGGGGGCGGGGGGGCCTCATTCCAAACATACAGGCATGGTGCAGTTAAATCCCATCTCTCAAGTCTGCTGATTACTCCATGAGAGGGTATCAGGCGGAGAAGTCGCCCATGGTTTTTATGTAACTGCCCCACAATTAGGCCGCCATGTCCGCCTCTCTTTTGACGCAAGTCCCGCTCACAGTTTGTTTTCCTTTCCATACTTTCCACAGGCCGGTTTGACAGAACCTTCTTCTATCCCACCCTACTCAATCACCCACTTCACCTTCTCTCTCTCTCTCTTAATCTCTCTCTCATCCCTTGCTTACCCCCGTACATTCCACTCTCTCTTTTTTTTACCCCCTTTCTTTCTTCACTCACTCAGACCCCCCTCTACCCCCTCCCCCCCCCCCTGCAATCACCCTTTCCTTGATCCCAATAAAATGCAGCTTATTTTGTTGGCCATACAAATAAATATCAGCAAAGTAAATAAAATCGGAATGAGTAAAACTGACAATTACGGGAACATGGGAGTCATGGGATATGGGCCTCTGTCTTTCTTAAATAAATACATCTACCAGGGGATGGATGGAGTGTCCAATGATGAAGGGGGGACAAAAGAAGAGAGAGGAGAAGGAAAAGAAAACAGGCAAACAGGCAAAGCATAGCAGCAGAGAAGAAGCATGATGCCCTTATAAGACTGAGGTGAGTGATAGACAGAAGAAAAATAAGGAACAGGTGCACATTTCTCTCTGTCTGGCACTGGGAGAGATATGGGGAGTAGTGCTCAGGTTCAGGTGTCTGCTTGCATTGTGGCCTCTCTCTCTCTCTGTGTGTGTGTGTGTGTGTGTGTGTGTGTGTGTGTGTGTGTGTGTGTGTGTGTGTGTGAGAGAGAATCACATGTCTGTAGGCTAAGTGGAAAGGTGCTGTCGTGTGATGCCTCAGCTGAGAATTTGTGCTGGAATAAAAGTCCTGGTGCTGGTGTGCCAGAGAAACGCCTCTTGATTCATATTTCAGCCTCCATAATCACGCCAGTGCTGTTGCCTCATCGCTCATGCCACAGCCGGGGGCCATCATGCACTATCACTAAAGAACACACTTATGAAAATAAGGAGAAAAGTGCGATATCCTGGCACTATCCTGGCTCTCAAAAAAAACATGTTCAGCTGCAGTGAGTGCTGGACGCTGTCTGTGGTAGGCGAGCCTCCTGTACCACCACCACCTCCCTCTCCCCTCCCTCCCTCCCTCCCTCCCTCCCTCCTTCGCTCTCTCTTCTCCTCCACTCTGCTGGACGCTGTCTGTGGTAGGCGAGCCTCCTGTATCACCACCACCTCCCTCTCCCCTCCCTCCCTCCTTCGCTCTCTCTTCTCCTCCACTCTCTCTATCTATCTCTCCATCTTAAATCAATGCGCGGGCTCTTGATGGAGC
Organism: Sardina pilchardus; assembly: GCF_963854185.1. Classification (NCBI taxonomy): domain Eukaryota; kingdom Metazoa; phylum Chordata; class Actinopteri; order Clupeiformes; family Clupeidae; genus Sardina; species Sardina pilchardus. Next base: position 21,590,354 of record NC_085000.1, on the reverse strand, counting down.
CGCTGCCCCCTGTGTAATAGGGTGGTCTCTCGGGGCGCCGCAGGGTCACTCGGCGCCAATGTGCTGCGTCGGCACCTCACGGCCGCGCGTGCCGGGGGGGGGGGGGGGGGGGGGGGGGGCGGCCGGCGGAGGTCAGGGATCATCGCCAGCGCCAGGTAAGCCGGCACGTGCGCCGGCAGGGGCGGTCAATCACGCACCGCGCAGCATCCTCTGGCCCTCCCCGTGACAGCTGCCGAGCTGATGTTTATAAAATGAAGCTGAGTGGCCGACCCCCCCCCCCCCTCCCCTCTCTCCTCCGATAAATCACCGCGGGAAGCTTGGCCTTCATATTCCCACATGGCACCGCCATTTAGTTTAGCTAAGCAGTGTGAAGGTTATCGGCTGTGTATATGCGGTAAGTCATCATGCAAACCCATCTGGGGTCCTAGCATGAAGCAACTGGTTATTAAAGAAACAGGTCCACAAAATATCAGATAGCATTTCAGAGGTCGCGCCCCTATATTCTGAAAGTTTCAAGACATATAGGAGAATGAGATCGCATACAAAAAAAACACATACATGGACATCCACTAAAAATGATAAGCTCTTGGTCCTCTCTTGACTGCTTATATAATTTTATAAATAAAGCAACACCAATAAAGATAATACATCGAATGATGCTAGTGTAACCTAGAATCAATCATAAAACCAATTCTATAACTCATATATTTGGAGGTGATACTGTTCTCATGGCCTGGCAATGCAACGTGCACCATTGTGACCTTTCCTCTCAGTAACAGTTACATGTTTTAGAGGTTCATAAACATGGCTGAAAACACTTGGCTACGGGGGTGACTTACATACATCGTAAAAATGCCTTGCCTGGAGCCAGAGATAACCTTGGGATTATTGTCCATAAAGCCCCATATGATTTCAAACCATTGGGTTTTAATGAAGCCCTCTCAGATGTACCGAGTTGTTTATCTTGCCTGATAAACACTATTTCAAATGTGTCAGCCATCCAAAATCCCTCATATATCCTTCTATGGAATTCAACATTCATTGCAGAAAATGTCTCACCCAGAATCAATTATGCTGTCCTGGTAAAACAGGAGTCTCATTCTCCTGACTTGACCAATTCTCCTTGGGGTCATGTCAACACTACCAGCCTCGCTGTGAAATCCCTTGACTCACAGGTTTTGTGTTACATGTCATCCTATTATCCCAGCTTCCCGCCACTGTGGCTGTCTTAATGAAGGCTTGATATAGCGCAGGCAGAACAGACACGGGACTGTCTGACACCAAACGTAAAAGCCCTTCAAAGCTGAAGATGGGCATCCTATCTGGAAAGTACAAATGACTCAACATTTTAGAATGCCGTGGTGTGTGCTGTGTGATTTTCATCTACGCACATGTGAAATGAAATCACACAATTTATCTGATCAGAGGAATCAATGATCTATTAGTTATGAGTAAGAAGAAAATAAATAAAGAATACTCTTGGGAAAGAATAAATCTAATTGATGTGACATTTCCAGGAAGTAACAATTTTTCTTTGTGATTTCAAGAAGAAAATATTCATTCTAATAATCTCCTCTATAAATCCTAACATGAAGTCAAAGAGCTGGACTGGTCTACTTAACATATCAAGACCCATCCCTCTTGTGTCAGTCCTGGGACAAATGAGACTTTACTCTGGTACTACAGTCAGTACGGCCTGTTTATCCTTCTCTATTTTTTCTTTGTTCCTTTGAGATTTCCACCTCTCTCTCTCTCCGGATCTGAGAGTGTGTTATGAGGTTGCCCCCACATTCAGTCTCTACCTGGAAGCCTGGCATCTGTTAGGTGATTTATAGAGGCAAGAAATCCTCCCTTCCCCTATTCACAGTAGATACTGAAATATCTGTCTGACCAACAGACACTCTTTTGCTCTCTGCTCTCTCTCTTCCTCTCTCACACTCACAATTTCTCCCTCTCTTTCTCTCTTTCTCACTCTGTCATTCACTTGTTCTCTTCCTCCATTTTCCACTCACATAATTCTGGGAACTGAAACCAGTTTAGAACACCCAGGAGATGTCCTGGTTGCTTTTTCCACAATGCAGAATCTGTGAGTATTACCGTATGTAAATTATGGGTCTATGCCTGTGATGCATAAATATTTAGCCCTTAATTTCCCTGAGCCACTCTTGCAGCTGTTGTCTATTTTTTTTCCATTGTTCTTCATTTTCAAATTTGTGGCCGGGACTTTTCAAAGTACCTCATAATGTATGGTAATCATCAAATTAAAGCCTTTTTATCTTTCTCCCTTCCTGGGCTTTTTCAATGAGAGGACTTGCACACCATCACAATACTTTCCGCCTGCCTAGAGGTAATCAAATTTTCTACACTGCAAAATAGAATTCCGCTCCAAACTTACTGTTGGCACCTTTTTTTCACAAGTCTTAAAGTATACCATTCAGTAACAGAGTGCACATTCCACTACAAACTAAGAAACGTGTCTAATTTCCCTACTGTAGTTCCTGCATCGGAAAAAATGCAAAAAGAGTTCCGAAAATAATTCCTCTGTTACTTAAATAGTTGCTGTGGTGGAAACGCCTGCTCCTGTTCACAACATGCCTGGGTATGGGGATGTGGGTCTCATGACTGTTACATAAGAGTGTTGGCAGAGCCACACAAGCACCTCACAAATAGGGTAATACTATACAGAAAGACTAGCCTAACATACAAAACGATTAGATGAACTGGCCAATTACTGCTCTGTTGCAGCACTACACATTATTAAGCAACTTATGTTGAGCTAAAATTCTTTTATTTCATTAAATAAAACAAATGTGTGTTTGCCATATACTGTACAACTCTGTTTTCCAACCAGTTTAACAGATTTGTAATGGACTTGCAAAATCTGCTGAAATGTGAACATTTCTTCCAAAAAAAAAGCTTTTATTACACATACAGTAGGCCTATAAGCTTTTTAAAAGACACAATATACACAATTGAAAAATACTGAATATCACCTCCTTCAACTAGGCTACTATCATATAAAATATTGCTATATAAATCAGTTTAAGATAGCCTAAATACATTTAGCTTCTCAAGGAAATCAGTGATAGGCTATTCCTAATGCTAGATCAAGGCAGACAACACAATACGAGGTAGTCAATAATTGAGATTAAATGTCATCACAAATTCCGAGAAAGAAAAAGGCTTTTTAATCAAGTCTTTAGATTTTGTCTGTCAGTGTGCTATCTCTTTGCTCTGATCTCTGTCTGCACCTTTATGTCCCTCTTCTGTTCACTGTCCCTCATTTTCTCTCCACTCTCCTTCTCGACTCGCTGTCGCAGACGTATTCAGCCATGTGCCCCTGGAGTCGCCCCATTACAGTAGAGCGAAACAAAGACGATCGAGTGCACAGGGTAACGGGAGTTGGAGAAAGCGATTGCTGCCCAACTGTATAGCGTCTCTCGGCGTCTACCACCTGTCACCCATACCCTGCCGTTCCCGTAGTCACAACAAGTAAGTGGACGTACCGGAAGACGTGCCAATGCGTGATTCATGAACAACAGCATGCATGGAGTTATAAAAGGTCGTGCGGTCAAAGGAAAAACACAGGCTCGAAAATGAAAATGCCCAGTATCGTTATCGTTGTTTGGCAGGGTTTTGAATTAAGTGGGGGAGTATAGGCTTGTGATTATGGGATGGAAGGTAGACCAAAACCTTCTGAAGATTCAGTATCTGTGAACTGGTATTTGAACTAGGCTACTGTCAGCTGAAGTTGATAAGTAGCTAAGTTATTTGGAGAGACTACGCTGCGCACACGCATCTTCAGACACGAAATAAATTGCACATGCAGACACACGGATCAGTATGGAGCCCCGAAGAGACATGTTAGGAAATTGTTATATGAGGTGGGGATTTGTTTTTGAGTACTTAGTGTTCCCTCGTAATAGTTTTGTGTCCCCTGACAATACTTTTGAGGGAATGCAAAACTATTTGCATTAATAAAATAAAAAATAAAAATCCCCACCTCAATACATCAATAAAACAAATTCCACCGTGTCACTTCACGGGCTTCGTAAAGATGGGGGTATTGTCAGTCGTAATTTTATGCTATTCAATTATGTTAGGCTACCTACTAGTCAACTTTTACGTGTATTTTTGGTCTGTTCAAATTTGGTTACAGCCAAGTCTGAACTCATGTGCAGCCTTGTTGGAGAGCTTGTATCCAAATACTTTTGTATTTAGAACCCACAACAACATTCCCTCAGCTGTCACAACATGTGGAACAGCTGTCAGTATCCGTGCTGTTGTTACGATCGTCTCTGATGGATGTGACGTAGTCTATTGGAATCATGCTGTGTCAGTGAAATAGAGGGGAGAAACTGTTTTTTTTTGTTATAAAAAAATTAGCATGCAGTGCTGACAATGCTGCCTGCTCTCTATCTAGCCTTGCCCAGCACAATGGTTTATTTACATACAAATTAATTAATCAGCGCGGCTGCAAGTGACTCATCGCACTCCTCGGTCCGTGTCCTGCTCTAAGTCCAGGAGGTTGATGAACATTTTAAGTGCCATGACTCATGCCCACGCGCACCCACGGTCTATTTTGATAGCTGACACTTTCAGATATTCACCTCTCCGTCTAACTTGCTGTCTTTATTAACGAAAGGCACTCGTAAGAAACCCTATCAATAACATTTAATCTTTCTAAGGGACATAGATTGCAATCCACAACAGCAAGTTGTGAGATTTATAGCGATATACAGTATCCTTTTGGCACTCACTCCAACAATCCTTTAGATTGTAATCACTGTGGATACGCCCCATTACATGTCCCAATGCGGTTGGTTTGCGCGCTCGCCCGTATTTGACAGGTGCTGCTTGCGCGTTGTTGCTTGGATCTAAACTGAGGGCTCTGGCCTTGAGCCACCACCCGATTGTTTATCTGAGGGCCATTTGTCCCACGGCAACATTCATAATGCGCTTGATTTGTCAACAACCTTTGCTGACTTGGCCAAGGGCACAGTCACCTCACCCACAGCAGTCAAGGCAACTGTTCAACAATGACCAGTCGATTTTTTCATCAGAATTTTCCATAGAATTCAGAGGTGGTGGTTGGAGGGGGGGGGGGGGGGGGGGGGCAATCATAGTATCGGCTATTCAGAAGCGTGAAATGACAAATAGTGGATCATTCTGATATAGATATTTAGAGTGGGACAATAAAACCAAATAGCACTTGTATTCAGTTGGCAAGATCATTAGACTAAGGTCAGTCACCTGCGGGAGCGGACACTGTTTACAGTCCAGTGTGCCAGGGGAGTGTCTCATTAGCTGTGCTGATATAGTTGCATTGTGTTCAATGGTGGAGGTTACAGAGCTGATCAGCACTCCATTGGATTTTCTCGGGCTCTTGTCAATGTAGTCGACCCCAATCTGCATCAGCCCATGGCCGGCCAATCAATTTCTGTCCGTTTGCCAGAGGATCTCATGCTACTCGAGGTGTATTGGCCGCCTTCACGCCTAAATGATCCAATTTGTGGCGTCGCCCCTCTCTGGCTCTTGCCTGCGAGCGGTGGCAGGCGGTGCAGCACGCGGGCGGGTGGTGTGATTTACTGTGTGTATAATGAACACATCATCAGTATGTGCTGCACGAGGGACTCGTAAATCTACCTGGGCCCATTATACCATCAGAAAACATCAGAGGATCTGCTGCTGTTACAAAGGACATTTGACTAAGGAGTGTGGGGAGCGTGGACAAATAGACACGGGGACACACGGGCACATGAACACGCACATGCACACTCGCTCGCACACACTCACTCGCACACACTCACTCGCACACACACACACACACACACACACACACACACACACACACACACAAACACACACACACACACACACACATCTACCAGTATACACACTTGCATGATACTCACACACACATTACTACCATATTATAAGTTTCTTTATGTGTGACGCCTGACTACCTCTGCCAGAGTGATGGGAGTGTGGTTGGTTGTGCATCC
>NC_085000.1:21571849-21579349 GCF_963854185.1 Sardina pilchardus | reverse complement strand
ATTGTGCATCATTACCCATCAGCAAACTCTCCTACTTCACCCCTCTCTCTCTCTTCTCTCTCTCTCTCTCTCTCTCTCTCTCTCTCTCTCTCTCTCTCTCTCTCTCTCTCTCTAACTATTCCTTCCTGACAGTGTCTCTCCTTTTGTAAACAAACCAGCAAAAGAACAGGAAAAACTCGCAAAACAGTGAACTGAAGTTGGAGAGATGGATGTGTGACAGGGGGAGATTGTAAACAAATTCATCGCTATCAGTCATACTCACAAATTGTTATTGGCCTGTATAAAGGCAATAAAAGAATGAATGAAAGAAAAAGAGATTGATTGAAAGAAAAGCAGACAGAACACAGCTAGATTCATAAATGGAGAGAGAGCAAGGGAGAGGAGGAGAGAGAGAGAGAGCGAGGGAGAGAGGGGGAGAGAGAGAGAGAGGACAGCAGAGCAAGATTCCAACCTCGGTGTCAAGGAGTGCATTAGGTAGAGTAGGTCATTGCGGTGGAGGCTGGGTGATTGACACGGCCGGCGTTCTTGAGAATTCAATCAGTGTCACGCAAGGACACCCCGTGGGGGCTGGCCGCGGAGCGGGTCCGGCACGGGTCCGGCACGGGCGTGGCACGAGAACGCAGATGAATGGGAGTGTGTGCGTGCGTGATCTGGGCGCTGCTCGGTGACGCAGCGCCTTGCAGGAGCGCTCTCCGAATACAAACATGCCAGAAAGGCGAGCGGAAGACTACCCACGTCTACTCTCTGCATCTCAATACACGTAGGAATTCTACGTTTGCCATAGAATTCCTGTTTGGTCTGTATGGTCTTTGGGGTTACATAACTATAATTCCATCTCTCTCTCTCTTTCTTTTCTCTGTCTCACGCTCTCTCTCTCTCTCTCCTTCTACCCCTCTTCATTTACTTACTCTCTTTAAACCTGTCAATCACAGGGGCCTCATACAATCCCATCATTCATCCTACAACAAAGACACACATGTGGTTGCATAAACTCCAGCATGTGTCTCGTAAATACATACATTATGAGAAGGCACAGTGTTTACATTCCTCTTATGTATGTCATGTGGATTATGCCTTCGCAGTGTGTGTGTGTGTGTATGTGTGTACATGTATGTACACACAGTGTGTACATGTATGTACATGTATGTACACACAGTGTGTGTGTGTGTGCGCGTGTGTGTTTATGTATGTTTCATCCCACTAATTGTGGTCATTATCCCGGCAGGGTCCAGAGAAACACAGAGCAGGTGAGTTAGGCCGAGATTGCTTTTCTTGTGTGCCGTGCTGTGCACTCGCATTCTCCTCAACTCACTCTCTGCACAGGGGCCACACAAACCCACACACACATACATACATACATACTGTACATACACACACACACACACGGCAAGACTGGTGAGGAGGTGAGCAGCACGTATATTTATGTAGTTGGGCCATATCGGTTTTACACAGACACACACATACTGAAACGCACATACTGAAACACACATACATACACACACACACACACACACACACACACACACACACACACACACACATAATCAAACATACAGAATAACACACACACACACACACACACACAAGTAAACAAAGAGACACAGGCAAACACTCTCTCTCGCTCTCCCTCACCACACCACACTTCTATAAAGGAGAAGATCCACTGTGCTGATATAATGAATCCTCCCTCTGATAGTGGAGCTGGTCTGTGTTGTGTGTATTGAATAATCATGAGAGACGGAGGATTCTATTGGGTCCCCAGAAAGGTGCCCTGCTTGCCTCTGCTGATCAAGGGCAGAATCACAATAGGTCCAGCAACATACAGTGAATGCAACGCTACAGTGAATTAATGCGCACATTACATAAACACACACTCATTGTCTATGTGCTGCATATGTGATTTGATTTCGGCATTAATAACTAATTTGAAAGATGAGTCAATGATAACATCAATATGAATTTTAATTGCATATACATTAAACATCAAAATCAATTAATTGGTAGTTAGGATCTCTGAGTCACTAAGCAACCGAATGGCTCTGAGTATAATCAATCAGAGTTTGTTTTCATTAATTAATATCAGAGGCAAAGGGACAAGGTGTTCCACAGAGAGATAGCGGGAGCTGTTGTTTGCGCAGGCTGTGTGTGTCTTTGCGTGCGTGTGTGTGTGTGTGTGTGTGTGTGTGCGTGTGTGTGTGTGTGTGTGTGTGTGTGTGTGTGTGTCTGTGTCTGTGTCTGTCGCTTGCAGCATGTGTCTGCATTTGTAAATTTGTGTTTATAGCGGTCTATTCCCAAAGTGTGCACAGGAGTACATTTCTGTTTACCCATACTTGGGACGTATGCAGGAGTGTTGACGTAATTCGGCAATTAGCGCCGTGATAATTCTGTTTATTTGTCAGCGGAGGTGGAAAAGAGCAGGTGTGCTGAAAGGGAGCAGTGTGTCAGAGAGATGTGAGCCGAGAGAGGGACAGGAAGAGCGAGGGATGGAGAGAGAGAGAGAGAGGGAGGGAGAGAGAGAGAGGGAGGGAGAGATGGAGAGAGAGAGTGAGAGAGAGGGCTGAATGGAGCTCTGTGCAGCAGGACGCAGTGGCCAGAGGACCAGCCTTGTGGCATTTTTCCATGCGAGGGTGGCTACCTGTCTGGTTGATAACTCACACACACACACGCACACACACACACACACACACTCTCTCTCTCTCTCTCTCTCTCTCTCTCTCTTTCCATGTCATGGGCCGTGTACTTGGTGTTGTGAGGGACAAACAGAATGTATTCCTCTGTGTCCTAGAGAGGGATAGAATGCAGGGAGAGAGAGAGAGAGAGAGATGGAGAGGGAGAGGGAGAGGGGATGTGTGAGTGGGCCTGTATGAAATGTGCATGTGTGAATTTCCCTCTCTCTCTCTCTGTGTTTATGTATGTATGTATGCTCTTACAGCACGGAGAGGTGGAGAGAGAGAGAGAGAGAGAGAGAGACAGAGGGGAAAAAAAGAAGGAAAGAGAGATGAATGATCTGTCATCTCATTGGGCTGATTTATTGCACGCTAGCACCTACGGCTAGCCTCACACTCTGTCATCCGTGGAGCTCCTAAACAAATTCAGACTGCACACTTAAATGCTTCGCCATTATGAGAATGGTCTGAGGTCACATTAAGAGTCGCTCTCCATAAACAGCCGCTGTTAGGAGTTTTGCTGATTGCAATTCATCACTCGCTTTTAGGCCTGCGGGAATCCACACGCAAGGTAAAAAGGACGGGAGTTTGGTTTCAAGGGTGTTCATGTGTGTGGAGAGAGAGAGAGAGAGAGAGAGAGAGAGAGAGAGAGAAAGGGAGAAAGAGAGAGAAAGGGAGGGAGAGAGAGAGAGAGAGCACTGGGTATGCCAACAAAAACATTCAAATTGACCCAGGAAGGAAGACATTTTCTTGTCTAATATAATGGTAGGGCATATAGCCTCAACAAAGTAAACTCGGCATTTACTTTCATTTAGGCAGAAGAAGACAAGGATGGACAGAGTGAGAGAGAGAGAGAAAGACAGAGACGTACAGAGAGAGAGAGAGAGAGAGAGAGAGCAAAGAGGGAGAGCAAGAGAGAGAGAGAGATGAAAACATCGAGACAGAGAGGAGCCCTGACGGCAAGTGGAAATATGGGAACAATTGATGTTGGTCCGGACAGCAGATTTGAGTGCTTCCTGAGACTAAGGCCGTGGATGAGCTGTTTCTCATTACAGAAGGAAAGAGGACAAGAGAGATGGAAACATGGAGCTCAGAGGGAGGAGAAAGAAGGGGGGACTCACGAAGATGTAAGGGAGAAAAGGCCGCTGTCCAGACCGCATGGCTTGGCGTTTTCCAAAACGATTAAAAAGTGATAAGCCAAACCACCTCTGACACTGTTGTTCTGATGTTCTAAGTGTGGTATGTTCCAATTCATGGAACACTAGAGGAACATGGTGAATGGGGAGGGGGTGGACGGGGGGTGGAGGTGTAGTACTGTACAGTGACTGGGTCTATCTCATGTTACGGTAAAATGAAACATTTAAACGCTTTAGGTTAAACCTGGCTATGCGTCATGTTTGTATGTGTGTGTGGGTGTGTGTTTTTTGAGGTGTCATGTTCATTCCATGTGTCTATGTGTACGGGTGTGTGTTTTGCACATGCGGTGTCGAGTTCGTTCCACACTGTCGCCACAGAAGAGGGCCTCCTCGCGTATGTAATGAGCCATTAGCCGCCTTGTCACCTCGCTGGGTGGGGCCGGCTGATTGACACAACACAGAGCGCGCTGGAGCCCTGGACAGGACCGGCCCCCGGGGGCCCCCCCCGGCTAATTGGGAGCACAGCCTCCATTTTTCACCCCGGCCGAGGAGGCCCGCGTCGGTCCCAAAACAGGGCCCAAACAGCCATGTTCTCTCGTCCCCCCCCCCAACATCTGGGAAACACATCAATGACGACGACGCCACTGGGGAAGGCTATGCGCTCTATGTAGAGAAGCTGTTTATGGCGTAACACACTGTGCGTAGCATGTTCTTCCCATATCTAGCCACCCATGTCTGTTTATAGTCTGCAATGTGACACCAATCAGAGGGCCGTATATAGGGGTTGGGGAGCCAGGAGTTAATGGTTCCTCCATGCCTGTTTATGAGCTGAACACGTATTGTAAAGTGCCCTGTGTGAGTGGTAATTGTAGAGTGGAGACAGAATGGGGCAGTATGGGCCCCTTTGATGTTGTCATTGTATAGATATGGGAGGTTAGATGTACACAATGTCTACGGCTCTTTACGGAGAGAAAAGCCCTGAAACGTGACAATGTGATGCAAAGGATCAGTTGTCTGGATCTCTGAAAGAAGCTGGTTTGAAAGCTTTTAGGGGGAAATCCAACTTATAAAGAGGAACAACAATATACTTAAAAAGAGTCCAGCTGCATTTGAGAGCAGTATGTAAACAATACAGTATACAGATGAGTTTAACTTGCTCCGTTATCGTACTTGTTTGTTTTCATTGTGAGGGCTAAAGCCAAACAAACTACACTAGCCCAACAACATAAACGGTTCCCAGCGTTATCTCGTGGGCAGTCCGTCATGCATTTTAAATGAGTTTAAACTGAGCATTGAACAACTGTTTTTATTTCCGACACCATTATTTTTACTCAGTCCTTCATTCATAAAGGATGGCACAGGACACATTTTTAGAATGGCTATAATGACACCAGCTGATCAAGCCAAATCCAGACACATTATCCTTTAATGATGTACCTTAAACAGACCCCTGCAGAGTATTGTGTTAGCTTAAATAATGAAGAGCAATGAGCGCAGGTGAAAGAGAAGGGAAGAGGTGTGTGTGTGTGTGTGTGTGAAGACGTGGCAAGCGGGTCAAATTAGTCCATAGTCTTTGTGCTGTTTAAGCCACCTTCTTTTTTGCACCGGTTGTTTTTTGTCAAACAGGATCCGGGGAGATTTCCGTATCACATATCGGTGGAAAATGAGACGCAGCGGACAGGAGCTCCGAAAGTTTACATCACGTCTGCAACAGCCAGCTCATCCCTCCGTCTGTGACCTGTGTATCTCTCTATCTCTATCTCATATCCATCCGTTTTGATCTATCTATCTATCTATTTATCTCTCTAGATAGATAGATAGATACGTGGATAGGTTTCTCTTTAATTCGTCCTCTAACTCTTCATCTTCTCTGATCATCTTCTGTATTTTACACAAGGGCCGCATTGTTTCTGCTCAAGACGCTTGCCCGCCCCCCTCACCCCCCCTTCAAAAAGTAATCATAGTGGGATGAATAATTAAGATTGAGAGAGAGAGAGAGAGAAGGGAGAGAGAGTGAAAAAGAGATGCCTGCCGGGGAGTATGGGACTGAAAGAAGAGTCTGTGTGTGTGTGTGTGTGTGTGTGTCGGCCGTCCTCTCTGATGGCATGTGAAGCGGTGCGGAGCGGTGCGGAGCGAGCGCGCCTCTCTGTCTCGTGCTGATTGATCAGAGGAGAGGGGAGGGAAAGCTGGAGTACCAGCCAGCCAGTCCAGCCTAGCCCAGGCCAGCCCAGCCCAGAGCGGAGATCTCTGGCTCTTAATGCTGAGGGGGGGGGGGGGGGGGGGGGGGGGGGGACGGACGGACACACACTCAATGCACCAGTGGGTTAATCATCATTTAAGAGCCACTGGATGCCATTAGCAGCTCCAGGTAGCAAGGGCTTTGCAGAGAGAGGCAGGGGAAGGAAGGGGAGAGGAGGAGGAGGAGGAGGAGGAGGAGGAGGAGGAGGAGGAGGAGGTCACTTCTGCACTGTGAGCATGCAGGGGCAGCATTTATAGTCCCAGCCACAGGCCACAGAGTGCCGTGGGATATGTTTATATTGGATAGAGTGCCAATAAACAGGAGAGCGAGAGAGAGAAGGACAGAGTGAAAAAGGGCAGAGAGAGAGAGAGACAGAGAGACAGAGAGAGAGACGGAGGGGGAGAGCTTGAGAGGGAGATCGGAGAAAGAGATTGGAAAAAGAGATCGAAGAGGGAAAAAAAAGATGGTATTTGATGCGTTTGAAAAAAAAAAGATGTATTTGTCCACGTGTGAAAAGAAAAACCATGGGACTCAAAGAACTCAGGTGAACTGTTTCTTTAAAATCGCACTTCACTTGCCTTTCACAAAAACACAGACTCAAATTATGGCAAAAGTTCACCGGGTTCCCAGTTCGCCCCAGGTGTGCGGACAGGTGTGGACATTCTGAGACTATCTGCGTTTGCGTGTCCGCCCGCAGGCGCGTGTGTGTGTGGTGGCTGTGACGGCGGCGCGAGGTGAAACAGGTCCACGTCTGGGTGGCCTGGCTGGGAGCAGCGGGCCGGTGGAGGCCACACTGTGGAGAGGGAAGGCTGAGGGAGTTCATGAAGAGCGAGTGTGGGAGCTACCTGATATATTAGGCTTTGGGGCTTAACACACACCGCCTGCAGGCACTGAAGTTATGCTGGAATTTGAAAAATGACACTGAATAGCTGATATATAAGTAGGCCAATTCTTGCTCGGGGCCAAAGAACAGGTAGTTCTCTCCTCCACTTTACTTTACCTTCCACTTCACAAATTAACAAAAATGGCAGCACGCACACACGCATATATGCACATTATGCTCCCACACTCACAGCAGTAAACGCTAATAACTCATGAGCTGGGTGTGTATACATACAACGGCAGACAGTGGAAAAAGCCTCTGTGGGCATTTACATACATGTACTGTATGAACCTTATAAGGCTCCCAATGCCGTGGTCTCTTTCAGTATTACGACCAGAAAGAACCCAGGGGAACAGGGTGGACAATTCCAACACAGCCCAGCGACCCCCACATACCTATCAGACATGTTTGCCGTGCTGAATTTACAGCAGGAGCCGCGTGGACAGCAGACGGTAGCAACAGCTGTAACCTGGCCGATTAACCCAGTCACGGACGCTCCCATTGGCTAGCCTGGCATGCTCCTCCTGTTCGGGGGGGTCAGCTGAGGGTGGGGGTGGGGTGGCGGTGGTGGGGGGG
>NC_085000.1:21486849-21566849 GCF_963854185.1 Sardina pilchardus | reverse complement strand
AGGTTCGGTATTTCGGCAGTCATTGATCTTTCCCCCCAGGATAAAGGGTAAGCACTGTTCATCCAACATGATATTTGTAACAGTAGTGAACAAAACATAACAATTACGGTACAACAACCAGACAAACGAGGCGGAGGAAACAAAATGAAGCAGGCAAACACACCCATATCATAAGGCAGTGCGAACAAATCAAAAGGTGAAAAGGTCACTTAATACCTACAAAATGATTTCCTAAGACCTCACGTGAAGTCCCGTCCTGGTGGCTCCCCTGGTGGGGGGAGAGGTCAGGAGAGAGCCAGGAGAACAGAGGGTGGCAGGGCACCGGGCGAAGTCCGACACCGCTGTCCACAGCAAGGGTTGCGAGGTGAAGAGGAACGCGCAGCGGAGAGGAGGGGACCGGGAGGTGAGGTCAGGCGTCAAGCCGTTTGCATTTACAGCTGAGGGGAGCCCCGGGAGTGGAGAGTGAACTGGAGCTGCCCTGTCAGATTAGACTTCCTCTAGCCAATGTAAACCTTGGTGTAATTGGACCACCATTTAAGAACTACAAAATAATGGAATTGGGCAAGACGTTGAGTAAGGTCCGTGCGGATGAAACGTGTACCTTGGAATGTGATATGAAAACTGAAAGGCAATTGGAGAGTGGACTGCTGGCTACACAATACTAAGTTTTCAGAAGTGTTTTGAGAAAATGAATAAAATGATAACCAATCATGCTGTTATTGAAGGACACTGAATCTCTTTCTCAGACACACACACACACAGAGATGGTTTGGTGGTTAGTCACAAGGGAAATTCATGGATGATTTGAACTCAAATTAAAGTCTTCTTTGAGTAGTTTGATCTACAGGAAATGGGAGAGAATACAAGAGAGAGGATTTTAAGCATTTCAATTATTTTTCAAATGTGTAAATACAGGTACACACTGTTCTGACAGTGAAACTCTGAAACCCTCCCATTCAAATTTGGAATAAGCGCTGTGGAAGGTAGCTTTTTAGACTATTAAAAGGAATATTAGACAGTAACAAGTACAGATGTACTCACATCCTGTCTATTTTCAAAAAGTAATCTGATTACATGATGTATATTTAATACTCTTAAACACTGGCTGCCCATAGTTTGTGAATGAGCAGTGAGAGTTGTGTGAATGGTGCCCTGTCAGCAGGCTTGCCCACCTGTGTGGTATTCCTGGAGTGGACACATCGGGGGCCAGGCATTTAGAGCTCAGTGGTAAGGGGCCCAGTGCTCTGGATGTTCTTCATGATGTTATGAACCACGTCCGAGGTGGTGCCCTGCCCTCCGATGTCTGGGGTGTGCAACTGCAACGATCAAGAGAGGCAAACAATAAATTCTCCAAAAATCTTACGCCATGTTCCATACTTGTAAACACACAGACACTAGGAACATAAACAGTACATGGGCTATCTGGGGCTTCTGTCAAATATTAGAGTGCTCGCTTCACACAAAGAGATAAAGTTCAATTACTAATGGTGTTTCCATTTCTAGATTTGGCTGGAAAATTATTAACACTTGAAAATGTCAAAATATTTAAACAACCGCAACCCTTTCAGGCAGGCTCTTATGATTATGAATGATGCTCCTTACCCTGGTCTCGTTCATGGTCTGAAGGACAGCGCCGCGGATCATGCTCGCATACTCATGAAGCCTGGAGAAATCAAGAGAAGGTTTCCCAGGTATCACTTAGAAACCAAACACACACTCAAAACTCACAGAGCCATGCGGTCAGAATCTACAGCTTGGATTCAAACTGCAAGCCGAGCCGAGAAATCTGACATTTCAGAAATAGTGCTTTGTATCGTCAGTAAAATAAATACTCTCAGCTTGGAAATCTGGACACAAACATGGAGCTTACTTGAGGTGATCCAGCATGAGGCAGCTGGCCAGCAGCATGGCGGTGGGGTTGGCGATGTTCCTGTCAGCAATGCTCTTGCCTGTGTTCCTAGTGGCCTTGTGGACAAGAGAGAGAAGCCATCAATCTGACAGCGTGCCTGGCCCGCCAAGAGAACACCAAGAGAACACCAAGCTGGTAAAAACAACTATAGGGGCCCTCGTATTGGGGTGGGGGGTAGATTTCATGGCCAAGATTTTCTGCCTGCTGTTTCTCACTATTATCATTATGCAGTTGAGCTTTCCTACAGTGCCCATGTTGTGCACTGACAATAACGGTGTACTCACGGTCTCAAAGACAGCATAGTTGTTGCCGTAGTTGGCCCCAGGCACCAGCCCAGGGCCACCCACTAGTCCCGCACACACGTTGCTGACCACATTTCCATACAGGTTGGGCATCACCATGACATCAAACTGTTGAGGCTTGGACACGAGCTGAAAAGGAAAACATCACCAAAACCTTTTATAACATTGCAGTCAATGGCATACGGGTATGGATAATGCCTACAGGAATTATTATTCCTTTAAGACAATTGGAGAGAAATATTACAATGAGTAGCTATGCCGACGGTCACTATTCACGACATCACGGTGAAAGGAAATGGACAGACAAATTAAGAGAATTAACAAATTAAACCGAATGTTCAGCCATTTCTTTATGAGTCAGCTCAGCTGGTAGTTTATAGAGGCACTCAAGTCAATTCAGCGGTCGTCCACTTCAGACTGTAGAGCTGTAGCCATTCAATCTAACTCATCAGATAGTCCTGAAACATTTTAAGTAAGCAACTGTAAAACCACATGGTTTTGTCCTCAGAGGAAATGATGTGTCTGTGGGTGTCAAAATAACAACACTTCCTCTACAACAGCTTTACACCTACATTTTCACTTTGCAGCTTTTACCACTGTAAGATTTTTTTGAGGCAGATTTTGGAGGCAGACAAAATCATGTTGATGCCAAACAGTCACATGAAGGCAAAAAAACTATTTCCAGTACACAACCAGTACCCAGTAGCAAGTTGTGACAGCGATGCTGTGGCATGTCTACGAGCCATTTTCTGGTTAACTACTTTTAGCCAATAGCACACTATTGCCTCAGTAAACAAGGAACCACATAAATATAACAAGAGTCATCAAGATGGATGCTGATGCAAAACCTGCATGGTGGTGTTATCCACAATCATGGCGTCAAAGGCGATGTCTGGATATCCAGCGGCCACTTCCTTACAACACTGCAGAAACAGGCCGTCCCCCAGCTTCCTGCAGACCACGGGGGAGAACAGTGACCTTCTAGCTCTACATCTTCTCACTAGGTCAATTATCAGATGTTCCCGTAAAAAGCAATTAAAAAATGATACATTAAAACATTATTCTAAGAGACATTCTTACAGGAAGCCTAGAGTGCAAGACCATATGGAGAGAATCAGGCCAGGTCTCAAGTACAAAATGTGAGTTAGCGAGTGACAGGAAAATATTAATGACAGCACAATCATAATCATATGAATAATACACTTGCTGAAGAATATGAGAGGAAACAGGAATAGGCTGATCATGGTGCAATTCATTCTTAATGCACAGTGCTAGAATGCACCTAGAGTGTGTGCATGCATGCATGTCTGTGTGTGAGTGGGTTTGGGGGGAGTAGAGTAGAGTAGTGACTCACATGATGTTGGCTTTGTGCACAGCTGTTACCCTGCGTCTGCCTTTCTCTCGGGCCATTTTGAAGGCGTACTCAGCGATGCGCAGGGAGTTGTGCCTGGTAATGATCTTCAGACTCTCCACCACACCGGACACACTCTGACAGGGAATGACAGAAAATATGAAGCGATGACAAGAGAGGCAGCGTGTGTGCGTGTGTGCGTGTGTGCGTGTGTGAGAGACAGACAGGGAGAGAGATCACATGGAGACTGACCTCATGCTCCAGACTGCTGTACTCTCCCTCCGTGTTCTCTCGGATGATGATGATGTCTATGTTCTTGTGGCGGGTCTGGACCCCTGGGAGGGACTGACAATGCATCACATTGGCAAAGAGGTCCAGAGTTGTGCTGAGAGAAATACAAGGGGAAGACTGAGGGTCATTGAGGTCAACAACACCAACAGATATCGGTCAAAATATCATTTTAAAACTAATTTCATATTCCTTATTCTATCGACTAAGAAGATGTACTTAACAGTAGATTCCAAATGCATATAATTGTCACAGATTTTCTGTACATGTATTATCCATACATAATATATCATACAACATAAACTAATTAAATAATCTTACCGGAGAAGGTTATTCCTAGATTTAACGGATGGTGGCATCGTGTGGTTGGTTTCGATATTTCCTACAAACAAGGTATATGCGTTGCATAATCAAATTCATGTCAACATAAAAAAAAATCACTTTATGGGAGTCAGATTGAAGCAGTCATTCCAAATAAGATGTGCATCAGCTTCATACCCTTAAGAGCCACTCCATTGCGACGGATGGCAGTGATGGCATTACTGATGTTTTCCTCCTCGTCCTGAGAGGAATTCACATTCACCACCTCAAAGTCCACAGGAACACAGCTGAACCTTCAAAATGATGAGAACATACCAGCTATAACCACACACGCTGACACAGCTACAGCACAACTTCACCACCTCAAGAGCTTCTTGAAAGCAGTCAAATTCCAGTGGGTCAGTTTGGCTCTAACTTTAGCTTCACCAGCTCAATTTACATACCTGAAGAGTTCCCTCACGTGGTTGAGCAGCTCGGGTCCGATTCCATCCCCAGGAATGAGGGTCACAGTGTGTCGACCGCCGTACTTTGCAGGGGGTGGCTGGTAGTGACCAGTTCAGAATTAAACTCAAGACAATATTTCCTCTAGTGTATTTGACTGTCTCACATGAATATGAACAAGTCATTGAAATGCTTATTGGAGTGTTGAGTTGCTTAATGTTGTTGAGTGCCTGGCTGGTACTTACAATGATTGGGCCCTTTTTTGAAGGCAGCAGACGGAAGGAAAGACACAGAACCAGTCAGTAGAAGAAAAGGCAGCACACCAGAACTCATGAGTAAAGATGAAAGATAAGGTAACAGCTCTAACACCTGCAGTAGCTACCCCAAGGATAAGGCCTTGTATTAGAGAGGGGAAAAAAGGACAGAAACTGATTCTGGAACAGGTTCAGCCTTGATCTGACAAAACCATTCTAGATCAGGGTTTGATCTGTTCCAGAATCCTCCGCTATGATGCAGCAGCCCATATTACCAGGGGGGCTAAGGTTTGAGAATGCCGGAGGGGGGCTAAGATTTGAGAATGCCGGAGTAGCCCATGTTAACAGGGGGCAGGGGGCAGGGGGCAGGGGCACATGGGGAGAGAAGGACTAGTAGGTAATAGGCATTAGGTAAAGTGGAATGTCAACCATATTGGGTCAAATTCGTCTCTAGTCTAACTACTCCCAAATTCTTCCTCCACCTCAGGAACTGCAGCAGATTCTGCCAGTCTTTTTTAATATAGCGACAGGCCCCATCCAGAGCCAGCGATCTGGAGAGCAGAAGACATCCTGATCGTGTTGATTAGAAAAAAACAACGAGAAGAACCTCACCGTGTACGTCGACTTCCCTCGGTGACAGTTGATCACAGCACCGAACACCTGTAATAAACATGGTAATAAAACGAGAGAGCTTGTTGGCTAGAAGCTACCTGCTGCCGAATGGTAAACTAGCAAACACTAGACACCAGATAATGCAAGACTAACTGAGTGAGCTGACAATCGCCAACTCAACACGCTTGCTGAAGCTATTAGGACATATTCTGAAATATCTTTATGTCACTGCGGTAATTGGAATAACGTTACTTGGCCTGACCGAACGACAGACAACGTTAGCCAACGTTAGCTTACTGCTAACACCAACCACTCGGATTTGACTGACCTTGCATTGGCTGGATTAGTCGGGAAACGGGTTACTCCGTTTTCTATATGCTTTTGATAATCATTCACACGGCAAATGTATCACAGGTGAATCAGAGACTTACTCTTGCTGACTTTCCCAGTTGTCCTCCCCAAAGGCCCAATGGTTTCAAAGCTTGAGAGAGAGAAAGCACAGTGCTGGAGGCTGCCATCTTGGTCAGAGTGCGGAAGTTTGATTGACGCAACGGACGCAACAACCAGTCGAAAAGAGGAGCGTCGGCTCTTGGGCCTCTGGACCGGTCTATGCTCTGGACCAAGACAAAGATTCTTCATTACTTTAACCCTCTCTGACCAAGACACAACAGATCTAGCGACGTATGTCTCACTAGGGTGGACATGTGTTGGTGTGTAACCTAATTTTAGATAAGGCAGCTTTTAGTATATTATTTCATAGGATGAAGTTAGGTCATTTCCTTCATTCCAGCTGCCATAAGACTCTATAATGCACAAAAATGACTTTATTTATGTACAATTTTTAAGTAGGCTTTTAAAATATCAGGTCTACAACCTATTAGGTCTGGATGTAGCCTATGTGAGTCAGTGCGTTGTGTTACATCTGTTTGAAGCTGTGACACTATAATTTTCTGTTAAAGGATCTATCTATCTAATTTGGGACACTTTTTGAAAATAAATTAAAAAAAAATAAACCTAAAAATTGGGAAGAGTTGCACAAGAGTGACTAATGACCTTTAAAAGCATTGAACCATTCAGGTAAGTTGGTCCATTACACAAATTGTAAATAATTTATTAAATAGTATTCAAATGTATATGAATTTCTAATTAAACGTAAGTGTGAGTGACTAAGAAAAGGATGGGTAAGATAGGGAAAATAATAATAAATAGATATTCACATCCAGTTGTGATCGACAGTGTGTAGTAAGTATTACCTTTCTGATGATAAAACAAAAAAGTATGTCTACTATCTAGTCTAGTCAGAGTCCAAGGAAGGGGCGTGACGTGACGTCAGTGGAAACGTTGCTAAATGAAACCGGAAAAACTAGGAAGTCACGGAAAAAAAGCTGGAACCATTCCACCTCATTATGATTCTAGTTGAGTTTTTAAACCCTCCCTATTGACATCGCAGACGTATTGACGTCCGTCTGAGAGAAATGGGTAAAGTTTGTTCAAAAGGGAAAATGTAAGAGGGCGAGTGATCGATTGACAGGGGCGACTGAGCAACAGTTCTCCAGCTGTGCAAAGCACTAGCCAGCTCCATTGAATCCGCGCTTGCTTGTGTTCTGGAGAACAGTGGTGGGAGACATCTTTAGGTATCCAAATAATTCTTCTTTTCGGATAATTGTACATTTCTATGATATCACCTGTTTAGGAATGACTAGTTCAATACACCTGATTAGCGTGAACTGGCAGAAACAACCCTGTGAAGTGTTTCTTTGCTTTTTGTCGTCCACTAATGACGCTGACTTGCTAGCTCGGCTAACATTAACCCAAGTCTGCACTAAACATGTTCATGGGTGTTGTCGTTTCATCTCCATGGTATCCTCTTGCCAAGCTTGCTAGCTAACTTTGCTTAGCGTCGCTAAGATGTTGGTTTCAGTGTTTGTTCCCTGATGGGTCAGCTCAGATGTTTGAACAAATCGTGTTTAGTTCTTTTGTCGCCTTTACATATAAGTGGCATTTGCCCTATTTGTTCTGTACAGTAGGAGTAGTATAACTTCTTCTAAGAGTTATGTTACGTGTTGTACCGAAAGGTAACATCGCCCTAATTAACAAGCCAGCATTAAACCAGACGTAGCCTACTGGTAACTTGACGTTAGACTAAACCTACGTATTTACATTTTAACCCGTAAGCAGATATCGTACAAACTGCTGCTAAGAAGCTACGTATCATAACTTCATTCACAATATTATTGGGGCGCACAATGTTTTAAAACAATATGGTATTTTTTTTAATCATGCATTAGGAGGACGTTATCATCCTACAGCTGCTTGCATTGTATTTAAGCTTATTTACAGCATCTTCAACAACATTTCCTGTTCTCTGTGTAGTTTACATCTGTGATACCTTCTTTTCTGGTTATTTACCTTTTGGTATTAGCTACAACTGTAGCTTTTTAATGTTCCAGGATGTAGCCCTAGATATCCTTCAGTGAACATTCGGTGCGACTAGACCACGTGCACAAGCGGAGGTCAAGTTCAAGTTCAAGTTTATTGTCATGTACTCTTAAAAGGAGTTATTATCAGTATGTTTTGTGTGCTCAAGAGCCAGCTAAACTTTGAATAATACATTAAATAGTAGTAATAAGACACGCATTGTGTGTGTGTGTGTGTGTGTGTGTGTGTGTGTGTGTGTGTGTGTGTGTGTGCATGCGTGTGCGCCCGCTCTTTTTTGTCTGGATCTAGGGTGGACAGTGAGTCTTCAGTTTTTCCACAATGAGGCTGGCAGGTAGGTAACAGTCCTCCTAAGCCTGGTGATTTGGTTGTTAGTGACTCTTGAACAGCCTTACACATGTGTCATGTCTTTCAGGGCCTTTGCGTGTTGTTGTGGTTGTCTTTCTTGTGGGCATCACATGGCTCCTAACAAGTTCAGTGTTGGGTAGAGATGGTGGCTCTATTCTGCGACATTTTTTCAGTGGTAATGCATTTCCTGTTTTTGCTTACTTTGTATACGACCATCTTGTTTTTTGTTGATCAATGTATTGCATACATATAACATGTGTATATTATTTTTCATATGTATTTGTTTATTTATTATTCATAGGTGGTGGGGAAGAGCCCACTCCAGGTATGTTGATTTGAGGGTCTTTCTAGTTTCTACAGAGGTCTCAGACAACATGAAGTGATAGAATGGAGTTATTTCCTTCCTCTTTTGCCTTGCAGAGCCAAAACCACGCAAGTACAAGTGTGGCTTGTCTGCACCTTGCCCTGAGAAGCACATGGCTTTCCGTGTTGTCTCTGGGGCCGCCAATGTCATTGGTCCAAAAATCTGCTTGGAGGACAAAATGTAAGTTCATCTGTGTTTTAATCTTTCCCCTTGTAACTTCTCCTGATCTTTCAGTTCCTTTAATTGTTTGCCTTTTCCCCCTCTGCTAACGTAACCATAATTAAGCTGCACCTCTGAAGGAGAAGCTCTACATACTCTACATACTCTACATACTCTACATACTCTACATACTGTATGTGTGGTTCTTTGCCATTTGATTGTGTTTAGGCTAGGGCTGCAAAGGGGCAGAAACTTTCCGGTAAATTTACGCAAACTTTACGGACATTTTCTGTGGGAAGTTAAAGGAACACTTCACAGTTTTTTCATATTAAACTACGTTATTCCCCTAGTTAAGACGAGTTGATACATACCTCTCACGTTTCAATGCGTGCACTCACTGGCTCTGGCGCGCGGCGCAACTTTGATAGCACTTAGCTAGCCCAATGCATTCATTAGGATCCAAACAGAGATGAAGTTAGAAGCGACCAAACACCTCCATGTTTTCCCTATTAAAATACAGTTACACGAGTAGTCACACGACCAAGTATGGTGAGACAAAATAAAACGTGATGCATTTCTAAGCAGGTAAGAGGGATAACTATATTGTGTGGCGCAGTAATATCCTCACTCCTGCACTTTCAGTTTCACTTTGGAGTGAGGATTTTACTGCGCAGAGTCTAAGTGCTCCCAATATTATTCCGCCACACAACCCAGAATGGTTCCGCGACCCATATGGATGTATTTCTTCACAAAAGAAATATGAAATAATAGGTAATAATAGACTAGACATGATAGAATAGAGACCAATTATATCCCTCTCTATCAACACCAGTGATTGTCATCGATCAGGATTAGGCTTTAAAACAGATGGTCAACATTTATGTTGTTTGATCTGTTTTTGGCTGCATACATGAAGGCCAATGTGAGCAATTGTCATGTTTAGAGGTAGGACTCAAGACATTGTTTCAAGGTTGGTTGGTCTGAAAATGTCTTTTCCATCATCAAGTTATTCAGTTAAACATAGCCTTAATTCAACAGCTGGTAGGCCTACTGTTAGGTCTATATCATTTCATTCTGTGAAAATGTCAAATGCAACATTTATAGTTGTGTGTACCCCATGCAGGGGTAGGGGGTGCTATACGTTTGGGAATGTGTATCTATACTGTATGTTATTACCCGCCAAATACAATAAAAAGTAAGTACCAAAGAAAGAAGTTAAATGTAGTGTTGCTTTCGTCAACGAAAATTATGACTAAATATCGTCGTCAACGAACTTTTTTCACGTGACTATAACGAGACGAGACGCAACTTAAATGCTGGCCATGTGACGATGACTATAATTAAATTTATAAGGCAATATCGTTGACGAATAAAAACGAGACTAAATGTGGTTTACAAAATAAAAACCATGCTAACATCTCTCTTCATTTTCGAAGACCAGAAGGACTTGAATGTTATAACATTATTTTGTGTCGTTAGTCGTGTTATTATTTTGCAGTATTTCTGTTTCCTGCGTCTCACTTCAGGGGCGCATCAGGTTGCATGGTCTGATTATCATACCAGAGGACCAGCGTTTCTCGCGTGGGCCTGTTGGTCATATCCGGTGCTTCTGTCACTCATCTGATTATATTTGATCATGTAGCAAAGGAGCGGTAGATGTATAGCCTATCGTTATCGCTAATATAAGCTAAGAAATATAGGCTACGTTCAGTCCGTTAGATTGGCAACTCTCTCAGTTCAACTTTGCACTAGGCTACTTATCTCACCTCCGCATGTAGATCTAATTCAGATGAAAATGTTAACAGGCAACTGCAGATTTGATTAGTGTGTAGCCTAAGCTTCTGTCCAGCTGATGCTGGCGCTGTCATATAGCCTACAATAATAACATTATTCCACCGATCAGCAACGAAGTTCTAATCATAGACACATTTTTAATGGAACCTTGGCTTAGTAGGCTATCTAATGTTGTGTGGGAATTGCAAGAAAACTATTGAAAACAATTCCTTACCAACCACACAAGTGCGCGTGTGTCGTTTATTTAAACGGTAGAAAAACTGAATCAAAGACGGTGCTGTTCATCAACAAAATCAGCATGGAGTTAAAACGTAATGTAAAGTCCCACGCATTTAAAGGGGCAGCGACCACTCAAGGCATAGGCCTGTAGCCTACCAAAACTGAGTGATGAACGTGAAATGCGTTTTATAGGCTACAAAACACTGCATTAAGATGACAATTGTGTGTAACCACGCTTAGGCTACCTAGTTAATGGTGAAATAGCATCCACATTTACATCATTCAATAACCTAAGGACAACTTGATCTTAAGTTAAATTGTTCTCAGAAAAGGAACAGCAGGTCTACAGAATATTCCAAATAGTCCTTTCATGGTGACAGGGGGAGACCAAACTCTGTGTAACATACCTGATTCCACTGTCAATGTTCAGTGCCTATGTAACCTGTAATATTTGTAATTTTTTAATCCATGAAAATTAACCAAAATGTATCATTTCCTATTAAAGGGGTAGTTCACAATTTTGGACATAGGACCTCATTTCCAGATTAGCCAGTGTGATATTTATCAGTGGAGACCGTTAATCTGCACATTTCATCCAGTCCTATAGTTTCAGAGTTCGCTGGTGCTATAGTGCCTGCCACTAAAAACAGTCTTACCCAGTCTATGGAGGAACAACCCCTTAAAATAGAATTGCATTAATAAAAAGATGCTAAAATCCAATTTTCATTGACTAAAACAAGACTAAAAGTCATTAGTTTTCGTCAACTAAAACAAGACGAAAATAAGACTAAAATGCTCATACTTTTAGTCGACTAAAACTTGACTAGACTAAAAGAGTATGAACGTGACTAAAACTGATAAAAACTAAAATGACAGCTTGACACAAAGACTAGACTAAAACTAAAACCAAAACAGGCCGCCAAAAACAACACTAGTTAAATGCATCCATACTTAAATTCTGTTTACTGCATGTTTATTATATATAATATTTATATAATAATTCAATATTCATTATGTGTCCAAACCCCCCTACAGGGATTTGGTTTGCAAATATGTCACCTTTTTCAGCCCCTCTGAGTTTGCTGGTAGAATTAGGAGCTCAGTGTAGCGCCCCCCAGTGGTTATTGCTCGTCAGCCTTAGCTCTGTCCTCTCCCTAGCAGGCTATGATATGTGATTGGTCTCACTACATGACTCACTGGTGGCACTCTCCCTTTGTTTTAGCCTCATGAGCAGTGTCAGGAACAATGTTGGACGAGGACTGAATATCGCTTTAGTAAATGGTAACTATTCCAGAGCATTTATTCACAAATGTCAATGCCACTGACCACACATGTTATTTCCACCAATGTGATGTGGTGAATGAAGCTTGTTTTGTCCAGATTTCTCCAGTTGAACCAGGGCAAATGTGTTATGTTGTTTTGCAGGCGTGACAGGAGAGCTCCTAGAAGTCAAGTCTTTCGATATGTGGGCTGGGGGTAAGATTATTGATACTTTATTAAGATATTTTCATTGTAGTCAGAGTTTGTGGGGTTAAAAAAAAAGACTCATCATGGTGTCTATTGAATGCAGAGAGAAAGCAAATGCGCAATGAAGTCCAACACAATGTTTTTCTTCAACCTAGACAGTATACAACAGTATTGTGTACACCCCTATGCAGTATTATTCAAATTGTTCAAAATTATTTCTAAGCTGACACTTAGAGTACTTAAGTACATGAAGCGAATATGGCTATGATCCCTGACACAAATGAAGAAACATTAAGAAAGCTTGTGATCACCGAAACACTTAGTCTAATCACATTAACATGGTTAGAAAAATGACCAGTGAATACCAAACTTTCTTGGAAAATGAACTTGATTCTAAGACTTCACAAATACCTGTGACCAAATCATTGCAGAATTGCAGCAAGAATCAAGAGATAGAACGAGGGCAGACTGCCGCACCACTATTAAGAGTTGCAGTGCCTGTCTCCCCCCAAGATGCCACCAGTGACAGTAGCTGGGCTTCCATCTAAATTATTTCCATATGCTAAGTACATTCATGCCAAGTTGGCTAAAGAAAATGCAAGTCTGTGAGTTTCCCTCTACTGTGTGAAAGAAATAACCTTTCTCCTAATCAAGGGGTTGTTGTGAACAACAGTCGGCTCAAATGGCAACAAATGCTATGTGGATAAACTTGTTTCCATCAGCCTTAGCAACATCATACCTGATATGAATTGGGAGATAATCCACCCGCCTCTAGAGAATCACATTTTTATTTGCATGAGAAGTTTTCAAAGGACCAAAGGATTTGCCTTTTTTTTTTTTGCGCAAGCGATATCTAATTCAAATGCTTGAACTGCTCATTAAACGGACTGAAACTTACAGTAGCTAGTGTGCTACTTGGTACTGTACCAGCACAAAATTACAAGATTTTGCAAAAGAACATGAAAATGGATATATTTTCATGGCTCAGATGACTTAACATGTTCTGCCTGGCCAGAACTACCACAGTGAATGCATAGTCACAACAGTGAAGCACAGAAGTGAGAGACCATGTGACCATATGGGGTTGCATGGGTCCAAAAGGTATGGGGAGCTGAAATGAATAGATGGCCTGGAATGCCTGTAGATATACTAAATACTGGTTAACAAGGTAACACCCAGTCTGCAGTTGCCTGGTAGAAGATGAATATTTCACCATTACAACAACTCAAAGCACACTCTTAAAGAAAAATGTGAAAACCAAGTAGGTTTCCTGACCAAGTATGTTACCTGACTGTCATCAAAAATGAAGGTGGACATACACATTTCCTGTGTTTATGTCCAAAACTCCTATTACAATTGAATTGGATTGAATTCCAGCTACTCTGTAGTGATCCGTCAATCAAATCATCAGCATTGTATGCCTTGAACTTAAATGCTTGACCATTAGGCAAGTATGTAATAATTCTAGAGATGTATTTACCGTAAGCTCTGTATCCTATCACACGTTGAATGTATTGAATTGTTGAGTGGCGATAAGCAGGTACAGTAGGTAACTCTCTTCTTTCTTCTCTCTCAGATGTCTCGGAATTGTTGAAGTTTCTCAGGCCCCTCCACGAGGGAACACTTGTGTTTGTGGCCTCCTTTGATGATCCATCCACAAAGTAAGTGCCAAATGTCAGTGTCAGCCTAGTCCATGTTTTGTCCAAATCAAACTAAAACCTCATGCACCTATAAATGGAGATGCAGTGGATATATGCCCAGACGTATGTGGACACCTGACCATCACATTGAAATGAGCTTATTGTGTATTTCACTCCATAGCTGTGGGCATTGATATGGCCTTGACCCCCTTCTCACACCTTATGATAGCCTCAACTCTTCAAGGAGGGCCTCCCACAAGAGTTGTGTATGTGGGAATATGTGCCCATTCGGCCAAAAGAGTGTCTGTGATGTCATGTAACTGATGTTGGGATGTGAGCCTGGCTTGCATTCTAATACAGTACATCCCAGAGTTGTTCAGTGGGGTTGAAGTCAGGGCTCCACACCAGACTCGCCAATTCATGGCTTAATGGAAATGGCTTTGTGCACTAGCCTGGCTCCGCCTGACTACGTACAGTACTTCCGCCCAATTTAATTTCTCTTCATACTCCGTCTGGTAAAGCTTGATTCAGCTTTGTTTACTCTGGCAAGTGCATCTCCACCCAATCAGCGTTCCCATGAGTGATTACATTTAAGTTTCTTTTTTTAAGTATATTTTTTGGGCGTTTTATGCCTTTATTGATAGTAACAGTGGAGAGTGACAGGAAGTGAATGGGAGAGCGAGTGGGGCTGGGATCCGGAAAAGATCACGGGGCGGGAATCGAACCTGGGTCACCGGCGTGCAGTGCAGGTGCCCCAGCCAGCCGCGCCATGGCTGGGGGCGAGATCGATTACATTTAAGTTTCAAGCCTATCGTTATCGTTGTGTCCCCCGTGGTTATCATACGTCATTACCGAACGTTAGTGATTGAACTCTAATGAATTCAACCTTCAGACAAGCGTCCACAAACCAGGAAATAAACGTTTACCAATGGATCTAGGCGAAGAAGAGAGTCTTGTCTCCAGGCTATTTGTGCACAGTCCTGAGGCGCAATCCTAGTGGAGCAGGAAGTGGCCTTCCCCAAACTATTGCTACGGAGTTGGAAGCGTACAATTTTTATGAATTATGCTCAAGGATTAATATCACTCTTCACAAGAACTACGTAAAGGGTCAAGCCCAAATGCGGACCATTACTCCTACTCCACCATACTTTACAGTAGGCATGGTGCTCTCCAGTAGTTAGCACTGTCCTAGCATCTGCTAAACCCAGATTCATGATTTATCACTCCAGAGGACATGCCTCTCCTGATCCAGAGTCCAGTGTCGGCATGCTTTGTTCTGCTTCAGCTGTCTTTTGCCATTGCACATAGTAATGTTAGATTTTAGTGCAGCTCTTTGGTCATGGAAACCCATTGAAGCTGTTTTTTTTTTATACATGTTATGAACTTTGTTTATCTAGCTAGATGTGTCTGAAACACTTGAACTCTGCTTAATACTAAGGACTAGTTTATATCTTGCTTATACAGACCTTTGACAACTAAAAGCCAGTATAAGGGAAAATATTTCAGTATGCTTGCACATCCTAATATTCATATGCTAACAAGTCCAAGTAGATGAAAAGGAATGGTCATGGTTTCTGCTGTATTTTCATTATGTCTTCATTCCCTCATGTCATTGGATGTTTTTGTGAATCAGGTTAAATGATGAGGCACGCCATCTCTTTGAGGAGCTGGGCAGCACTGCGGCGAAGGAGATGGCTTTCAGAGACAGCTGGGTATTTGTCGGGGCTAAAGGCATAGAAAATAAAAGCCCTTTTGAGCAGGTGAGCCAAAACCCTATCTGAACCCTATTCTGCCCCGTGTGTGATGTGAATTCACATTTAGCAGTCTAAGTATCTTGAGTGCAAGTATTGACCTGGGTTGCCATTTTTTCCATTACCACCAATTTACGAGTGGACCCATGCGGAGCTGAACTGAGCTGAGCTAGGCTCAACATGGACACTGTGAGCAGGTCCAAACCGTGCGAGATAAACAGGCATTTCCTTTGTCCCGTTTCATTTATGCATTTACGTGTTTCAGCGCATGAAAAACAGCAAGAGCAGTAATAAATACGAGGGCTGGCCTGAGTCCTTGGAGATGGACGGCTGCATTCCCCTGCGAGCCCCTCTGGAGAACTAAGCGCCCCGTCACTGCCAAGAGCGGACTGGGACATGCTGGACCACAAGGACATGTGGGAGACATTGCTGTATACGCTGTGCTGCAAAGTAAGCCAGACTTCAGGAAAAAGACCAGGTGCACAGAGGGCACCACTGTTTCCCATTGTAAAGCTGCCGTGGCCTCTAGCTACCTTTTAGGCTGACGATGAATAGCTGAACATGAGGCTTAAGAGCAAAGTGTCTCTTTTTTTGAGAATAGATTTATTACAGATGTCAGAGATGCTAGCATAACGTTGCTTCTGGAACTGCCGTTGTCACTACAAAAGGGGATTTCTCTGTTGGACCAGCTGGAGAGGGTGTCATGGAAATGGTGGTGATGGCACAAGAGGAGGAAATGGATTTTTAAAATAACTATAACCATGCAATAATATGAGTAATTATTATTTTTTCTATGCTATTGATTTTCAAAGGTAATTCCTTGTGATGACTGCCTATAGAGAGAAGTTAAAGTAATATATTACCAAACAATCTTTACAAATCCTCAATGGATTATGTATGAAAAACTATTGCAATCAGTTCCTCCAATTACATTCTGATTGGATGAAGTGTCTGATTCCCTTGTCCTTATTTCTGAATAATGTGTGTTAGGCCTTTGTTTATTTATGTGTGATGTGTCTGCTTCCTAATGTGTCACTGAGCGTGTCTGCAACTATTGCTACATATTAGCCTCCAGGCAAGTCTGGACTCTGGTTTGGTCACTCCAGGTTTGCCTTGAGATTTCATTCCCAACAATTATTTTGAATTTGATTGCCATAGCAATATGATTAAGTGTGGTATTTGGTGTCTTGTTTACTCTTTTGTTGAAATCTTTGTCATTGACTTTTGTATTTTGTGGAGCTTAGTTTATCAGGCAAGATTGAAACATAGACTAATGCTGCTTATATTTAACATATTTGGTTTAACATGTCAGCATTCCAGACGAATGTGTGATTCTGTGTCTGTATGTTTTTACACTGCTTTGACAATAAAAGCTGGTAATGTTGAGCAGTTTAGCATGCCTGGCTGTCAACCTCAAGTGTAGATTGTAAAATAGGCAAAAGTTATAGTGTTCATTTTTGGAGAAGTGTTTTAATGAACTATTAGCTGTTTGTTGGCCTATGTTAAGATCTGGTCAGTGCTACAATTTGCAGAAGCTCAGAAGAGCGGTCTGTTCGTTCAACTGTAACTGGGTTAAACAAAAATAACTTGAAGTATCAAGAAGAGTGTAGAAGCCACCTGCCAGTGGGGGGGTTAGTGTAAACAAGCACCATGGACAGCGGCGGTACCATTCCATACCCGCTAGGCGGCGACAAGTAATTATATAAATAATACATTTAGGCTGTGGTAGCTGTTAAGTGAAGCATAAACGCTTTGCTAGTATGCCTGTCCACATTCCACGTTTTCCAACAGTTAAGTTTAACATTGGCGTACGAAGCGGATCAAAATTAAATGGAGGCAAAGTAAAACCAGCCCACAAAATGGGCAGACAGACATTCTGCACCTTATGGCTGGGAGTCCTAATTGTGAAATCAGCAACAATACTGTTCAGAACGAAGAGTAGTTTGAAGTGTCGAAGACCAGTCAAGCATTTGGATAAAAGATATAAATGCCATACTTCTCAAATGTAACAGTAATAATAAAAGAAAAAACACCAACTTAAATTCCAGTGTCAACGTGAATGCATCCTGCCTGGCAAATAAAAATAGGCTCGGGTGCGCGACTTGCTGTGGTCGGGAGCGGCGGTAGCGCGCACCAGACTGAGCCCGCAAACGACGATCTATTGCAGAGAGAGAAACGAAGAGGACAGCAAGTGCACCCAGCAACATCATTGATTCCCCGTATGCAGACGTTCACTGTTTTTGTAAATTATGTACAAATATTGCCTGGTAAATTATTGCGTTTGCGGTATATTACAGTGAATCGTCTTCGTGGGGGAATACGACTAAAACGTAATTTTATCATACGCATGGGGCATATCGACTTTATCAAATCAGACTGTGATTCGACGTTGACTGGGGATTTGCGGGCGAGGATTTAACGACGCGGCCAAATCAAGAGAGCTGCCCATCGAACGGTAAAGGAGTAGCCCACCTGACAACGATAGAGTACACGAGAAAGACGTTGTCCTCTACCAAAAACTATAGAAATTGTACATATTAAATGTAGAGAATGCGATCCATTAAACATCGCTGAGAGACGAGGCTGTTTTCGCCTGGTATAACACGACATCGGAATACATTCTCTCGGCGGACAACACAGGATGGCGCAAATAGGTAAGTATCTTTAACATGTTTGACTAACAGTCGTAACAACACTTTGCTTTTAGTCTGAGTTACGACGACGTGTATGTTCGTGCATGTAGGCTACCCTATGTTGTGGTCAATACGTGTTGTATGGTCTCCACATAGAAGCGCAAGCTTGACAGCTTCTTTCATCGTTATCCCGCTTATCATAACATTGCCGTCGATTGGCTCTTTTAAGTGTGTGTTTTACGTGTAGGCATTTTATATGTAAGCACCATTAATTTGTGTATAGAAGAACCGAAGCTCATTATATTGTGATGCTATTTTCGCTAGATGATTGTCGGGCTTCGGTGGGGAGCTAGCCATTAAGGTAGCTAGTCAGGGACTAAGCTAAAACAGAACTGCATCTAGGCAGCGCATGGATGTTTGTTTCTATTTGCCATATTACTGTACAACACAACATGAATAACGATTTCTGGCTGAATCAACTCTGACAGAATTTGACAATCTTGGAAAACACACCTTGTAGAGCTACCTTACTTCCCCATGAAAAACAGCTAGCATGCTGCAGTGCCTTGTAGGGTTATCTGTCAACGGGCAGCGTTTACGTAGAAATATTACGTATTAAAAATGATATACATAAATGAATACTATAGATATGAATATGTTTTTCGTTTTGTTTGGCAAAGATATTATGTGTCACGTGTGGGTGTAGAGTAGGCTATTTCTGAATAGTTTATTTTGTAAACAGAACATTGAATGGCTTTGTTGGACGTGCGCGTCGCCAGTTCGGGGTTCTTCACGCCCGCTATGATGCCGCTTGCAAGTGGCTTTTATGAGTGCTCTTTGGAATATCACTTTATTTAGTTTCTTTATCATCCACAAGGAGCAGTCACAGATTGCAAAAATATATGTAATTATGGCTTGAGTAGCATAAGACTGAAAGATGAATGCCCATTTGAGAGTGTGTCTGTCCCTGCTCATCAGGGGCCTTGTCTTACACTTACTCATCATTTTGGCTAGTCAGTTAAATATGGGAACTTGCATAAATACGTTGGCCTAACTGGTTTTTTTTGTAGTAGACTACAGCCTATAATCCACACCATGATTTTGTGCTGATGATCACATTAAAAATGGTGTTTGAATGAGGACCCCTAGCCTACATCAAACAATGAAGCCATAGGCCTACTTATGGCGATCTAGTACCAGGATTCAAAGGTGAGCTACTCAGTCTGTCATTCTGGGATAAAACACTGAAAGCCCATTCATGCCGATATGCTGGAGAGGCAGTAAGCCACTTTAGAAATGTGTAATCCAGATTCATCATCACAGTTAGGCTTTGGCCATTTAAGCGCCTCACCTGGATTATATGGAGCAGTTATGGGGGGAGCCATTGGTTGATCCAGAAGAAAACACAAGATCACCACCGTCCCCCGTCCCCCGTCCACACACACACACACACACACTTTTTCTTGTGATTTGGAATAGGTCCAGTCCAGTGTCCCACCTTCAGTGGCCGTAGTGACACTCTCTTTCACATGCTTGACCTAGATCAGACAAAAGTGTTTTTTGTGTTGTGGTCTCGGTCCTTTCTAGTCGCCGGTCAGGGGCATGCGCCCCCCATGCCTGTGTCCACTTAGCGTCATACTCCCTAGCTCTTTGACCGTATCCAAACTTTGGATATTTATATTGAACATGCACTAATACAGACATTGTGTCAGATATGATGAGATTACCTGGGGATTAATATGGCTTTGTTGTTGTACTTTTCTCTGGCTGTGCTGTTGTTGCATTCTATTCTCTCATCCCGTGTTAGAAGGATTGCACAACTTGTGTCTAGTCAGGCAGGTGAGATTATAATATCAGTAGGGCTACCTCTCATGCCTGGAATCTGTTGGGGTTGTGTCATCGGAGGACACCAGATGATGCACCTCAATAAAAATTCAATGGCTCTATAGAGACACTTGACTTCAGCACAGTTTTGATAGAGTATTAGGAGTTAAATGGGCACTTTGCAGAGGATTTGTTCAGGTTTGTGTGTGTGTGTGTGTGTGTGTGTGTGTATGAAAACTAGGCTGAGGTCTGCAGCAGTCTGTCCAACTTTTCTGGGGCCAGAGTCTCTACTCACATGATTAATCTGAAGGGGGTAATGAGGCAGCTTGTAACAAGCTTATGAGAGCACCTCTCCCTTGGTCACCCCTCCCAGGTCCTGCCAGAGACCCCTTTCCATGCAGAACTGCACAGATCTCTACATTTCAGTCATCAGAAAGTCACCTTTCAACCATCTTTATTCATGTTTGCTTTCTGTCCACTGCACATTAGAGGTGGCCAGAGATAGATATGTTAATCAGGATATAGTTGGCCTACTCTGAATTCAATTAAACTTCAAATGCGCAAAAGAGCTAAATAGAAGTACTTTAATGAAGACTAAGTAGCCTCTCTGTTTCCTTGTTCTGGACCTGGGCATTCATACATGAGTCTGTCTGTCTGCTATTTTGCCTGCTCCTCTCTCTTTCTCTCTCTCGTTCTCTCTCTCTCTCGTTCCTACATGTATCTAACCAACTCTCTCTCTCACTCACTCTCTCGTTCCTATCTAACCAAACCGTAGTTGTTTTTGCTCAGGCAGAAATTTAGCTATAGTCACTGCTTTCATTCACACAAACACTGGCACATATTTTATCAGGGGGAAAATCCCCCCCAACTCCCTTTTTTGTGTGTGCCACCCCTCCTCTCTTTATCTCTCTTGTTCTCTTTCACACACACACATTTTTCCCACCCATTCCACCGGCCGCCACCCCCCTCCCCGGACTCCCCCCCTCCCAGTGCTCTCTCTCTTCTTTCTCTCTTTCTCTGTCTGAAGCCCTGCATGTCCCCTCTGCTCACCCCCGGTCCCCTCCTGCCCTCTCTCTGCTTTTCATGCTTTTTTTTTTTTTTTCATCGAGCTACATCATGTCTCCCCCAAAACCCCTCTCTGTCTGCACCCCCTTCTTTTGGGTTTTGGACACTAGCACACGCACACACACACACACACACTCATACACACACACACACACACACACACACATATACACACACACACACACACACACACACACACAGAGAGAGACACACAGACGCATACACACACACACACAAACACACACACACACACAGAGAGACACACAGACGCATACACACACGTCCCCTGGCTACCCCTTTGTCTGCCTCAGTAAATCTACAGAGCCCACTCAGTCCCAGGGGATTAATGTGTGTATGCCAGCGAAGTGAGGGATAAAAAAAGTGGGAGAGGCGCAGAGGCTTCTGTGTTGTTCCACGTTTGTTGTGTTTGGGGTTTAATAACTCTGTGGGAGCCAGCTTGACCATGGGTGTGTGAGAGAGGAAGAGGTGTGTGTGTGTGTGTGTGTGTGTGTGTGTGTGTGTGTGTGTGTGTGTGTGTGTGCATATTTGTGCATGTGAGAGATTTCCTCTTTTTTTTACGATGAGAACAGTCGATTTGTGCGCGTTGTTGGAATAATTCTCATGTTAACATGGCCAGATTAGTTAATCCTTGGCCACTCAAATAAAGGTATGATATTCACAATCATGATATAACTTGTATTTGGTTGAGTTTGAGATAGTCAGGGGGCCAATTCTGAAAAGGGCTTCCGTTAAGACTTTTGCGGACATGTTTTGGTACAAGCGGTCAACCTATTATTTTAGTTAGAAGACACCCATAGGTAAGATATTATGGTGGTTGTCAAGCAAAATTTTTTTTTTTTTGACTTGTGAAAGCAATTTCAGGACAATTTTTTGGTTTCCTGCTCAACATGACATGCCAACGATAAATGTTGAATATCTCCACAACCACATGGACCATATAGATAAAAAATGGTATGGAGTGAAAGCTAACACTCGTGGGATGTCTGCTGAAGTGTCAGAATGAACATTTATTGTACAGTATAAGAGACAACAGACCTAGAACATGAAAAAAACAATCTCCGCCTAAAGAGAACCAGTTTTCAAAGTGAATATCAGATTGGAAACATAACATAGCATTCCAAAACCTCTATCAATCAGTACCCCTATCTATGGGAATGAGTCAAGCCAAGTTTAAAGCTTGTAGGGAGAGACAGTGCACTGCTGCACATGTTGTAATACTTTAATGTTATGGCAAAAATGTAGAACTGTAGATGGTGGTCTATGGTGCTATTTGACTTCATTAATGTACCAGGTTGTGACAAATTGTGTTTAATGGACATATCACTATAGTTATCAATTCTACCCAAACATAACTGCTCTCAGTTCTTTAGGATTAGAGGTTAGTAACTAGTTAGTAGTAATAACTTTGTAATAGTCGTATGGCAAAGGCATTTTTCCCCATCCAAGCAGTGGTGCTCGGGTATAGGCAGCCAACAGAAGAAGGCACATGAAGGATGGCATGCTTTCCCCCCAGCTTTTAACCACAGAGGTCAGGTGCTTGGAGCTTGGTGAGTACAGGTCAGGTGCTTGGAGTTGACGATATGTGGATGTGAGGAAAGTGGAAGTCAGTGCAGTACCAGGCAGTGTCGATGTCCCTGACCAGGACTCAGACTGAGCACATGGACATGGTCCCTGGGTACCTTCTGTTGGCTGCCTACCTGAGCACCACTGCTTGGCTGCACTGTAAAACCCGGGAAGTTAACTTAAGTGTATATAAGTCATTCAGCTGAGTTATTTCTATGTGTGTAGTTTGTGTTGGGATAACTTTAAGGAGTCAAGTAAACTACTGTATACTCATTTTATTCACCTAATTTCAACTTGAGTAAAATACAGTCATGGCTGAAAGTGTTGGCACCCATGTTAAAGTTGACTAAAAAGAGAAATATAAAATCATATTTTGGAAATTGATCTTAATGCCTTAAGTAATAAAAGTAGAACATATCCAACCTTTAAGGACACCAACGTTCTATGTGAATGAATAATGTATCATAAATAAATAAATGCATTGGCACCCCTATGTAACCCTATGGGAATTTAACACAAAGGGTTAACATAGGGGCAGGCAGATTTTTAAAGGCCACTTATTTCATGGATCCAGGATACTATGCATCCTGATAAAGTTCCCTTGACCTTTGGAACTAAAATAGCCCCACATCATCACACACCCTTCACCATAACTAGAGATTGGCATGGTGTTTTATTCAGTTGGCCTATTACTGTAGCTGGTTTTATTTGCATTGAGCTCAATGAGCATCAAACAGGCTAATAGGCTAACTGAAGAAAACTGAACAAAACACCATGCCAATCTCTAGGTATGGTGAAGGGTTTGTGATGATGTGGGGCAATTCTAAAGACCAATGGAACTTTATCAGGATGCATAGTATCCTGGATCCATGAATAAGTGGCCTTTGAAAATAAAAATCTGCCTGCCTCTATGGGAGTTGAGAACATAGGGTTAACATAGGGGTGCCAATACGTATGACCCCAGGTTAACATAGGGGTAGGGGTGCCAATACGTATGACCCCAGTCTTTTAAGGAAGAACATTTATTTATTCATGATACATTATTCATTGCATGGGGTGCCAACACTTTCAGCCATGACTGTATATGCCACTCATTTCAATTAAGTAATCATGGCAAGAAGTATATTCACACATTACATTTCCCAGAATGTCACTGTCCATAGTATTCTTAACACATTATCACATATTAATCTTGACTGAAATTGAATCTTAAATGCAATAGTTAAACTATATTTAC
Organism: Sardina pilchardus; assembly: GCF_963854185.1. NCBI lineage: Eukaryota > Metazoa > Chordata > Actinopteri > Clupeiformes > Clupeidae > Sardina > Sardina pilchardus. The sequence goes on along the minus strand of NC_085000.1, from coordinate 21,542,850 downwards.
GGCTATACTATAGCTGTTATGTCATTGTGTTATTTACATTGACACCACACACCATCAAGCAGATGACTATCCATAACAGACTTGGCCTGTGGGCTGATTTTAAAATCTTAGATCACTTGTAATGCTTCTGACAGACGTAATGATAATCTGAAGATACAGTATATCATGATGGCCAGTACTGCCATGGTGATAAATATTATGTTTCACTACCATCATTCTGCAGTAATCCTATTAATTTAATAGAAATGTAAACCTATAAAAAAATCCTGAAATCTTTACTCCTGAAGCTCATATCCTGTCCATAAGATAGGTAATATAGTTACTCAATGTAAACATGCATAATGTGTCTGTATCTCCCCAAGAGACAATACAGACAGACAATAGGAGGCTCAATCACACCATTGGGATACTCAACTTTGTGATACTTTCAAGTGACTATAGGTCAAAGTCAAATTGGGAAACACAATCAACTTTGCATTAGGCCAAGAAAAAATGAACTTCAAAATGTTCTTTATATTTTGAGAATGGGCTTCTCCTTAATGGTATATCTGACCATATTCTGAAAATCATCAACACAATATTTTTGCCCATCACCTGGTAAACAGTAAGAAGCCACAATTAACAGCTAAGAGAACAAATACTTATTAGAAAATCAAAGAAGCATTTACCCATAATCCATAGAAAATTATAGCTCACACATTGAGTACATTGCATTTTTTCGTGTGTAGGCCTACATAATTCTTACTTGTCATGACAATTCACTCAAGTTGTTATTAGGTGAATAAAATTAGTGTAGTTTACTTGACTCCTTTAAGTTATCCCAACACAAAATGCAATACATACTGTACAATATACTAATAACTCCAGTTGAATGACTTATTTACACTCAAATTAAATGAGTTGCCAAACTCAAATGTCAAGGCATCCAGTTTACTCAAATGATTTCAGATAAGTTAGCTTCCCAGGCTTTACAGTATACTCAAATAATTTGAGTTCAGTTAACTTCCCGGGTTTTACAGGGGAAAAACATACCTTTGCCATACGACTATAACAAAGTTGTTATTGCTAACTAGTTACTAACCCTAAAGTAGTGAGAGAGCAGTTATTTTTGGATTGAATGAATAACTATAGTTATATGTCCATTAAATATCATTTGTGTCACAGCCTGGTATATTAATGAAGTTAAATAGCACTATACACCACCATCTACAGTTCTACATTTTCACTGTAACATTTAAATATTATAACTTGTGCAGCATTGCATGTCTCTCCCTACAAGCTTTTAACTTCGTCTTCACAACCACCCTGATATCTTACCTATTTGTGTCTTCTAACAAAAAAAAAATAGGGTGACACTGACAGCTTGAACCAAAACATGTCTGCAAAAGTCTTAACGGAAGCCCTTTTCAGAATTGGCCCCCTGACACAACAGTGGCCCTTGTGGTGTGATACTCTTGTGGTATTTATTGATCATTATTTTTTAATGATCATGCTTGCACACAAGTTGGATTATATTGCACATTTGCCCAAAATTACAGTAGGTAACATGGAAGAAAAAGGAAGCACTTTGGGGGGAAAATCCGCTTTTTCCATTTTTAAGAATATAGTGTTAAAATGGACAAAATAACATTTTCTAAGCTGACAACCTGTCTAGAACTCATGTTGAGGGGTTAAATATCAATACTGGATAGGTTGTATGCTTGTACCAAAAAGTGTCCGACAAAGTTTTAATATCAGTTTTGGCCCCCTGACTAAGATATTAACCTGTTATGACACTGTTAGAAACGGAAAAAAATGAAGTGATATGTTTAGATGTCAGAGTGAATCAAGTTGTGCATGTCAAAGATAATTAAGTTATTGGTGCAAAAACTAATCGGTGGCTGCAGGCATTCCCACTCATCTCCAGTAACAGGAGGGGAGCCTCACCTTACCTCACCTCACCTGAGATGCGCTCAACAAACAAGCTAAGACAGAATTTGAAGTTCACCGCTAACATTTGGGAGCACATGGAACTCTGAGGTAGTTCTTGGAAAACAAGCATGGATGTTGGACTAAAAGAGTTACCTTTTAATTGGAGAATTTTGGAAAGTGTACACAAAGATGCTCATAACAGTGTGAAGAAAACATTTTGACCAAATATGAATGTACCTCTGAATTAGCAGTAGCAGCATCGCTAGTTGGTGCTAGTTTTGGCCTTTTGTGGAAATTACTTGTCTTACATCCTACTGAAAATCTACAAAATATAAACAATACATATAACATTAGATAAACAATAAGTGATCAATTTAACAATGTATTTTCATTTATTGTGTGTGTGCGTGCATGCGTGCACATTTGTGTATTGTGGGTGTGTATGTGTAAGCCATGGGGGATGTGGGGTATGGGGTGTGGTGGTGGTACACAGATAGCGAGAGGGAGAGAGAGAGAGAGATGGATAGAGAGAGAGCGATGGAGAGAGAGAGGCTGAATGTGTTTGATGTACTGTGATAACTCTGTCCGGTATGTGGCTTTCATGGGAACTCCTTACCCTGGGGACATGGGCAAATAAGCCCCTGTTTAAAGGAGAACTTCCCTCACTTTATCGCTTGTTGTTTTTGCCCCTTGTCCCACCACATCCATAGTTCCCCACCTTTACTGCTTCAGGGCAGGTTCGTAATCTGTGTCAATGTCCCCATAGACCTTTTGGGGTCGCCATGCTAGGAAAGGGCAATTTAAACCAGTTTCCAAAATCCGTCTGCCCCATAATGCCTCTGAGGGCTCTGCTTGTCAAATCAAATCCAATCAAACTTTATTTGTCAGTTGCCAGGGACAGAAGTAAGCTGCCAATGGAGATGCCATTCATAACCATTACTTTGCTGGCTGCAGCAAAGAGGCAGTTGAAGAGGGAAAAGTAAATGCTTTTACAGTACATTATTTTGGGCAGCTCAAACACCAGCTGTCTCATGTCGCACTTATGCAAAACGTTTGTTTGTTGTGAATAAGTTGGCGGTACCTGTACTAAGAGCGCCTCTATTCAGTGCTGCTGTTCTTGCGTTAAGTGTAATGAGACTTATTGACAACTTTTGTACTGAAAGAATTCTTTTCATAGGTGTAATATTTATGAATGTCAGAAGGAATGTAACTGAACTGGTATCCTTTACTTTCTTTCCTTCCTTCTTTCTTTCTTTCTATCTCACTCCCTTTTTCTACCTGAGTACCTGAGTATTGAACATATCTCACCGACTCTTTTCCTTATTTTCCTTACAAAAGTGTGGGACATCCTGTCTATATCACCTTTACTTAGACAGGGCTTATTTTCCCTTATTTAAACACAACCATGGCTTTGTTTTTAATCAAGGAAAACATCCCTGATCTCATTCCTCTGGACCGTGCACTATAAGATTCAGAATCGCTTGCATTGATGTCATATGTAGTGAGTTGCAATGTTTTGCAGCATGTCCAGGGGTTGGGAATTAATGTCATGTGTTACATGTTCAGAGTTGTGAATACAAATGTCTCAGTGGGAAAATAAACACTATTTATCTATGAAAAGATAATATTCAGTCCCTTAGCAATGTCTTCCTGCATTCCATGTGGCACCCCTGCAGCATAACTGTCAGATAAGCACTGGCAGTGAAAATGAATACTGTCACTTTGTATTGACTGACAGGCACAGTACATGTTGGAGTGCACTGTAACTTAATACGGTGATCTTAGATAACAAGGCGGCCCTACAGACTAAGCCTGCCGCATTCGTAGGAAGCACAGTTGTCTGCGTGGTTCCCTCGGGCTGTAGTGTCCTAAATACAATGTGGTCATTTTTTCATCTAGTGATCAGGAGCCTTCAGCTGTCAATATGAGATGTTCTCATTCAGTTGGAAGCATGGCTCATTAAAGCAGCACAATGTAGGCTAATTATTTTACCTCACAATAACAGCTTGAAAGTCATTTTAATTCTCCATTGACTATACTGTGTGGTAAATGTAACACTGTAGAACGAAATGGGAACATTGACAAGAGTAATTCCAACATAGACTTGTTTTAAATCCTAACCAAGTGGTATCCGGAAGGTGTGTTTGTCCATATGCTGCATTGCATTATTAGTAGGCTCTTATCGAGCTGTTCAGGATGACAGTCATCCATATCCGGGGAGGCTCTGTCGGTCAGCATCACAGTGGACCAGGCAAGGCTGACAGATATGGGCTGCCGCAGAGGACAGAGATGTGCCAGACAGATGGACAGTGATGAAAGAGTGAGATAAAGATTTCAGAGCAGAGCAGAGTGTGAGAGAGAGTGTAATATAGCATTGGGGCCACTTTCAATTATTGATAGTCCTGTGTAAATTGTTTGTGTGTGTGTGAGTCCTGTGTAAATTGTTTGTGTGCGTGTGTGTGTGTGTGTGTGTGTGTGTGTGTGTGTGTGTGTGTGTGTGTTAGGCCAACTGGGCGAAAGATAAAGAAGATAGGAATCCCCCCTGGCAGAGTCCGTGCCACAGAGGAGCAATAGGTTTGCGTTCCCTGTAAGCATGGACTTAGGAGCGGGCCATAATGATACAGCATTACGTTGGCAATTGTTCCTAAGTGGCCCATAACCAGGAATACTCCCTAGCAGGATTAATATCATTACTGTACTCTCAGTGCTGATCCGTGCCATTCACCTCCATTCAATTTTGCTGCGTGTCTCTTTCAGCTTGTGAATCATTGATAATGAGAAGGCCTATAATGCTTCATGCATATTTAATAGCAGTGATCAGGCATTCCAAAACTCTCATGTGGCACGTGGGCTAATAGTCCAGTTACAAAACAAGTAAACATTGTCCGGTTTTCCCCTCTCCACCACGGATTAAAGCCAAATGCTAAAGACTTCCTTATTAAAGGTTTGAGTTGAACGAGCCATGACAAAGGCTGATGGCTAATTAGCGGATTTTATGGTTGCTTTCATTCTAAAGTTGAGTGCTCTCGTAGGATTTTAGACTTTTATGGGCATTGCAACAGCATGTGCTTGCTCCCTGGCCTGAATTTGGATGAACTAATCACCTCCGAGTGTTAATTCACTGGAAGGGGCAACGGCAAGGTGAGCTGCCAATGTGGGAACTGCCTGTGCCAGAACGGGAGCACGTACCACTTTTGACGTATTTGATAAAAATGTCCGTTGGCTCAGTTGGTGTAGTGCACATGACGGAAGGCCTAGACAAAACAGAATGGCCACGCTTTGTCATCTCAAGCTTGTTTTCTCAGAACAGATTATGATGAAATACCCTTCTGCTGTTTTTTTGTAAAGGATGAGAGAGAGAGTAGAACCATCAAGATCTAACATCTATTTGCCTTACAGGGTTTGACATATATGAATATATATAGGCGACTATGATGCTTGTTTGAGGGGCACTTGTTCTTAGTTGTACAGAATTATAGGCTATATCCAAGTGTAGCTCAAATGTCCAATTAAAGAAACAACAATAGTCCTGGCCCCACTGGACCTAGCTCTCACCTGAATATTCATGAACTCTGTCATTGTTTTCTCTGCTGTGAATAATGACACATCCCTCCCTGTTGCAACCTGATGAATATTCATATTCCATTTTCTCTTCCTCTTTCGTTTGTTTTTACGGTTGTTCTAGGGCCTATCTGATGATCCCTTCGCTGCTACCTTGAGGAAGGAGTGCCACTCGTACGCCTTGGAAAGCCCCCTCTCTCGGTTGAGTTCCCAGGCGTACCCCAGGCTGAGGAAGAACCTGCCTGTAGGAGATGGAGAGAAGGAAAGTAAGGACTGAGAACTAGACTAAATAAACGTTGGGAGGGAGGCGGTGGCCTACGTAACTTTTGCATATTTACTTGCCCACCAATGCTGTTGTGAACCTTGAGCAGGAAAGAGAGAGTGCGAACCCAAGACGGAGGCGAAGCGAGAGAGGAGGATAGGGCCCTCTCTGTGGACGAGGGGAGTTACAGGCCACTTGCAGCACTGGAAGGCGGCACGGTCAGTGGTGCTCCGTGGTGGGTGAGAGGGTGACCACTGAGGGAGAGAGACGGGGACTGACCGAGAGCCCGAGGGGTGGCGGAGGAGGGGGAGGGGGAGGCGACGGCCCAGGAGGACCGGGGAAGCTTATCTCCCATGGCGACTGACCCCGGCGAGCCCACGGCCACCGAGGACTCCTCGGAGAAACCTGATGGAGGGAGGGAGGAGGAGGCGGAGCAGGAGCAGGGGGGCGGGCGCGGGGTGGCCGCATCGTCGGCGGCGGCGATGGTGGCCGCCGCGGCCCGGGAGAGAGAGCGCACGCGCAGCACCCCCTGCGACTTTCCCTCCTCCCAGACGGAGGAGAGGAGGGCGGGAGGACGGGCCGCCGGAGGAGGAGGAGAGGACGGAGGGGACGCCGGGGCCGACGGACCGGAGGCGCTCGCCCGGAACGCCCTGCGCTCGCCTTCCCTGTCCGTGCCCTCGTCCCCGACCGCCCTGCACCACCCGCACGCCCACCACCACCACCACCACCACCACCACCACCAGCAGCAGAGCGGCCGGCTGAGGCGCGAGAACAAGCGCTTCTTCCGCAAGAGTGTGGAGATCTGCGAGGAGGAGGACGAGCCGGAGGAGGCGGCGGCGGCCGCCTCTTCCACGCCGGACACCCCGCAAAGCGCCCCCCACCTGCAGCTGCGCACCTCCGACTCCGTGTTCCACGCCGCCGCCGCCGCCCCCGCCGCCGCCCCCCAGCAGCAGCAGCTTCCTGCCAGTGCCCACGCGGCGCTCGGAGAGGAGAGCGCTCCCGACGGGGCGTCCCAGGACCCGGACAAGGCCGGCGGCGGAGCGGCCCCGTCCACCCCCACGCAGCCAAAGGCCAAGGAGCGCGAGGAGCAAGAGGAGGAGGCCGAGATGAAGGCCGTGGCCACCTCGCCCGGTGGACGCTTCCTGAAATTCGACATCGAGCTCGGCCGCGGGGCCTTCAAGACGGTCTACAAGGGCCTGGACACGGAGACCTGGGTGGAAGTGGCCTGGTGTGAACTCCAGGTAAGCTCCGTTCCCATCTTGCATCTATTTCTATCCAGACAGAATGATCAAAGTTGAAAGACTTGAATAGGAGCTCCACTGCGGATTCGCTGATAGGTTTTGTTGAAGGTGAACTTGAATGGCTTCCTTTTCTTGTAAAGTCAGGATTTGGGGAAGAGTTTGGGGCTGTATTGTGCTTTTGCTGTGTATGGGCTGCTCCCCTGGCCAGGCTAGCATGAATTAGAATCCTGTTACTCAGGGGTTTTCTCTGCGCCGCAGAAGTGAAATCTTAGCCTCTTGTCTCCTTAGCTATTCAGCGGGGGTTCTAACAGTCGACTGCAGTGAGAGCCATGGGTGGGGAGGGCGGGGTGGAGAGAGAGAGAGAGAGAACTGGCTCAGTGGATATACACAGTAACAACCGTGGGAGAGAGGAATTGAACAAACTCGTGATACAATGAGCAAAAAAAAGAAGCCCTCCTCTGCACGATGAAATGCCTTGTTGTTCTCACACTGTGTGGTATATCATTATTATTGGCATGTTCTGTGGGCCCACATCAGGTCACACTATCGGAGGAATGCATACAGTACAACACACAGGGCATTACAGTCACATTGCATAATTTATACTCTGACAGCGAGAGAAACACATTCACATTGTTCAGAATGGGCTGCTGAGAACATGATCCTCTGCAATTATAATTATAAGTGCTGGACTTCCAGCTTGAATCCTTTTGTGAACTTCCCAGGCCGGAATATTCAAGTGGGCACGCGACTATAATCCCTCTGGAGCACATTGTTTTCCGTGAGCAAAACACACATACGCCTTCCCCAAAGATTCTGGCTTGCATTTAGGGGTTAACGCGAGAGAGGTAAGGAGCTTATCAAGGCCGCTCATTAATTAGGACTCAGAGGTTGCGTGTAAATCACAGAGACTCCGAGCGATCACGTCTTAGGCCTTTCATTGACCTGTACAGCGCTTGTCCATCCCCCGTATTGTTTTTTTAAAGGAAGACACTGTGTGTGCGTGTTAGAAAAAGGCGAGTTTTTGTCAAGGTTTGTGCCTTCGCTGGCACTTTTGTTCCCCAGTCAGGATGTGCCCTGCCAGGGCACATTAGCGCAACAGGAGCACTTGCGCTGGATCACAGGAACAGAGGGGGGGGGTGGGCCAGACGGTCAGATAGAACATGTGATAAGAGCAGAACAAGGGAAAGAATAAACAGAACAGGGGAAAAGGATGTTCCCTAAAGGGAAAGAGGAAGAAGGAACTGTTGGCAAGGTCAGTGGGGGAGACACAGGTCAAACACACACACGAGTGGTGGTAAATGTCAACAGAAGTGTTACACAAAACCAACCAAAAAACAGAACAACCATGTCCAAAAGAGACATTTCTTTACAGCTACAGTATCTAAAGCCTCAGGTTAAATTACACATTTAAACAAGCTTCTGTTCTTTCAACAGAGCACAAAAAAAGGGTTTGCTATCCACCCTTTTTTTTCTCGCTTGCTTCAGGTCTTGCTAAAGGTTGCTTGGTCATGTGCTCCTCTGGGGAGCTAATTCCAAACGAGTGCCCCGGTTAATCCCAGTGAGTGAGTACTGCTTGCCGGTCGGACTACCTCCCCGGCCTCCTGTTGCTTTTAACGCCCGGCTGCCCTGTAGGGCAACCCTCCTTTATATCACTTACAGAGCGCGCCGCCTCCGTCAGAGCAACACAACCCCTGAGAAGACACATGCTATCCGTTTACCACAGGCAGCAGCAGCAGTGGCAGCAGCACTTAGTACTGAAGGCTGCTACTTAGCACTGTTTCCAGAGTGCAGGTGTCACAGCTGAACAAACCCATGCACCTCGCATAAAGACTTTAACCACTGGAGCTAGGATTACTAACTTATCCCCAAAGAGAGAACCCATGCACCCCTCCCCCCACCCCAACCCCACCAACCCCATCCCCCCACATACACACACCCCACAGACACATATGCGCTATCTACATAAATAGGTAGGGTAAATATACTATGAACAACTCTGGCTCTGCGCCATAAATTACACATGACTTCTGCAACATAGCCATTATAAATGGCAGGGGAAGCAGAGCACTCTAGCATCTACAGTAGTATGAGCTCAGTGGCTGCAGCCTTAAAACATAGTATGCTACTATTTGCAGTAGTGGGCTTCAAGCATATCATGGTACTACTGTGCCATACTACAGCTGAACAACAGAAATGGAGATAGAAAAAAACATATATATACTGTACATACTGTATATATATATAGCTCATAGCTCATAACTTTTATGCTGAATATCCTATACATGTGAAATAGGATATCTTTTTGACGCTTTTGATACTATTTAAAGACGTTGTTTCCATGGAAACTGTTACCTGTGGTGATGATTTGTCCTCGACAGTCTCTGTACTTTCATCGTCACTGTCATTTTATAAAAGTGCTCTATGACAAATCTCATAATTATACCCATCAGATATGATCTGACCTCCATACACCAATATTAGTGGTAGGGTATACCAGCCGAAAGGGTGTTCTAGACGAGACTAATGTAAAACAAACAAGTGGCTTTGTCACTTTTGTAGCGTCGAACATAGACATGATGATACTTTAGAACAGTGATTCACATCCAGTGAGCACTATCCTTAGGTCTAATGCCTTCCTTGCTTCCAGTGTTGTGCAGACTGGCAGGCGAGCAGCAGATGCAGCCATCTCCCAGTATGTGCCGCATATTGTATGTGGAGATGGTGATCAGACACCACGTGACGCCTCCTCTTTTCTCCTCCTCTCGTCTCTCTCTCCTTCGCTCTCTCTCTCTCTCCCTCCCTCCCGCCTCTATCTCGTGCTCTGCTTCGGTTCAGCGGCAGATGCAAATGAAATCAGCCCAGAGCGGCATGCCTGATGTAATCATCGCGGCCTGTGTCGGACATGACAGGAGATGTCGGGAGAAGGGTGAGAACCTGATGAGGCCAGTGAATAGGTTGCTATGCTACCAGAAGAGCACTGGAATTGTACACCAGCAAACCCTGTTGAGAGTCTTTCAGCCACCCCCCCACCCCCCCGGCCCCAGGGATATGTTCCTCTGACATAGAAACGTATGTATCACTTTTACTGCTGTGTCATTCTCTTAAGGATGACCTGCAGAGTTCAGTTATGGGAAAGTGCATTAACACTGTAGGGACCGTCACCGGAACGATGAAAGGATGATCACAGAGGGGAAATGAAGGGTACGATGAGCGTAGAATACTGAGAAAGACTCTTTCTGTGCTCTATATATGCATAGAGAAAGAGAGAGAAGGGGGAAAAGAGGAAGAGCTATAGAGAGAAGGAAAGAGAGAATGATGAGCCAAACAGAGGATTAGCGTGGCATTCTTCCCAGAGAGGAACTCTGGAGCTAATGCTCACTCACTCTCTCTCTCTCTCTCTCTCCCTCTCTCCCCTCTCTCTCTCTCTTTCTCTCTGTCCCTCTCTCTCCCTCTCTCGATCCTGTCTCCCTCTCTTGTTCTGTTCTCTGTCACTCACACACACCACACTCAAGCCAGACGGGTCACAAATATGCACACAGATCAACACATCGGCAGAAAAGCTTCAGTGCGTTAGCTGGTGTTAGCGATTTGCTTTTGCCATAATGGATGTAAAGGATGGCTAACTGTCGTGTACTGCTATGTAAGGCTGTTGGGCCTATAGTGTTTGCTCTATGGACTGTGCTGGTGCATTTCTCCTCTACCTCTCGTGTATGTACAGTACAGGCCCAGAGGGACTAAATCATAGCCTTTTTAACTCTCGTTCGGCTCAGTGTAGATGAAACTTGACAAGGACATAACCTCCTGGTGAGAATATAGCGCTCTTTTGCTCCAGGACTAGCCACTGTGCAGCTCACAGACGCGGGCACACTAACCCAGCCTATGGGGGGGTTGGAACTGTCCTCTTAGCCGTGCCGTAATAATTTCTGAAGAACTATTGAAGACAGCATGAACTCACAGAACTACAAACCAGTTATCAACAGCCAGCCTTTAGTGGTGCGTAGTGGCGCAGTAGTGTTTAAGTAGCAGTCTGCCTGTGATGTTTGCAACCTTAATATCCATGTGGAGTTGCGTGGGGGGGGATTTATTGTTGTCATTATTAACATGTATTATTCATGTCAATATTGAAGATAAGGCATGTACCAGCTGGAGTGCTGTTTACTGTCTCTCGTCTCTTATTGCTTTGTAGACTAAACTAATTGGAGATCATTTGTGTTGCAGGATAAGAATTTGGTTAGAGCTCATTTGGTCAAGAGCTGAGGGAGCGCCGTAAAGCAGCACAGCCTCCCTTCCCCTCATAGCTCTTAGTTACATAACAGGCATCAATACGAGAGCAAATAGCATGCATTAGAGGAGACAAACAATTTGGAGGAGTTTGGAGAGGTTTGACTTTCTAAACAACACAACTGAAACATTCATCACGATGTCATTGAATTGAACTGCACGTCAGCTTTTAGCACAGGCATTTCCTGTTTCTCATGGGAATCCATAGAGCTAACCACCCTAACTGTTCATGCACACACACACACACACACACACCGAAGCATCCAGAGTGACACACCTATGGTGGCTCTCCCACAGACAGACAGACAGACAGGGAAGGCTGTCCAGAGGCAGGGATTAGCTGTCCTAATGCAGCTTGAAAGAGGGGGAAATAGAAGTTCATGGCATGGCCACCCTCCCTCCCTCCCTCCCTCTACCTCCACTCCCTCCGTCTCTCTCTCTCTCTCTCTCTCTCTCTCTGTCGCTGTCTCTTTCTACCCCTCCCTCCTCTCAGCTCGCATGCTCAGAGGCAAAAGGTCAAAGCAGTATATCCTTCATGCTAACATTTAGGCTTGTGGCATTACCATGCAGCCTCACTGAATAGGCTCATCACTCACAGTGGGGAAGAATTTACTGTGAGAATCTACAGAGACGTACAGTATGCGACTGTTAGCATAAACCACTGTGTACGTAGCAACTGAATACCGACTTGGATTTGAGCTTGAATACTTGGTGTGTCCACGGTATTGTCAATTCATGGTTTTTCCAATTGTTGCTCATGTGTGGTGTGTTGCTTCGTGTTTTAAATACCTAAACAAGCAGACAAGAATGGCTGTGTGTGTGGGTGTGTGGGTGTTAGAGGGAGTCAGATAGAGCGATAGAGAGAAAGAGAGAGAGATTGTGTGTGTGTGTGTGTGTGTGTGTGTGCGCCTCTGTCTGTGTGTCAGTGAGTGAGTACACAGGGGGTGATCCAGGGAGTTAATTACAGTGGGTGCCTGTCAGGCTGGAACAAAAAGCCTGCACAGACAGCACAACTCACGCAGAAACGCCACTGGCTCAACGCAGGCCGTCTGTCCTGTCCTGTCCTGTCCTGACTGGGCCGCCACAGGACGGGCCCTGCCACAACAACAGCGTGGCCAGTCTGCCAGCCTCCGCAGTGGACAGAGAAAGCACAGACTGGCTGTCTCTGTAGCGCACAAACACTACTTAACACCTCTCTGGCAGGTGCCCGCATTGGTCACTGTATATCTGTAGGAAAATAGAATCGTCAGGAGGTCAAATGTTTGCTATTGAAAGACTATTAATTACTTATTATTTGTTTTTAATTTGTGGACAATCTCTACTAATACCATTGACGTCTTTGGCTAGATTAAGTCATCCTGAAGCGTGGAATGAATTGGGATATTTTTGTCGTCGAGCAAGTTTACTTTGGGTCTTGAGCCATAGGTTTTGAACGGCCACAGTGATTCGGATATGACTCAGGAAAAGACCTGGTCATCGTTCCGCCTCGACTCTGCGCCATCGCTTAGACCAGACAAATGGGGCCAGACGGACAGCTTGTGATCCAACGGCCTGCCAGGTATTGATGTGTGCCATGATGCCAGTAGGGTTAGTTTGGGTGGTTCTCTCCCCTCCCCCGCCCTGTCCAGCCCTGCCCAGTCTTGCCCACTGCACCGCCATCATTAAGTAAAAGGTCATCGGTTTTTTGGCCGTCCGCAGCAGACGGCTGGGTTTGGCCGGGCCCTGTCTTTCCCAAAGGGACGCGAGTGCGGTGGGGTAACCGAGTGAGTCTGCCATGGCCTGTCTGAGGCGCTGAGGCATCCTTAGAGGCCCCGCGCTTACTCATGGCCACGTTATGTCACTCCGCATTTCTCACCGCGCTCCACAGCAACCTCGCTCACTGCAGGGGGAACAGACAGGACGGGGGGGGGGGACTAGAGCACAAGAGAGAATGGAAGAGAGAGAGAGATGGAGGGAGGGAGAGAGAGAGGGAGGGAGGGAGGGAGAGAGAAATGGGGGAGTGAAAGTGAGGGAGAGTGTGAAAGGGAAGAGAAATAGCTGACAGCACTGCCTGTTATTGCAGTGGAAAGATTTCTTAAAAGAGCTGTAATGAGGGGGAAATAAATTGGAGTTGGAGACTGTTAGAGCCCGTATTTAAATTGCAATTAGTCGTTTTCATCAGAGGCAGCTTTTTTGCTGCTTTCAGAAGAAGTTGTGAGGATTGGTAATGAAAGGAAAAATTCAGAGACACTGACTGATCACAGAAATCACTGATTACAGAAAAAAATATAATAATTAAGACAAAAATACAAAGGAATGAGAAGACTCCCAATAAGCCTCGTGTTTATTCTTCCATGATGTTAGCCTTTCCTGATTTTCTGTGGATTTTTTCTTTGCCGCTACAATGGGCAGCAGGATCCTCTAAAGCTGACATCTAACATAAATATTATTTTAACACGTGACCTAGAAGATGTGGAGAGCCTTTTAAAGGGGCAGCTCAATAATTCAGTTGAACTCCAGAGCACCTACATTTTGCGAACACAAGAATCTGTTTCATCACAGCCAGTCTAGAGACCACGCATCTAATTCTGTGTTCGTTTTGCTGTTCAAAATGCTCTTGTGGATAATATCTTGACTATGAATATGACTGCCAACTATGAATATGACTGCCAACCCCTAAAGCAAATATGGGAACATTGGATGATTATCATGGGACCCCGCTTGGACTACTGCAGCTTGTAAACTACGTAGACAGTCAATGGCTCTGGTGGCAGACCATGGGCAGGACCGGATCTGCTGCTGAATCAGGGACTACTGTAGCACTAACTATGTACAGTACTGACAGATGTAGTGCTGTTGTCATGGCAGAACCCTTAAGCATTATGTCATCAGCCTTCGTCATACAAAGCAAAACAAAAACACGCAAACAGATAGCCGGGCGGGCCGTGGGTATTGGAGTTAGGCCCCACTAGTGTGCGCTAATCCGAGTGAGATCTGCTCTTTTCAGCGGTGCTCCCATCTCGTTAGTCTGAGCTCACATAGATTACTGTCACCTAATCCCCGCAGACTCCTCGCATTCCTTAATAGTAAACCGTTTACTTTCCCTGTTGCACTACACTTTCTCCATCATGCACCCCCCCCCCCCCCCCCCCACACACACACTTTTAACTAGATAGCGTGAGGATATGTGAGATAATGGACATAAAGGGGCAAGGGAGGGGGAGGGGGAGGGGGGTTAGTTATCTCATACGCGACTGTTAGCATGTTCAACGCACAATGTGAACATGCCCCTCCCCTCCCATCATTCAGTAAGACCCTGAGGAGTTGTGAGTTGTGATGAAAGATTGGAATACCCACACAATTAACTTACAAACCCCGGGGGAGTGCTGGGATTCATGAAAATGTTTACAGAGGGAGAGCGAGCGGAGGAGAGTGGGACGACCCATTGTAGGAAATGTGCGTCTAAGTGCCCAAACAACACGCGGCTAATGGTTCCACTGGCTCCCAGTAGACACTTCCCTTCCCTCACTCCCCCCTGCTCATGACTCTACACTGCTGGAGTGTGTGTGTGTGTGTGTGTGTGTGTGTGTGTGTGTGTGTGTGTGTGTGTGTGTGTGTGTGTGTGTGTGTGTGTGTGTGTGTGTGTGTGTGTGTGTGTGTGTGTGTGTGTGTGTGTGTGTGTGTGTGTGTGTGTGTGTGTGTGTGTGTGTGTGTGTGTGTGGTTCTGTGAGAGACAGAGAGGAGCCGGAGAAGTTTTTACAGCTCTACCTTACACAAGACCTGACCTTCACCAAAGCAGGTGTCTGGTCCAAATCGGTCTCTCTATGTGGGTAGGGTCGGGCTGAGGTCACGTTTTCATGGCTGTTTACATCATGAGTTATAGGCTGTCTACACGGGCCCTTAATACACTTCACTGCCACCCACAAATATTGCCAAATATGTTGCTAAACTCACCGCGCAGCTTTGGTGATTATACACATTGTGTAAGGGCCTTTTGTCTCCTAGTTTTGTTTTGGAGATCACCCATACAGTACAGCAAAACAAATGTGCTGCTAACTCGCTTACAGTGAGGTCACAGAATGTGAGGCCCTTCTTGAGCACACTCCTAATTTGCTAATGGAACAATGGTCCATTTGCTTCAGCGCGCACTGCAGCGACGAGTGGATGAGCATAAGCGCTGTGTGGAACTGACATGGCATATGCATGGGCCCAGTCGACTGCCTGTGATATTCACTCACTGGAGAGAATTCATGAAAGACAGACACCCACTGGCTCTTCACAATAGGGCTCTCTTTCTGACAGCGGCGGCGGCGGACCCCGGCCCCCCCACCCACTCCTCAGCGCTCCCTCATTTTCTCCCTCTTTTGTTGTGTTGTCCCCCTCATTTTCTCAGCGGTGTTCCGCTCGGCCGATGGAAAGGTTATATCATCTCCTTATCGCCCCTTTGTTCACTCCCTCATTACTCTCCCCTTCTCCTGTAAGCTCTTCATTTTTTTTTTTTTTTTTTTCACTCTGGCCCAATTTTCATGTTCTCGGAGTGGCCTGTAAAATAACTAATAAATATTTCACTTGATACACAAATACACAAAAATATTATGACCATTTGACATTTTTGAACATTACTTAAAGGTTCTTTCAATAATAAGATACATTTCAACAGTTTTGCTTAATCATGCTGAGTACTCACAACAGTCCCATGATAGTAATTGTTTTGCAATCTGGACACTCCTTCATCTTGTGTGTGCACGCGCATTTAGCTGTCTGGGTTGCTGGGACATGAATGATAATTATTGTAATTAACACAGCTGACCTATGTTGACCTCGGGCAGCTGGACAGTGAAAACTCAAAAAGAACAAAACGTGTGCACATGTGCACACAGACAATCCCACACACGCACACACACGCATGCACACACACACACACGAGCATGCACACACACACACACACACACACACACACACACGGGGAGTCAAATTGATGAGATCTCCTCCAGACAGACTCGTCTGCGCTGTGGGAGGCTCTCAGGCAGACACAGACGGGCAGAGGGGAGACGGAGACCGACAGGGACAGGAACGCGCAGAAATCAGGACATGCAGAGACACACACACACACACACACACACACACACACACACACACACACACACACACACGCACTCTAATGGCTACAGCCAGGATTCAACACACAGAGCAGCCAGCAGAAAGACTGTGCACACACACGCGCGCGCTCTACCTCACAATTATACTAAAAACTTGTCGCCACAAAACAGCAAAGAAAAAGGCAAATAAACTGCAATGGCACACCCACCCAGAGACAGTGCTTATTAGCTCATGCGACTCTCAAATGCAATAAAGACGGAGAAATGCTTACACGGAGCGAGAGAGACAGGCACACAGGTCATGCTGTTTCGCTTACACACAGACAGAAAGAAAGAGAGAGAGAGACACTCTGTGTGTGTGTGTGTGTGTGTGTGTGTGCTGTGTATGTCTGTGTGCGTGTGCTCGTGTTTGTAAGGGGGAGGATGTGCAGAAGTCCCAGACACTGGGGATTATTTTTAGCCATGACAATGGCGGAGTTTTCATGTTGACGTTGAGTTTCAGAGAATAGAAGCAGAGGGGCATCACAGAGCTGGCATAAGGGAGAAGAGGGGGAGGAGAGGAGAGGGGAGGAGAGGAGAGGAGAGGAGAGGAGAGAAGAGGAGAGGGGAGGAGATGGCTTTCACCAATACTTCCACAAAAGGACATTGAATCACTGGAGAGAAAGAAAGAGAGAGAGAGAGAGAGAGAGTTGGAATGAAGAAGAGTTGGAAGCAAAGAAACAGGCATTGGCTACGGTAAATTAGCCACACAAAGTCTAAGGGTGCACTGCACACTGAAAAACAGGCCTGATTACAAGGATATCAAAGTAGGAGACTTGGTTATGGGAATATCTGCAGGAGATCATCTCAAGCCTTGAGCAACTGAAGCGCAATGTCTTTTAAGATGTCTTTTAACCCTCGCTAAGTAGAGAATCTGATCATGCTAATCGTATCTGCTCATGTCGGTGTCTACTGTATGTCTGCTCTGTCGCGACTCCAAGCGTATAATTTTCCCATACTTGTATGTGTGTGTGTGTGGGGGGGGTGACGTAACGTTACAGCATGGAGCTCTCCTCACGGGCCGCTGTGTGTGTTTTAACTCACGGTCTCGTCACTTAAATCGGTATTGTTGCAGCCATTGCACTATGACCTTCCTCTAACCTTTTTACACTTGGGTCACCTAATCCCAATGATAAGGGTCATTGGGGTCAAATGACCACAATGCATTATTTTGGTTGGCAGTAATGAAGGCCCTCTGCGTCCACTGACCCAGAAAGATCACTCCCCATATGGTGCGACGAAATCACAAAATCCAATTTGGTGTTATTCTGCCATTACTGCCAGTTAGTTGCTTTGTCTGACCAGGGTGAGTAGACTTGAGTTGAGAACAGAATCAAGGAAGTATATGTGCTATCAGTGGCGTGATGTTGTGTTGTCTAAAACCTGGTGGGTCACTACCTGGAAGCCAGCTAGGAATCTCCCCCCGGCAGGAAATCATCAGGATGTTGGGCATTACTAGATGCAGCAAACATCTCTTTCAGTGGTGAAAGCATGTCAGGTTTCTAATGGAGGGGGTCTTTGAAATTGCCATTGATATTCACATTTAGACTGTCACAAAAGAGAAGCTTTGCTTTGTGCCATGTTCTGTGATCCAGCTTAGGTTTCAATAGGGAAACCAGGGCAACCATTACATTGTCATTGTGGCTTCCAAGTATGTGGGGTCTCGGTAAGCACAGGGTACATTTTAATCAATCACTTTGCATCCCACGCGCCGTGCCAGTGACAGTCTGTCTGTTCATGTAAAGCGGTGTCTGGGAGAGCAATGGATCTGTCCTCAGAGAGCTTCTCTTCACTGGCACAGCCCTGGCGACCGTGCCAAGGCAGCACTCTGCCAGGGAGGATTTACGCGGCATCCACCACACCACGCCACGCCACACCGGGGCAATCGGGAGTGTGGCAGCAGATGCAGCAGAAATGTGTTTTATAGGCTAATGCTGGGTGTGGGTCTGGCCAGAGAGAGAAAGCCCACTTAACCTACAGTACGCCATCTGGTGGTCACCAACATGCTGTTGCATGGGGAAGAGGGGGGAAAAAGAAAAAGAAAAAGGAGGGGAAAAATTGAGAGCGAAAAAAAAAAAAAAGAAAAAAACCCACGAGGCCGCGCTTGTCTAGCCTCTCATTTGGATGTACAGTTCTAATTGAATGCCGGCGCTGTTGAGCCGAAAAGATTTTTTTTGCTGTTGTCAGCCCCCGTGGCTCCCGACAGTCACAGCCCTCCCAACTATTTCTCCCCCCTCCAGCGGGCCTGTCCCGGCCAAAGACTAGCGCACAGCTAATGTAACGTAGTCCATTTGCGAGGGTTACATTCTTGCAGTAAAAGTGAATGGATACAATACATTTTAGCATTCCTCCTCCACAGCACATTTTTTAAAGGGGAACTCAAATTAAAAGTGCAGCCGGTCTGTGGGCTTTTCGCTCTGCTGTTGAGCATCACCGCTGTGCACCAGGGGCACTTTTATTTATTGTCCTCTCTGAGCTGCTCATTAATTAATGCCCAGATGAAGCCATCGGAACTGTCATGTGAATTTATAACTTCATCATAAATATGGGGAGTTTCTATCATATGAACTTTGACAGTTTGTGGAAAGCGAGTTGGAAATTAATTTCACCACCTTAGATGTAGTAGTAGATTACTTCCTTCCCGTTCTATTTCATTATTTGGCATCAACGGAATAAAACATTATCTGAGGATGCTGTGCAGAGCCCAAAGCCTTTACAAGTCAATATGAGTGTTATCAGGTCTGGACAAAAAACTGTTGCAGTTGAAATGATCTGAGCATTCTTTTAAATGTATTTTATATAGGACTCCTATATAAATGTCTTACACATGAGTCCTATAAGTATTTTATGTAGGACTCATTTAATTCTCCTCAACTTAACACCTCAGGAGAGTCAGTGTAATCCCTGGATGCTCTGTATAGCAGATATAGGCTATATCATGTATGGTAGAAAAGACTTTATAGTTTACAGTTGTTGGTTAACTACTTTGTACTTTGAAACATTGCACATATTACGTCCAGGTCCATTGTAGTCTATTAGTGTTGTTTTATCCCCTTTCTCTCTCTCTCTCTTGCTCAGGATCGCAAGTTGACCAAGGCGGAGCAGCAGCGCTTCAAGGAGGAGGCGGAGATGCTGAAGGGCCTGCAGCACCCCAACATCGTGCGCTTCTACGACTCCTGGGAGTCCGTTCTCCGCGGCAAAAAGTGCATCGTCCTCGTCACCGAGCTCATGACATCAGGAACGCTAAAAACGTAAAGTAGAACAACCACCAAAAAATCTCTGTAATGCTGATTCAAGAATAATTTCTTTGTCGTCGGTAGTTGGAGGAGATCTATTTTCATCCTTTGATGAGGATGCCAGTGTGTTTGACCCCAGTCAGCAATCAGCATCCATCGTTCTCATGCTTCTATGCTGAGTCACTATAGATGTAAGACAACATGGGATTGGAAATGTGAGCACTTTCAGCTCGACAGGGCTCACTCAGTCATTGCCCACTTGCTCATTAGGAGCAACAACAGAAGCCCAGGAGTCTCATTACCCAGACTGAATGTCTCCATTCTCTCTTTTTCTCCGTTTCCCCCTCCTGTACTCCTGTACTCCTCCTCCTCCTCCTCCTCCTCCTCCTCCTCTTCCTCTCTGCAGCTATCTGAAGCGCTTTAAGGTGATGAAGCCGAAGGTTCTGCGCAGCTGGTGTCGGCAGATCCTGAAGGGCCTTCATTTCCTGCACACACGCACGCCCCCCATTGTGCACCGAGACCTCAAGTGCGACAACATCTTCATCACCGGGCCGACGGGCTCGGTGAAGATCGGCGACCTCGGCCTGGCCACGCTCATGCGCACCTCCTTTGCCAAGAGCGTCATCGGTGAGCTCAGACCCCGCGATGACCACTCCTCTTGTCACAAGGACGTGCTGTCCAGACAGGTTTTTTCACCAGTGTGAAGCCGCAGTGTATGAGTTCAGGATGTTCAGAAGACTAGGACAAAGGCAGAGGTCCATTGTAAGGACTTAAGTTGGGATGGGAGAAATACAAATTTCAATGATGGATTTCCTGCTTTCAGTGATGTAAAAATCATCATTTTACATCATTGAAAGCAGGAAGTCCTATTCATGGGCTTCATTGAAATCTGTATTTCTCCCATCGGTGAAGTGTCTCTTTAAGTCTCGACCTTTTTACGACTTAAAAAAGCATCTGAGGGATCCTTGAAAGGAATCTGTCTAGTGATTCTGTTCACCCTTTGCCTTCTCACTTAGCGCTATACAAGAGCGTTATTTATTCGCAGCATTAAGGTGCATTTGCTCATAGAGCTGAGGCTTAAGACTACTGTATGGCTTATTGACTGCTCTTGATCGATATTTGCACAGAAATGGCCCACTTAAAACGTCCTGCTGAAAGAAAAGTAACTAATGGAGCCATGATGCCATCATACAGAGTCCATGTGATGTTATGTAAGAGGATGGATGTGGTGAACATGGATGATGGGGGGAGTGCTCTTTTGAACTGCGCTGAGAAAATCTACTTTGATCTATTACATTAAAGAGAGTGCCGACATGACTGTGCACATATAGAATGACCATATATCCTAAAACCTATCATGAAAGTCAAAGCTAAAATGACAGCAATGCTCAGAATACAGGACATAGTCGCTTGTCCTTTGTGTAGTCATGGAGGCACATTCAGAGAAACTGAAACAAGAAACATCAACCGGAAAGCAGAATTTCAGACAATAATAATGCGTGCTGAATGCCTCTGATGAATATAAATCACTTGTCAATTCTCATCTCAGTCACAGTTTTGATGTGAAAAAAAATCTGATTTTGGCCTTTGAAAGTTATTTCTAAATCTCTGTCTAAAGCGTCTCCCGTTCTCCTCTCCTCCAGGCACCCCTGAGTTCATGGCTCCTGAGATGTACGAGGAGCACTATGATGAGTCAGTGGACGTCTACGCCTTTGGCATGTGCATGCTGGAGATGGCCACCTCCGAGTACCCGTACTCCGAGTGCCAGAATGCTGCTCAGATCTACCGCAAAGTCACCAGTGTAAGGGCCCTGGCAAAGTCATTTTAATTTAGCTTTTAAAGAGTGAATAAGATTAATATACTAGTGTGTCCTCACACTGGATTTCCCTTCCCTGAACTTAGCCCCTGCTGTTTTTATGCATCATTAGGAAGTTAAATATAGAGATCATATTTTTAAACTGGCACATCTTTGCCTCCTTCTCGGTAGGGTATAAAACCGGCCAGTTTTGACAAGGTGAACGACCCGGAGATTAAGGAAATCATCGAAGGCTGCATTCGGCAGAACAGGACCGAGCGGTGAGCTCTCACACACTCCATCTGTGCCTAATGAAGTGTATCATTGAGCTGGTGGACCAAGGCGGCGGCGGTACGCCGGAATCTCTCCTCAACTCCCGCTTCTCCCTGCTTGACTTTGTCTGCTCGTGTTCTCTCCCCCCCCCCTCTAGACTCTCCGTCAAGGACCTGCTGAACCACGCGTTCTTCGGCGAGGACACGGGAGTGCGGGTGGAGCTGGCGGAGGAGGACACGGGCTGCCAGGACTGCCTGGCGCTGCGCATCTGGGTGGAGGACCCCAAGAAGCTGAAGGGCAAGCACAAGGACAACGAGGCCATCGAGTTCAGCTACGACCTGGAGAACGACAGCGCCGAGGAAGTGGCACTGGAAATGGTGAGAGAGAGAGAGGGAGAGAGAGGGAGAGAAGGAGGGAGGGAGAGAGGGGAGGTGAGACTGAAGGAAGGAGAAAAACGGAGGAGAGAGAGAAGGGCAAATGAAGGCGTCTGTATATTTCAGGGAGAGGAACCCATTTTTCCCCCGCCAGAGATCTGTGCTAGAACCACGTGGTGTGACCAGTTGAATGTTGCTATCTATGTCACATTATTCCAGGCTTCCTCTAACCTACAATCCGCCCCAACCCCTACTATCTCTTTCTTTCCCTGCTCCGTTTTATATCATCTCTCCCGTGTGTGTGTGCACACGTCAGGTGAAATCGGGCTTCTTCCACGAGAGCGACGCCAAAGTGGTGAGCAAGTCCATCCGCGACCGGGTCACGCTCATCAAGAAGTCTCGCGAGCGGCGCCAGCAGCAGCAGCTCCTTCAGCAGCAGCAGCAGCCGCCGCCGCCGCAGCAGCAGCAGCCTGGCGTTCCGGAGGAGAGGAGAGACTCCACCTTCACCTCCTCGTCCTACTCCTGCTCCCACCCCTCTTGCCCCTCCTCCATGGGCCCGGCGGCTGCCGCTGCCGCCGCCACCAGCGCTGTGGGGGCCACCGGGGGCCACGTCGGGGAGGCAGAGGAGCTGCCAGAGGTGGACCAGCACGTCAGACAGCAGCAGCAGATCCACAGCACGGCCTCTGGCCTGACAGGTACTACAGCAGCAGCAGCAGCAGCAGCAGTACGAGCACGTGCTCATCCTATTCAAACTCCATTACAGCAACTGGGGATTCAATTTGTAAAGCTTAGCTAGCATGAGCAGCCTGGTTTGACACTGAAATGACAAGGATTAGATTCATTTAAAGATTACAGTACTGATGGGTGGCTTGTTTTTTTTGTTTAGTTTTTTATTTTATTTGTTTGCTTTTATCTGGGTTGATCAGGGGTTTGTGGTCGTTGGGTGGTTGGGTTGATTGTGTTTGGGTTGGGCTGCTGCCAGCAGCTGATGAAGGACACACCAGTGACTGGAAGCTGACTCATTCTCTTATCTTCCTCAGAGGGGGAGAGCATCTCTGCAGCAAGCTGCGAGTCCTTTACAAGTGGAACGAACCAAGTCCTCCTCCCGCAGGGGGAGTCTGGGAGCCCATACGTACCTGCCCAGCCCAGCTACCCATCGGCCCCAACCGTAAGTAGCCACATTCTGTAGTAACACCACCATTAATTAATGAGCAATAAGGCATGGTATGATTTTGTGGGTGTGTGTGTGATAAAAGCCTTTTTCTGATGTTTTGTTATATAATTACTCTCTCAGACACCAGAGCTCTAGTCATAACAATAAGCTTTTGAACATGTTGGTGGGCACCTAACATAAAAAGCCTATTGTGGAGTTAAAAATGACATGATTGTGGGGTAAGCATTGTTCTCTTTATTTATCAGGCAGTGCAGAGTGCAGGGGTTCTGTCCCACCCCCAGATGCTCCCTATTGGTCAGAGCGGAGGGGATCCAAACATGCCTATTGGCCAGAGTGGTGGAATGTCTGGCATGTCCATTGGCCAAAGTGGCGGTGGGGCTCCAAACATGCCAGTGGCTCATAGTTTCATTCAGCCAGTCACTATGGCAACACAGGTCTCATCAAGCGTACTGCAGCAGTATCCCCAGGTGAATGTCTCCCTCATGTCCAGTCTGGCTATCTATCTGGTGTCTCTCACCTACAGTACATGCACTCCAAATCCTTCCTCTGCTGGACATATATACCCAGGGAGACTAACATACAGTACAAGTGCGCCACCTCATATTTGTATGACTGGAGTCTCTGACTATAATACAGTATGTCAAAGGCGGAGATGTATCCTTTTGGTACTGTACCACCTCTAAGGCTTATCAAATCATCTCATGTCATAGGAGGATTTGAGATCAAATACATTGATACAACAGGTCCTCATACTACTACTTCACATCCTATGCGGTTTTTGCTATGATCAGAGACAACTCGTTTTCCCCGTTGGCCAATTTAGTTGGCAAGAGACTTGCCTCTTACCAAAATGGAAACTGATGTTATTTTATATGACCCTAGGGACATGTTAGTGCCAACTCAAACAAGGTTGCATTCTGTTTAACTTTTGTGTACATTTTAACTAAATGTGTGAATTCTATTCTTTAACCTGCAGGGACATTTACACATATATATTTTACTGGTACCTTTTAGATCTTTGTTTATAAATGACTGTTATATAATTAAAACCTTATTGCCTAAAATACTATTACTGTTACCTTAGATACTAGCAATAGTGTCTTCCACTGCAACGGACATAGTTTCAGTCCAGGATATGTTGCCTCACATGAGTGACTTTTGTTGCCTTCTTCAGACTCAGCCAAGCATCCATGAATACAATATGCATAGTTTAGCATAGTTATTGGCAGCAGTACATCATAAAAAGAAGCAGACGCATATTGAATCTGTATGAATTGATTTTTTACAACTCTTTTGCACCTCAATGATGGCATGGGTACAATTTCAAATTTGATAATGATTTGAAAATTAGGTACTCTTGAAAATATGCTGGTGCTTCCAGATGATTGATCCCTGGTACTAATGCTACGCTCTTCCTTTCTCTTCTCACCACAACCTTTCTTTCCCTCTCCCTTACCATCTCTTCCATTCTCACCCCCTGCTCTCACATAATCATCCCGTCTAAATCCATCTCTGCCTAAAGTCCCTTCAGACATACCCACCCAATGTCACCCAAATGCTTCCCTTTCAATCCATGGAAAGCACCACTCCACACACCTCCGTAGTGCAGTCGCAGTCCTACATCCCCCCTGTCTCGCCCCAGGCCCCGATGAGCATACTCACCGCTCCCACGTCAATTGGAGATCCCACAGGATTGGTAGGAGCATTCCCACTCGCGCAGCAGAATCAGCCCACACCTTTTCAGCACGAAGTGCTGCCCCAGCAAACACAGCAAGCCATAGTTCAGCAGCAGCAGCAGCAGGCGGTGTTGGAAGCCCCGACGGCCCTATTGCAGCACCCGCCGACAAACGTGATAACGCAGCCTCAAGCCGTTTTGATACAGCAACAGATAGAGCAGACGCCGCAGCAAGGGGCCTCGCTGTCGCAGCCACTGCATGCTAGCGCTGGAATAACACAGCAGCAGGCTGAACCGCTTCTCATACCACAGCAGGAGCAGCAGCAGCAGCAGCAGCAGCCCAACCACGGCTCAGCGCAGCAGTCTTATGTACCTCTGCCACAGCAGCAAGCTCTACCGCAAACGATTGAACCACAAACGCAGCAAAGCTACATCCAGCCACACCCAGGATTGCCACAGCAACAGCCTGTGATGCAGCATGCGCAACAGCACCATCCCCAGCAAGCCATTTTGCAACAGCCATCAAGTGAACAACAGCAACAGTCCATGATCTTGCAACATCAGATAGAGCAGCAGCAGGTCTTTGTACCACCGCTGCCTGAGCCACAAGGGCAGATACAGCAGCAACCCACCCACCACCAACAGCAAGCTCTGCTACTACAGCAACAGATCGAACAACAGCATCAGCAGCAGGCCATTTTGCTACAGCAGCAACTTGAGCAACAGCAGCAGCAGCAAACCTACCTGCAACAGCAACAACACCAACAACAACAGATAGAGCAACAACAGCTAATGCTGCAACAGCAACAAAAAGGTCAGCTGCAACAACAGATAGAACAACCACAGGTTCTGGTTCCACAGCAGATTGAACAACAACAGCAAGCTCTTCTACAGCAACAGCAGATAGAGCAACAGCAAAAACAGGCATTATTACAACAGCAAAAGGAGCAGCAGCAAGCTCTGTTGCACCAACAACAGTTGGAGCAACAGCAACAACAGGCATTATTGCAACAAAAGCTGGAACTGGAAAACCAGCAGCAGCAGGCGTTGTTGCAACAGCAGCAGCAGCATCAAATAGAGCAACAACAGCAGGCTGCTCTACAACAACAGCTAGAGCAGCAGCAGCATCAACAAGCTTTATTAAAACAACAGTTAGAGCAACAGCAGCAGGCTATGTTACAACAACAGAGGGAACAACACCAACAACAACAGTTGGAGCTACAGCAGCAACAGCAGCAGGCCTTGCTGCAGCAGCAGAGAGAACAACAGATCCAACAACAAGTCCTGTTGCAGCAGCAGCAGCAGCAAGCTTTGTTCCAGCAGCAAAAGCTTGAGCAACAGCAGGCTTTACTGATGCAGCAGCAGGCCGACTCACAACCACAGGTTTTGTTACAGCAGCAGCAGCAGCAGCAGATGGACCAGGCTGCCGCTGTGGTCCAGCATCATAGTGGACCCCAGCATATTGAGAAGATGGACCCTGTGTCCGCACAACTCCCCAATGAGCAGCAAGTGATCATGCAGCAGCAGATAGGCCAGCAGCCCTCGTATGTTGTCCAGCAGCAGACAGCGGTGCCTCACCAGTTGCGCACAAGCCTCACTCAGCAGCAGATAGAGCAACAACAGCAGGCAATGGGCCTCATACAGCAACAGCAAGCTCTGCTCTCTCAGCAGCAGCAGCAGCAGCAGCAGCAGCATAGAACCTCTGTGGTGGAGTCTCAGATCTCTGCCATTGTTCAAGCAGCCCCAGCAGAGGTCACAGCTCAAGTCCCAGGACAGGTGCAGGCTGCAGCTCACCTTCAATCCCAGGTTCCCCTCCAGGCTGCTATCCAGCCTCAAATCCACTCAGGACCAATCCAGAGTCACGGGGAGATCCACCTTCAAGGGAACCAAGGGCACGCCATTTCGCAAGTGCAGCAGCCGCAGGCGTTTATACCAACCCAGATGCAAGCAGCGTCTCAACCAATGCCTCAGCCCCAAGTGAGCCAGCCCCAGGTTCTCCTCCAATCTACCCAAGGGCAGGCCCCCATGCCGGCCCAAGTAGCGCTGCAGCCACAGATACAAGCTCAAGCATTTGCTCAGACCCATGCGGTCCCTCCGATGCAGCCACAGGGACAGATGATGCCAGCCCCAGCTCAAGTTTTGTCCGTTGCACCTATGCCAGGGCCCATCCAGCTCGACCAGACAGTGGCACCCAGTGTGTCGATGCCCACACCAATACAAACACAGCAACAGGCCCCTGTTGCTACACTGTCATCACAGTACACCCAAGCAGCACAGCCGGTGCAGTCAACCATTCAGTCAGTCCAGTCGGACCTCACCCAATCCATGCAACCGCCGGTGGTACAGTACCAACAAATGATGCTGTCTCCGGGGGCGATCGCTGCTGTTGGCACGACAGCACCCACAGTCGGCCCTGCTTCCATAAGCACAACGCAACAATTTGCACAGCAGGGCAGTCAGACACACATCCAGAGCCAGGCCCAGCCGCAGCACATCATCCAAGCCCAGCATCAGCCCATGAACACGGGCGTGGCGCCAGTGGTGCAGCCCCTGCCTCCGGTACAGCCCATAGTGACGCAGCAGTATGAGCCTCCACAGCAAATGCAGCCGGCTCCACAGGTCCAGCAGCAGCAGCAGCAGCAGCAGCAGATCCTCCAGACGGCTTCAGCAGCGCAGCCTTTCATGCAGCAGCAAAGCATCCCCTCTCAGCATGCTGTGGTTCCCCAAGAGCTCCCCTGCCAGCCCCAGCCCCAGCCCCAGCCCCAGCCCCCACCCCCACCCCAGCCAACGGCCCAGCCCTCCACACAGCCCCTGGCCCATCCCAGAGTTCTGCCTCTGTACAGTCAGGTTGTTGCAGGCCCTCCACCACCATCGTCCCCTCAACACCATGTGCCCCAGGCCCCTCTGCCTGCCCACACGCACACTCAGACCGGCGGTCAGAGCCAGACCCACACGCACACGCAGACCTCTGCCCACGTCCAGGCCCACTCCCACACGCAGACGCTCGTCGAGACAGGAGCGGGATCTGACCAGCCTCTTTATCCGCACGTGGCCTTCCCACCTCAGCAGTTACCCCAGAGTCCATCTCATACCGCCGCCGCTTACCTCCCCACCGCTCTGCCGGCCCCGCACCCTGCTGCCCCTGCGCCCGAGTGCCCTGCTCAAGCTGAGGTGCCCACGGCCCAGCTGGGGGTGGCTGACGTGGTCCCCACATCCCCGTCTTCTGTCGCTGCTTTCCAGACCCTCGGCTCTAACGGTCCCTCGCTGCCCCCAACCTCTCTAGCAGATTGTGACCCTGCTCTGCTGGGTCTTGCTCAGGTACAAAAGCACTCACAACCCCTTGACTTGATCACCCTGGCATTTATGTACATCAGTAACATTACACGTTGTGTGTCCACACTAAATGAGAAAACAGGCAGACAGCTGGACTAGGTCCAAAGCCAAAATGGAGCTATGTCTGACATCTCATGGTCACTTTTCGAAGGTAGAAGATCAACACACTGTTTCAATTGCGATATTCATTACTAGATGTTTTTTTGAACTAACTTTTGGTTTAACAAAACCTATTAAAATGATACTAACCAAATGTACTTTCAATGGCTATAACAAACATATAAATACTAGTTTTTAGTAATCCCTTTAATAGTTTCATATTTGCGGAGAACAACCATAAGCTACCATGATATTAAAATCCTTTTAAAATCAGTTTCAAATGTTTTGTACTGTATGAGTATGTTTCAT
This sequence comes from Sardina pilchardus, assembly GCF_963854185.1. Classification (NCBI taxonomy): domain Eukaryota; kingdom Metazoa; phylum Chordata; class Actinopteri; order Clupeiformes; family Clupeidae; genus Sardina; species Sardina pilchardus. The sequence continues at coordinate 21,514,206 of NC_085000.1, read as the reverse complement.
GTGTTACCATGTTTACCTTACCAATGTCAACTGTACCCTTAGGAGAGTCAAGGCCAGTCTGTCAACAAACATACATCATCTGGGTAGGTTTCACATTATGCTATTCTCTGATTGAAGTATATTGATCTCAGCCCATGTTTAAACCTATCCCGTTGACGCTTATATCCTGATTATTGCTTATTTTACCCGTCTTACCTTTAGCTCTGCCCCGGCCAATGGAGAAGAGACTCAACCGCTGTGGGCCAATGGGAAACTGGTTGATAGGTTGAAGGCACAGAGGAGATCGTCCTATCAGAGGACAGACAAGACAACTCATTTCCAGCTGACCATGATGCAGGCAAGTATCCCGTGCTGTAAGAGGGCATGTTTTTTTACAAGTGTTTATGTTGAAGTAAACAGACATGAATTTAATATGGAAACTTCCTCTCAGGTGTCCAACACTGGAGACAACTTGGTGGAATGTCAGCTTGAGACTCACAGTAACAAAATGGTCACCTTCAAGTTTGACGCTGAGGGTGACGCACCGGAAGATATTGCAGATTACATGGTGACATACACATCATTCCTTTTCCAGTTATAGTGTCCAATTCAGGGAACGTACTTAATTATAGCAGTAATTAACAGTGCTTAATCAAAGCTGTAATTAATCATGTTTTATAATTGTAAGTGTTGCTAACTTATTTGTGTAATCCTTGTTGTTAAGGTGGAGGAGGACTTTGTCCTTGATTCGGAGAAAGTGAAATTTGTTGAGGACCTGAGGACCATAGTAAAGAGAGCTCTGGAAATCCTTCCACAGGTTTGTGTGTGTCTCTTGCTTTATACGTCTCACCCTGAACATGGAATACAAAATGTCCACTGTATGTGCACTCTGTTCTGTGTCAAGAAGACTTCTAAACCCTTTTAACCCATCTTCCCATATTATGTTATTCAGTACATTATGCAGTACAGTATGTCCAGGCCAGGGGGGGTTTCCATTAGGCAATTGGCTCAGAATCAAATTTGTGCTTCTGCATCTTATTCATGACATACAATTTACAGTATGTATTGTTCATGATGAGTATTGATCTCTTCGGCTCTGTGATGGAAGATACTTATGTCTGAACATAAATGACGTCCTTAGAACTGAAGTATGCAGTCAGTGAATAGTAAGTCAGCATGTATTTTCCAGTGACTATATAATATAGAATGTAGCTTGGTGCCAGGAAATAATGTTATTTATGTTAATATTTATTAATATGTTATGTTATTTCTGGCAGACAGGGTCAATGGAACAGTTGCATGTAAGCACCCCAGGAAGTTCAGCAGGTGAGTTTCTTTGTTTTGTCCGTGTGTTGCATATCCTGACATGGCTGATGTCATGAGTAAATGTTATAGTATATGTTTTGGAGTTGTTAGTTGGAGTAAAGATTTCACCAAGAGTACTTAAACAGTGTTTTGTGTACATTCTTTAACATGTCACTCAGTCAGATGTCTTTCTCATCTCCCCGTGCACAGTGGATTCCGCCCCACAAGCGTCTCCAGTGGGCCGCTGGCGATTCTTCATCAACCAGACAATCCGGCAGCGGGACTCTCAGTCAAACCAGGGAGCCTCCACACCGCCCCCATCTGGAGAGAGCCGGTCCTTACTGACTGCCGAGTCTGACAAAGGTGGCCTTATAATCACACCCTTATCGACCGGTTGCTTCAAAAACATTTTTTTTTAAAAAGCTGCAATACTGTACATCCATACGATACCAAGTGGTGATTTTGGTCTTTATTGTCCTCTCTTCCTTTCCATGCCTCCAGATCGCGAGGGATCGCAGCGTTCCGAGTCCTTCTCCGGGATAGCCTCCCCTCCCTGCCCTGTGCTGTCTGCCTCCTCCCCTCCGGTCTCCACCATGTCTGCCCCTGCCTCGATGTCTGCCCCAGCCACCGCCGCCCCTGCTCCTGACACTACTGCCTCTGACTCGATCTCCGCCCCGGCTTCTGCAGTAGTTCACCACCCCCCCCCGCCGGCCTGTGCTGCCTGCGTTGACATGCCAGCTGTCCTCCCCGTAGCCGCGCCAGACCAGGCCTCCTCCGGTGGCACGAGCTTATTAGCCCATGTGCCCGCCGCGGTCCTGTCGCCTGGCCAGATCGTAGTCCCGCTAGCCAGCAGCGCCCCTCTGTCTGCAGCTGCTGAGGCTGTGGTCACTCCTGCCTCCAGCGTAGGCTCGTCCATCGGGCTCGGCGTGGCTGAAGCCACGCTAGGGCAGTGCATGTCGGAGGGGGAGCAGCGCACATCGCTGTCCTCCTCCTCCAGTCACGCTCCCTCCCCAGCTCCCCCGGTCGGCCACGCCGCTGCTGGCCTCCCGCCGGAACGACCACCGCCTCTTCCGCAGGGCCCGCCTGTTCAGTCGGTCCAGCTTCCTGCGGCGGCCCTGGAGCAGACTCCTTACGCTCAGCAGGCAGCGCTGCAGCTTCAAATGCAACAGCAGCTTCTGTTACAGCAACAGGTCCTGCAGCAGCAGTTGCAGCAGCAGCAGCAGCAACAGCAGACAATCCAGCAGCCTCTCCCAGTCCAGCCTCAACCCCAATCCCAGCCTCAGCCTCAGCCTCAGCCTCAGCCTCCGCCTGCTCTCACGGGGCAGATAAAGCCTGCTGTGCCACAGGAGCTAAAGCCACAGTATACCCCGCCCTTACAGATGCAGCAGCAGCAGCAGCCTCTGTTGCAGAAAGTGCAGCAGCAGCAGCAGCAGCAGCAGCAAGTGGCCCTGCAGCCGGGCCCGCTAGCCCAGCCGCAGCCCCAGCCGCAGCTGCAGCAGGCCCCCCCAGAGCAGCTGCAGTCCCTTCAGCAGTCCCTTCAGCAGCAGCAGCAGCAGCAGCAGCAGCAGGCCCCCCCAGAGCAGCTGCAGTCCCTTCAGCAGCCGCCACAGCTGCTACAGCAACGGGTTTTGCCCAGCGCAGAGCAGCTGCAAGCGCAGGCGCAGCTCCTGCAGCCTCTCGTGCAGCCGCACACCCAGGCGCAGCAGATGCAGCAGTTTGTCCCAGAGCCCCAGCAGCAGCAGTTCAGGCCACAAATGCAGACCCCCGTTCAGCAGCCGGCGCCCCTAGAGCAGACTCCCCAGCATACAGTCCAGGCCCAGCTACCACTGTCCCAGCCTTTACCCCTAGAGCAGCAGCAGCCTCAGCAGCAGCAGCAGCCCATGCCTCCAGCCCCCCAGCCTCTTCAGAAGCAGCCCTCCTTCCCGCAGTCCGAGTCGGAGCTCTCCACGGGCGAGGCCAGCATTACCGACGACACCTCGGGCTACCAGCACGCGGCCCAGGTGCCTCCCTCGTCCTCCGACGCCTCGCTGCCCCAGCTGCCCCTCAGCTCGTCTGAGGCCGCTCCGCTCCCGGCGCTGACCCACACACTCACCCCTTCCCCCGCCCAGCCCTCCTCGGTAGCCGAGTCCGACAGCGAGGGCCCGCCCAAAATCGAGTTTGTGGACAACCGCATAAAGACCCTGGACGAGAAGCTGAGGAACCTGTTGTATCAGGAGTACAGTGGTGGCGGCGGCGGAGGGGCGACGCCCGGTGGAGTTGGGAGCGGAGCCTCGACCGGCTCCTCGGCTGTTCCCGGCAACGCCTCCTCCTCGTCGACCGGAGCGGCAGCGCTCTCGGCTTCGGCGGGTGGGGAGGAGTCGTCGGAGCCCCATTCGCTCCCCGCCGTCGCTCCCTCCTCCTCCTCCTACCCCCCAGCCTCCTCCTCTGACACCTCCCCTCACTCCTCCACCTCCAGCACCTCCTCCACCACCCCGCGCTCCTCCTCCACCTCCCCTGACCTGGACAGGGCCCGCCACGCGGACCAAGCTCGGCAAGCCCTGGCCAGCCCTCCCGCTTCTGCTGCCGCTGCCCCTGTGGAGCACCAGCCCGCTCCCTCCTTCTCCTCCTCCTCCTCCACCCCTCCCTGCTCCCTCCTGTCTCCCCCACATGGACAGGCAGCTGTGCCTCCTCCAAGTGAACCCAAAGTTCCCGTAAGTCTGGCTTGCTGGCGCGAGAGTGAATGCCACCTCTGCCCGTTTGCTGTGGTGTTGTGCCTTTGAGATGACGCGTCACGATTAGTCATAGTTCATTTGGGATTAGGTGTGACTCACATATCAGTTCATATTTTCAGTATCTAGCCTAGTAGCTTTGTGGTTATGCCTCTGGTAAACCTCAGAGTGGCAGTACATCATTTGACAAAAAAAATATGCAATGAATTAGCTATGCATTTAAGATCATATTTAATATAAGTGTGATAAATGAGGTCTTGAGACGAAGAACCATATCAGTCCATATTTACGAATTTTGAATACTAACATTTTTGAACAATAATTGAACATTATAGACAGTATATATTTTTTATTTTACTTGAAGATAGACTGACTGTAACCGCTAAGGTTAGGTAGCCTACATTAATGGTTCTTCCACTCACCTCTTTCGGTAGACTTTTCCCCTCGTTTTAGCTCTTAGTTCACACATGGTTTCACAGTATCCCTCAAAGACTTCTTTTATTTGCTTTGTCCTACCATTCGTTCATTTGCTCTCCTTTTTTGGCGAGTTTTTGCCTATGAATGTACCGCACGTCTCCATTTGTCATTAGTGGACATAATCGGTTTTCCCGCGTGAAACTATTTATAGTACTACTGAGTATTGACAGCGCGATAACACCTCAAACTGCTTCTGTATACAAAGTGGCACAAAGTGGACATACATCCATGTCACGTGGCTATCTCTCTTTTCTTTTTTTTGGACTTGGATATGGTTGTTCGTCGCATGTCCTAAAGTAGTTTAAATAACAAATGAAGACATGCTTAGTGATGTACATCTTATCTGGCCTAATTTGCCAACTGTTTGATGATGTACATTTCAAGGGCAAATTTAGCTTCTCTCGGCTAATGTCATTAACATAGCCAACTGGGCATACAGTTCACCCCACCATGCACCTAACAAGTGTTGGAAATAATTAACAAGTCTAATTGACCAATAATGCACTAATTCAATCGTAAAAAAAAGCCAAATATAGCTATACATTCTAAAAGAAAGTTTGAGCTTAGAGTTGACATCACCTTATGTATGTGCTAGCAGAGACAGTTGGCCGTTGCTAGGCCATTCATCAGTACACAGAGTTCCCCTGAGAGAAGTGCCATAAGCCAGCTGATGAAGCCAAAGTTAATGTGTGTGATACATGTCTGTGTAGCAGCCTGAAGTCATAGGATGGCCTAATTAGTCACTCATGGTATAGTCAGATCCACTGGAGCCAGATGCTCGCCAGTCCTTTCTGTTGATCTTTTGGACAGACTTTTCGATAGCTATTTTGGCCTGTTTTTTAAGCCTCCAGTTCATGATCTCATGACCTTATGAAACAACGTAGCACACATTGTTCTCGCAGCTCAGAGCTGCACTGAGATGCTGCCATTTTCTGACATAAGAATTCCTAACAAGCTTTACAACCAGAGGCTCTGGTGTAGTTGCAGATACGGCCTTATGAAAAATGAATGAAAGCACATCATCTGAATGAATATGAAAACTGCATAAAAGCCCAACTCTGTCTATCTTTTTACTAATGTAAGACTATCAGTCTAAGACACAAATTGCAGAAGGGTTGGCCCTGGCAGTAGTATTGAATTTTATTTTTGCAGTGAAATACAGACTTAAATAAAACTGCACCTATAATATTTCTTAACCAGCTGATGCAAGAGGCAGATGTGGTTAGAAATGTGGCATGCACTCGAGATTCAGCTTAATAGTCAATTTATTGTATGGGCAGATTGCCTCCAGTAACCTTGTTTGGATCAGTCAACTCTATGCACTTGATATTGCATGCTAGTTGATTAATTGTTTTACCCTTTGAATGTAAGTTAAAGATCAAGTTATTTCTTGATTTATCCATTCATCCTCATTTAGTGTCAGTGAGTGCTTATTGGTATGCCTATTGCCTATGCCTTTTTGGTGTAGTAATTTTCTTAATGTTATTCTGTATGTATGACATAGTGATAGTCATAGCCTCTTTAGGTGGGGAGCGTACCTATGTTCCCCGGGTCCTATGTTCCCCACTTTGTATGGGACCGGGGAACATAGGACCCTTTTTTTTGGACATTTTAAAAAGGGTCCTGTGTTCCCCAATTTTCCCAAAAAGGGTCCTATGTTCCCCAGTATGTACAGTATTGTGACCAGGGAACATAGGACCCTTTTGGGGCAAACTGGGGAACATAGGACCCGGGGGAACATAGGGATGACCACCCCCTTTAGGTGCTAGTCTTCACATTAGCATGTGTGCACTGCAGCATGGGTGTCCGCCCCGGTGCCACCCCCAGTCCCGGGATGCTCACATCTCTTCTCTCTCCCCCCTGCCCCTTCCCAGGCTGCCCCCTCCCTCTCTGACAGGAGCGCTTCAGGAGACTCCGCGTGGCCTCCGGCCCCAAGCACGCAGCAGATCCCCATCGGCTCCGGAGCCCCGCCGCAGCAGAATGCAGGAGGTGGATATTTTGGCCTAAACCTGACATGTCCTAGTATCAGAAATCCCGTTAGCAAGAAATCCTGGACTCGCAAATTCAAAAGCTGGGCGTGCAAACTGCGCCACTCCGCCAGCTTGTTCAAGAAGCCCAGAGTCCAGCAAGGTAGCGTCTGAGGAGAGAGCGAGAGCGAGAGCGAGCGTGAGAAAGAGAGAGAGAATGATCTGTGGGAGAAGTGATTGTGTAGATGGAAGTAATCTAGTTGGACTATTTGAGCTGACCCAACACTTTGCTAGATAGGCATCATCTAACTTTTATCACTGTTAGTATTAATAATTAATTATTAATCCAATTAGTGATATTAATGGCAATGTGCTTGTGGCTATTCTAGTTTGTTCATACTGATATCACTAGTACACAATACATTACTGTCACAGAATTGTTTGTTTTGCAGATATTTTGTGCCAAATTTACTTTGTAGCCTCTTTGTTTTGTCCTTTTCATTTCTCTTACATATTTCTTTTTGCATGGGTTACCCACCCAGGGAAAAGAACAGAGGAGTAGAGAGGAGGAGAATAGAGGGAGAGAAAGTAGGAAGAGAAAGAGATTGGAGTCTCGAAATCTGGCGCTTCCTGGTGCTGCACATCATCTGACGCGCACACGGGCACTGGGTTGTAATGCCAGCCAATCTCAGCCTTCCCCTCAGTCACATGGCGCAGTATTGCCCCGCCCAGTCAACCCCTCACCCTGACCTGACCCCTCTGACCTGCCTGCGCAGAGTAGCGCCGCCTCACTGGCCCAGTGTCCAGAACTCGCACCTGGGTCAGAGGTCAATGACCAGGTCCAAGCTATGTTACATGTGCAGTTAGCACTCAGTAGCTCTGAGTGACTAGCACATGTGATGTAGCAAGGCAGCATCTGGGTGTTCTAGCTGAACTGGTAATGACTGGTGTGTTGCTGTTACCGTCTTATATATATACATGTATATATTTATATATTTATATATACATAGCATCTGAAGCATCTTGATACACAGTCTATTGTAAAAGCTTGTGAGAATGACTGTATACGACGGGAAAAAGATTCCGTGAATTTGGAATATAGAATTTCGTCTATGAACTACGAAAGACAATGATATTGCACATGCTCTTTGTCATTATTCCCACATTAATGCATGTGAGAGAATGAATCTTTTTTCAGTGGATGATGAATGCGAATTAGACAAGATGCTGATGATCCGATATGATAATCATGATTTGCATTACAATGTCCACCCTGGTCAGTATAGAAGATATCCTGTTCTTTCCTATGTGGGTAGGCTTTTGTAAGATTTTGTTTTATTGTATTTACCGCATGTGTACACATAATTAATAGGCCTCTATGCTAGATAACTTTTTATATAAGAAGCATATCATTTACATGAGCATATGTGTCAGCATATGTATGTTGAAGAAGTATATGTGTGTATATGTGATGGTGTATCATTTGGTTAAAAGTCAGGTACACAATCAGCCACTCAAATGATACGGTGCATCCACATACACACGTGTCTGTATAGTAGATCTAGAATAATGTCAGACATCCCACACCATGACCTGTGTCACAGTCAGAGTGCAGAGGTGCATGGGATGCTGCCGAGTGATGAGTGTGTGTGTGTGTGTGCGTGTGTGTATGAATGAATGTGTGTGCGCGCGTGTGAGTGTGTGGTTGGGTTGGGGCATTTGGATATTATTCACATCGCATAAACTGCATTTCCTGTCACTGTTCTTACTTCACTTGTATATTTGACATAAGCCCTCCACTGCCCCTCCACACACACCCCCATTCCCCAAACACCGGCACTTTTCACCTGTCAGCATGTTCGACTTTTTTGAATCAGACATTTTTTTTTAATTCAGACATTTTCCGGGGGCCTCAGAAGTACAGTATACATACTGTAGTAGATCATTGTGGGAGGTGGGGAGGGGTATCTTAAAAAAATGCACCATATTCACCTTGCACTTTCAGACGAGCTGCCTCACTTCTTCTCATAGCCATGCATGCAAGCTTGTAGACGCAGAGCTGTAGAGTTTATGCTGATGTGTGATGTGATTTAGGAGTTGTATTAACAAGTTGCCTTGTGTTGTGTCTGTAATGTGTCTGTGCTCTGTCTGTGTTTTGTCTGTGTCCTCGCACACACCCACCCTCCCTGTCCGCTCCTATGTCTTGTCCCATTGGTGGGTGTTTGTTCTGTCCACTCCTGTTTCACGTTGTTGTGTAATTTACTGTACACGCTGTGTCTCACGGGTCCCTCGGCTGATGACTTGTCCTCTCTGTTCTGTGTCTGTCCGTCCGTCCGTCCATCTCTGTCCTCTCTGTGTGTCGTCCACTCTCTTCTCTGTCCTTCGGGCCCTTTGTCTCCCTGTCTCGTTCTCCCCCCCCCTCCTTTTCCCTTCCTTTCCTTTCTTCATCTGCCCAACAGATGGGCACTCCAGCGGTCAGGCTGGGAAGGAGGAGAGGGAGAGCGCTGGCAAGCTCCCGCAGCAGTCGTGGAGAGGGCGTTTCCAGGTACTTAAATGTGCCCAGCCGACCCATTAAAACACAATGAAGCACTCTAATGCAAACACTATGACACTATGTACTGTATGACTACTTAATTCCCAAGTCTTAACCATGACTCAAACAAACAGAATAATTTGCTGCGGCAGGATACGTAGTGAGAAAGGTGCCTATTGAGGATAATCCAGTGATTACAACGGCTGTCTCAATGGCAATAGCAACAGCATACAATAAAATACAATGGCTTTAGCAGTCAGTGAATTTGTGCCTACATTGAATTATCTCTCGCACAAAATAAACAGGCATTTCCAATGAATCACTACATAGAAGGATTGTGTAATCTGTACAGCTTTACAGTATTCCGCTATTGTTTCAAGGCATTAGATACCATGTGACGTATAGTCATTATACCATTACTATGTAATGTTGAATCTAATCGCAAAAAAGAAACAAGGAAACCATGTCTGTTATAAATCTCATTGCAGTAGTTACAGTAACATTCCTATGGTTCTGTCATTGCAGTATAATAATATCATGGCTCATTAGTCGAGGTACATTGTGTCATTGTAGCATAGTTGTTGTTGTTGTTGTCGGTTCAATGTAGAGGTTGTGAACTGTACAGCTGATGGGCAGAGTGGAGATGCTCCTCAAGCTTGCACTGTGTCTTAAACAAATGTCTATGGCCCCTCAGGTCACTCCAGTAGCCCAGGCCTCTGAACCTTCCCCCCCCAGCACGACCCCTGGCAGCCAGGGCAGCAGGCACAGGAAAGTGGGGCGCTTCTCCGTCACCCAGGCCGAGGCCAAGGCCGAGTGCCAGACGGACAGCTCGCCGGTCTCTCCGGACCTGGAGCTGGGCGAGAGGAGGAGGGCAAAGGGCGAGAGGGAGGAGGGCAAGAGGACGCCCGTGCCCCCTCACCACCAGGCCCGAGCGCACGCCCACTCGCCACTGGTCAGCAGCGACGAGGAGAGCGAGCTGGAGGACGAGGAGCTGCGGAGAGAGCTACACAAACTCCGAGAAAAGTGAGAGAGGGAGAGAGAGGGTGGGGAGAACAACCATGGGTTGGGATATGGGTTATGCTTGGTGGAAATGTATTTCAATACCTGATCGATGAGTGGCAAGGTACTACTGTCCAAACTAAAGCCAGTCCTGATCTCAGAGTATGTTTCTCTCTCTCTCTCTCTCTCTCTCTCTTCATTTGCTTCTCTCTTCCTCTCCATCTCCACCCTCTCATCCTCTCACTCTCATCGTCCTCTCTGCACCCCTCATTATTCATCATCTCTCTCTCTCTCTCTCTCTCTCTCTCTCTTCTCTCTCTCATTCGTTCCTGCTGTTTCTCTCCCTTCTCTACCCCCCCCCCGTTGTTTTCTTTTGATGTTCTGTCTTCCACCCCCCCGCCCCACCCCACCACCCCCCACGGTCTCCCTCACATGTCCCCTCCTCGGCCCCCCCCCTCTCCCAGGCACATCAAAGAGGTGGTGTCCCTGCAGGCGCAGCAGAACCGCGAGCTGCAGGAGCTCTACAGGGAGCTGCGCTCGCTCAAAGACAACCACCAGCCGCCACTGCCGCTGGCGCGCACGCCACCGCTGCCCTCCTCGCTGCCTCCCGCCATCTCGCCGCGTCGGCCCCGGCCGGCCAAGACCAAGCTGCGGACCCGGCCCCACTCGCACCTGGACAACAACGGAGTCACAACACACGCTGGTACTGCCGCCGACGCAGACGTCCTCACTTAAAACTGCCTTTTGACGTTTTAGTCCTGTTCCATTCTCTTCCTCATTTCACTCAAATCTCACTCTCTTTCTGTATCGGTCTCGCTCCCCCTTCAGGCAACATCCAACAGTCCAGTAGTTTCTCGGCCGGGGAGCAGGGCCACCACCTTGCCCCCCCGGCCCAGAGCCCGGCCAATAAGAAGAGCACATTTACAGATGAGTTGCACAAGCTGGTAGACGATTGGACGAAAGAGACGGTGGGCGCCGCCCAACCCAAACCCTCGCTCAATCAGATCAAACAGATCCAGCAGGAGCAAGAATTAGGTGGCTGGAATCAACCTACTGAGGTATAGCAAAGCTTTCACCCAGAAATTCTGTTTGACAGTGACCATTCAAGTCAGGCCTGTACACCTGTTCTCCAGGTGCATCTAAAAGATGCCGTGACTGTCTAAATCAAAACCTAATGCCATGAAGCTATAAGTTCAATATGCAAAAATGAGTATAGTAGAGAATTAAACAGGACAGTGATGGAAAAAGTGAGACAGTTGATGCCTGTTAAGCCGACAGTTAACGAACCAGCGTTCCTTTTGATGTAGATTCAGCAGACTGCCCCACCAGGCTGGTTCTCCGTGGCCCCCCTGAGCCCGCAGCCAGTTGCATCCAGCGCAGGCCTCCCCACCATGGCCCCCTCCCAGTACCCCAGCAGCGCGGGCCACCTCCCGCCCCCTCCGCAGCCGCAGGCTCCTGCCCAGGTGCCGCCGGTGGTGGCGGCAGGGCACGTGCCCGTGGTGGTGCCCCCCTTACAGCACCCGCCGCCCGGCCTCCACCTGCCGCCGCTCCAGCCGCTGCCCTTCCAGCCGCCCGCGGCACCCGCGCCCGCGCCGCTCCACCTGCCGCACCTGCCGCTGCGCCCCGGCCCCGTGCCCCTGGGGCAACCTGCGCCCGCGTCGCTCCCCATCCCGCCCCTGCAGATGCCCCCCGCACAGATGCCACCCCAGATGCCTGCCTTACCGACCGGTGTGCCCGCCAGCAGGCAGCCGCCGCCGGGCCCCTGCTGCTCCTCCTCCTCCTCCTCCGTCGCCCCCTCCACCCAGACCTCCGTGGCCGCGCCGCTGATGCCTGGCACAGGCGCCCCCTCGGCCGCCATCGCCACCGTGGTCAGCGCCGCGGTCACCACCGCTGCCGGGGTGCCCGTGGTCAGCGGCTTGGCCCCGGCGGCAGCCTTCTGCTCCTGCGTCTCCTCCTCGCCCTCCCCCTGCTCCTCCTCCTCGTGCTCCTCCTCCGCTTTGCCTTCCAGTGCCAAATTACACCCTACGCCCCCCAACTCCACCCTCCCACTGGGACAACAGTGAACACGTGACAGACATGACAAGGTGACGGAGGGGAAAATCCGAAATCCGAGTGGGAAACAAGCATGTGGTTGAGATGGAGAGAGGTTGATGTTAATGGCCACATTAGGGTGGAGGTGGAGAGGTCAACAAAAATTATTTTGTGTCAAGGTCTTATTTTTCATGAAGAATACTGAGAAAACAAAAAAGATCCCTGTGGATAACTTCAGTGAAGAGTCAAAAGAATGTGAGAAGCTGAAGGTGCTTAATCTAGTGTACAGAATGTACAGATTGGTGGAAATGCAAGGGACAGTTATGAGTGTTGCTGTGCACGGGTGTTGGGGTGTATAAATTATGTAGTGTGTGTGTGTGTGTGTGTGTGTGTGTCTGTGTGTCTGTGTGTGTGTGTGTGTGTGTGTGTGTGTGTGTGTGTTCACCTTTTTTCTCCCTAATACATATCCTTTTTCTGTGATTTTGGCACTGTCAAGTTTTACAGCCAACCTAGTTGGACCTAAGCTCTCTCAAGACGTGAAGGAGATGAGATGTTTGACATAAATTAATATTCGCTTTTTTGTTGTTGTTTTTAATTTATCAACGCTTCTAAGGACTATTTGAATTCTGAGGAAAAAAAGTGCAATTAGTACCTGTTCTCTGAACCCATTTTTTCTGTGTTGTTGTGATGTGTGTCTGTGTGTCAGAGGAAAATATTTTCGGTACAGCCTAAGCACGGATACAACAACCAGATGTTAACTAGCAAAGCCGGCATCATCAGCGTCAATAGCACAAACGGTCTCTTCAGACTGTGAGATATTACAACAGTCGCAACAGCAGCATGTCACTGCGCCAGCATGGTAATATTACCTGGCAACCATCACTAGCTACTGTAACTAGCGCAACCCCAAACACTGTTGTACAGTGCTGTGCACGGACAAGGCATGTGACTCGTATTATATTTTGCATTGATAAATAGAGGTAACCTTTTAGATTAGGTTAGGATGGATTTACATTTTTTTTGATAAAATAACAAAAAACAGCTGTCAACAATCTTAAGTTTTAAGTCAATCCAGTACATTGTAATAGGCTCAGCGTGAATATCCTCTTTCTTCAACTGACTTAAATTAATGTGATTGCAGATGATACTTCCTTTCTCTGATTTCAGATCATTATTTTCAACAGACAAAGTTTACAGATTAACATAGATTCCATTGTTGTTTTGGAATTCAAAATGAGAGTTCTATTTGAGCACTTTCCCAATATGACATAAGTAAACTTATGTGAAATCAGAATTGCACATCCATACAAAAGCTGACTCCGTTGTGAGGATGAGTCAGTCCGATAAATCAGTCTGCATATTCATTAGGCAAAAGGTATTTTCTTCCACAAATTAAACATTTCATTTCATGTCGTGACATGGGTGAAGGAGAGATTAATAAAACTGCCAAGTGGATTAAAAAAAAAAAAAAGGGGGAAACCATTGACATGGGCTATCCCTATATTGCCTTTTAGAGTTACTACATTGAAGATGTATTTTTTTCTCTTGTGTGATAAAGTTACTGTATGTATGTACTGTTGTACTGCATCACTTCTATCGCCATGGTAACCACCACAGCAACCAGCCTCCCAGTAAACGCACAGCAGCACCAGACACTGTGTCACATCCTTGTTTACACCCCGTCTGCTTCTGTCAATCTTTCGCAAAAAGAGAGCCCAGACAAAGTGCACAGCAGGACAACAGCTCAAGGCGGGCCACACACACACACAATGACCTGTACACAGACATGGCCGGTGCTGTGGTCAAAGGAAGCATTGCCTGTCAAACAGAGATGAAGCTTACCTACTCCAAGTGTGCTTGTGAATGTTGAAATAATTGAATTGGACTGATGGAAAAAAAAAAAAAATGTCAGATTTGCAATCTAGCGGAGGCCCTTCTATATGTGTGCATTTGGATCTTGTGAAGCTGTTCAGAGAGAATGATTGAGTCTGAAGAAGAGAGGTTGCCTGTCGAACAGACTTCAAGTAAGTTTTGTGTCATGTGCTAAGAAAGTGCTCAGAGAGGTGAAAGATTTTATGTGTTTGAAAGAGAGAGAGCAAGAGAGAGAGAGAGATAAGTCCATTTGATTCGTTATTGTGGAGCCATCCAGTCTGTGGTAATGCTTGAGCCTGTGGATGTTTATTCAGAAAAAATGATAAAGAAAAACCTTATGAGTACCGAGGCTTTTAACTTTTTTCAGTATATCAGTGTTGGATTTTTTTTTTCTTCAACAAAACAACCTACATTTCTACAGTAAACTATGGCACATTGTGAGTGGTGGTAAGCTACTGTGCTGTCGAGTCAAACACTAACCTGTTGACCACGTCAATGCTTTGCTATTTTACGACAGAGGAAGTCGGAACTCACCCTATCCTGAAGTGTTACCAAAATGTAATCTAAAAAGAGAAGCATTATTTTTGTATTTTGAAATGGGGTTGTAAAAAATGTAAAATTGTGTACTGATGATCAGTGTTGCAAAAAGCTGAGGTTATCTGGCACTTTGAAGACATTGGCTCTCAACCATGGTGATGGGGCTCCCCCTGGATACATTGCAAAAGTGCTTTCAACTTTGAGCCATTTCAGCGTGAAAATTCCCAGTTTTAACTGTGAGAGGGAACAATTTTTTCATTCAATTTGAGAAATCATGGAAGGACATTAGCAATTCTCTCACATGTTTAGCATTTAAATCTTCTGATTGCTGTGCCAAGGGGACCCCAGCGGTACTTGTGTGAGCTCCAATGATTCAAGGTTATTTGAACAAAATACATCTAGATGACTAAAAATGTTATTGCTGGTGATTTAGCCACTGTACAATTGTAACTAATTCAATTGTTGATTTTATTTATGTTTTGTAACTAATCAAAATAAAAGATGGTGTAAAATATTTGATTGTGCTTGCTTGATTTATCATAATTCTGGAAAAAGTCATTTATTATAGGCCGAACGATTTTATCTTACCAAAGAGACAGTGGCCCCTCAACCTTTGAAGATTATCCATACTAAAAATGTAGGAAATGGCATGTAGACCGAGGCCTACCCGAATAGGTCACAAGAACTTGATTTCTAGCTGCAATATTATCAACGGGCAGCAGAGGGCTTGGAGACTGTTCATGCGAGTGTGAAAGATAAACAAAGTCATTAGGTGTAACAACACTGGGATTATCCTCGCAGTTTCCTCATTCCTATGCTTTCCATTTTATGAAAAAAGTTTAAAATGATGTACACATAACTCTGCCGTGTTTCTTCTCTCTGAAATATAATGCAATGTTCGCATATAGGGCCTATTGTCATTTAACTGCAGCTGCACCCCCCTCAGAATTTCTGCACTGAAAATGACAGAAGAACGGATTTGGTGATATAAGGCTATCGGTGAACCCTTCTTGATCTGCCGGCGATAAGTATGATAGCCAGACTACTATCGGCCTACATTATGTTATTAGGCCATTATAATTAAGGCCTATTTGGCCTGCAGAAGCCGATAGGCTACATGCGCACTGTGGATAGGCTATTGCCTGTTGAGTAGAATTTTCTGAATTACGGATGTTTGCTTAATTGCAATGGATGTGGCGCAATTGCTGCTCATCGTGCCAGGAAATGCAGTGTGCTCCACGCGTACAGTGGCCATTCTGTTGGATCTCAGGCATGTTCTGCCCGGGATCAAAAGTCACTTACCCCCACTGACAATGTGCTCATTGTGACGGCCCTGGTCTATATGCATCAATGGAGGAGATTAACCAGTTGACATGACTTGAGTACAATGATGCTCTTCACGAAGACCGAGAGAACCATGCTCCTCAACTGCGAGTCAGTAAAAAATCAGTGTATGCAAACTAGCTGCAAAACTCTTCAAATGCAGGCTGCGTTGTATCACGATTATTATTCTCCTATTATTAGCCTATTTAAATTAGATAGGTCTAATGTTCCTCGAGTTACTATGTAAACGTATATTCTCTGTGCGTCTACATTAATTATGTAGAAAACAAAACAATGTCTCATTCTTCCACAATGTTTGTCCTACTCTGCCTGCTGTCAGATATCCCTAGCCTATATTTCCTATATTATTGCAATAGGACTAATTGTAGAAAAGGGACACTTTCAAGTTCAGAAAACATTTATTTGGACTATCCTATTACATGGATTCGGAAGGCAATGGAAATATTTCGTTAACGTCTATATTTGATCACTGATGTAGTTTAGGTTAGGCTATATGGATAACCTCAGAATATAGTTAAAGAATTGCGCTCGAAATTGTTTGCGCTCCTCAGGACCATATAGTGGCAAAACAGGACTTAATGGTCCAATCAGCTAGCAACTCCTGGATGAGCGCAGGAAAAGGAGTGGTGTCGAAAGTGCATGGGGAGCGTCACTCAGTCTCATGCAGTGCGCTCCCTTACTCAAAATCCAGGCGAATAGTTGACCCATTCCGAGGGAAGCCTGAAACTTCCTAAACCATTTTTGTTTTGTATCGAGACCTTCAAGGACACATGTTTATTGCTTTAAAAGGTCGCTATCTTCGTTTGCAACTTACACCTGTGGTGTTTTAGTGACGTTACTTACTGTAGTAGGACGTCCACTTCATGCTCATGGAATGTATGTGGAGTATCGATTTATTACAGCAAGAAAGGAACGCCGCCAGCTCACAACAGTTTTAGGACTATACGAATCAAGTTTTTTTCCCTGGGAATATTTTGAAAGTGAAGTTAAAGGAGAAATTAGAGTGACGAGACTCGGAACGTCTATTTCGGGTATGGTCCTATGATCGCACTTCAAATCTTTGGTCCAGACTATGGAACACCGACAGGTGCTTGCGCTGTGCGCTGTATTCCTGTGCGGTCTACACGTCGCCACCTGTCAGACCAGTCAGGAAGGTAGTAGTACATGTAAGTCGCTGTCTTGCATTAATTTGATGACTTCATTTTCTTGGAAATGTCCATGTATTTATCTGCTCGTACCCTGTATGGAGTGGGTATTGTGTGTGTGTGTGTGTGTGTGTGTGTGTGTGTGTGTGTGTGTGTGTGTGTGTGTGTGTGTGTGTGTGTGTGTGTGTGTGTGTGTGTGTGTGTGTGTGTGTGTGTGTGTGTGTGATTGTGTGTGTGTGTGTGTGTGTGTGTGTGTGTGTGTGTGTGTGTGTGTGTGTGTGCTTGCGTTTGCTATTTAGTCTTTCTATGTTATAGTGTGCAAATGAGATTGACCTACCCCTGCATGAGAGTGACCTATTCCTGCTTTTCAGCATGTAAACACTCTTTTTAGGCTATTCCTTTCAAGCTGTTATTTTTGCATTTTTTGTAGCATGTGGTGCTTTATTGTATGGTTGTCCCAACAAGTATTCTGCTACAATGTGTACAGTATGAAAAAGGGTACAAACTACCTTTGATGTAAATGAGAACACCATGGGAACCAGTGAATATGTTTTATAACTAGCCTGTTTGTATTTGCTGTGAATATGTTTTATAACTTTGTATTTGCTCCACTGTTTCCTACTGCCCGCTCTGATTTCAGTTAAGTCCACACTGCCCTCACCCTGTTAATGAACTTCAAGGCGCTTTGGACGTGCTCCAGGCAGTGTAGCGGCGTAATCAGGGCCCATAACACTATTAATATCTAACCTATTCATGAGACAGAGGTGATGAGCCGTGTCTGTGGGTCGGGGAGCGGGGAGGCGGAACGCTGATAGGTGTGGGACAATTACCTGGCAGTAAATGAGCGATGACGCCAGCTGAGTCACCCGTGTTTATGACCCAGGAGTCAACTTGTGTGCGCTCCACTCACAGCACTCTCTGCTGAGGGCCAGGGGGCTGAAGTGGTGGAAGTTTTTGTGGTCTTTTCCATCCCTGCATGTGCTGCCATCCTTATCTTGTTCTTCTTCCTAATCATCGTCATCATCGTCCTCTTCATCTCCGTCATATACGTGATTTCAGGATGTTTGTAAACAACGGGTAGATTGGGCACCAAGATACTTCCGGGGGGGGGGGCAGAACGCCAGTGGCTTCCACTGATGTAGTGCTGTAAACGGCTGCTGTAAACGTAGTTAAACCATTATGTTGTTGATCAAGTATAGTTAAAACATGACGAAAACGTGTTGTGTTTATCTCCGTCATATATAGGCAAATGGTTGGGCGCTCAAAGAGTAGTCCTAAAACCTGATGAGGAGCATGTTCAGGAAAAAGGACCCTATTCAGTATGCACTAATAGAGATTCACACAGGCATGACGAGCTGTCAAGAACTCGATTTTTACAGCTTCTTATTCAATGGGTCACAGAGTGCTTCAGAGGGCCTCAGCTGGATGGCAGTGGTGGAGAAGAAGGCTGGTGTTGTATGTGACACACTTTTACGACAGCAGGGCCTGGCTGGCCATTATTAGTATGGATGGGAGGAGGACATCCACCATGGAGGAGTGTGGAGAAGTACAGAAGCATGGAGGGAGCGTTAGATAGATGGATCTGTCCATTTTGCTCCTCAAGGTTGCCCCTCTTATCTAACACTCTCCTGTCTCTTAAGTTTGGCCCTTACTTCCTTGTTTGCGTATTACTCTACTGTACTGTTTCTTTCATCATCTCTTGTTCCTGCTCTCAAGTCCACACACACCCTTATAAACATACGGCCGCGCTGGCTAGTTGGAGTGGCCTTTGAGCCGGAACGTTGAAGTTATCTGGTTTACTGGAGGTGTAATAGTGCTTTGTGTGTGTGTGTGTGTGTGTGTGTGTGTGTGTGTGTGTGTGTGTGTGTGTGTGTGTGTGTGTGTGTGTGTGTGTGTGTGTGTGTGTGTGTGTGTGTGTGTGTGTGTGTGTGTGTTTGTGCGTGTGTGTGTGTGTGTGTGTGTGTGTGTGAGGCATAGAGGGAATATGAGAGGGTGTGTGCATGAGCTTGAGTTGGTTCCATTGAAAAGCTCCACTCCCATCTTGTGTTAATATTTGCTCAAGATTACATGTATAGATGAGTCTGAATGGACAGGGATCTATACAGGACCTGTTGTGATTACGTGTGTAGCTGTGCGTGCTCAGGTTCTTTATTCCCCCATCGTAGACAGCCATCTCAACTTTCATGTCAACATTGTCAGCAGGTTGATGTGTGTTTGATGGTGTTGAGCTTTTAAGTACATTGATTACACTCTCACACAACTGCATGACGTTATTGGATGGAGGATATGAGCACTTGTGGGATGACTGTGTTGAAGTGTAAAACTTGTGAAGTGCCTGGTTATAAAACGGACAATAACATACATGGTGAACATGCATTATATGGTGATATGAGTTTAAGTACTGAAAGGACTGGGATCCTAGGAGTACATTTCTGTGTGTGTGTGTGTGTGTGTGTGTGTGTGTGTGTGTGTGTGTGTGTGTGTGTGTGTGTGTGTGTGTGTGTGTGTGTGTGTGTGTGTGTGTGTGATGGAGGATATGAGCACTTGTGGCATGGCTGTGTTGAAGTGTAAAACTTGTGAAGTGCCTGGTTATAAAACGGACAATAACATAAATGGTGAACATGCATTATATGGTGATATGAGTTTAAGTATAAAGGACTGGGATCCTAGGAGTACATTTCTGTGTGTGTGTGTGTGTGTGTGTGTGTGTGTGTGTGTGTGTGTGTGTGTGTGTGTGTGTGTGTGTGTGTGTGTGTGTGTGTGTGTGTGTGTGTGTGTGTGTGTGTGTGTGTGTGTGTGTGTGTGTGTGTGTGTGTGTGAGGGGGAGAGCGAGAGAGAGACAATGACAATGTGTGAGCCAGTGGAAGTCACCCTCAGCCATAGATAGATGCTTATAGTTGGGGTGCTTGTTTTCTTCCTGTCAGCCTCTGTGCCCCTTTGCCCTCCCCCCGCCACCATGGCCCTCCTCCCCGTTGATAGACTGGTGGGCTCACACTTGGCCTATTGTTGATTGCCATGATCTCAGCCTGGCCAGCAGAACCCAGAGTTGCACACAACACACACACACACACACACACACACACACACACACACACACACACATGCACACAGTGTGTGTGTGTGTGAGCGAGAGAGAGAGAGAGAGAGAGAGAGAATCACTGCCTTTCCCTGCTACATATTAACAGTGTGGACATTTATAGCTCTGTGACAATGCCCTGCTTTGTCTTAGCAGGCTGTTGATCCCCCAATTCCATTTCTAGCCTCAGGCCAGTCCTGGACCAGACCATCCAGTGGCATCCATGCTGAGAGATCTATGTTGTCTATGATCTAACCCTTCCCAGTTATATTCCCCTCCAAGGAACAGCCTCGTTTAAATTCCCAATCCATAACCTCATATTTCCTCATTCCACATTAAAACTGTTAGCGATGTCTTTGTTAATATTTGTCTAGGCTTAATGTGTGTGTGCATAAATCCTTTCGTACACACCTGTGTGTGTTTGCGCTGAGCTTTTCGAGGCGTGTCTTTAAAAGACGCCATCCGCATGACAAGCCACTGTGCTTTGGCGTGAGACACGGTCCAGTGGCGGGGCTCTGCCCGGTCATGTGTCCGCACTCCGCATCTTGAGCATCTGCGGCCCTCGTTCCCCCTAACACCAGCGGTCACAACATCAGCCTGGGCAGCTCTCGCTTGTAAATGGAGCCATTGTCTGAGACTGCAGTGGACGTGTCTTCCCTGCCCGGTGCCATTAGTGTCCACGGCACTCACACACTCTTAAAAAAAAAGGTGCTATATGCAGTAAAAATGGTTCTATTGCGTGCTTCATATATGGCACCCCTAAATGGTTCTTTAAACCATTCTGAAGAGTTCATCCAAGAAACCCCTAAAGGTTCTTTAAAGCCAGAATGGTTCTACAGTATATAGCGCCCCAATAACCCTTTTTAAAAGACTCACTGTCGTACTTCTCACTTGTTTGCACTAGCATCAGCGGGCAGTTCAGTCGGAAACATGGTTGGAACGCAAATTTGTTCTCTCACCTCAGGCTATAGTGACCCCACCTCCCTCTTTATCGTCTCATGGCCCTTAGCGGACATCGCTTCTACCCCCCGTTACAAGCTGACCTGGTGACCTTTGCCCTCGCTCCGCCACAGCCCAGCAGTGACCCTGTGTGCGTCTGGCCAGGCTGTGAGTGTGCGCCATTGTGCTCGAGTGGCCACTTCACACATCAAAGAGTCTGCGTCGCTGCCTTCATGGGAGTGATCTATCAGCGCCGAGTCTCTCTCTCTCTCTCTCCGCTCAGAGGGCCTGTTTGTTGTACGCTCCAGTGTCCAGAGGAAGGACAGATCTGTGGAATATTTTCACAGATAGGAAAATGACCCCTGCTATTCACATTCGCTTAAAAGCTTTAATAGTTCAGTGAGATTTGGTATGCTTCGTTCTGTTGCTGTCCAATATAGAAACAATCAAATAATTCAATTCCAATGTTTTTGAACTGTGTGAATGTCATTTCAGGGCAATTAGAAATGGAGGCTGATGCTTTTCTTGCCTCAGCGCCACCTCTGATGCCACAGAGCCGAGAACTTGGCTTGTGAAGTTCTTTCGGAGGAGCTGCCCCTCTAATCATTGTTGTCTTTCGTCACAGTTTGTCCAGGTACCCAGAATGGCTTGAGTTTCACCGGCAACCCTGAGCAACACTATAAAAATCTGCGGGAGATTTACACAGGCTGCGAGATTGTCATGGGCAACCTGGAGATCGTCCAAATGGAACACCATCTTAACTTTTCCTTCCTTGGGGTAAGAGATCCATCCATTAACATCAACCTCAAGCCTCAAATCACCTTCTGAAATCATCATCATCTTATTTATTGATGCAAGACATCCATGGTATATAGCTTATCTGTGATTCACATTAATTATCACATTCAGCCACATTCATGGCAGACACGTTCATCAACCTGCATGATGAACTGACACAATGCTCATTGCTCATTGACAGCCATTTGCAAAGTAGGAACTAACATTAGAATATCACTGGACTTGATTTGTTGAGCCCGTCTTGGTGGTTTGTTTTGCTGAGTGAGTGGTGTAGCACAGCCCTGTGTGTGTCTCCCCTCTACCTTGCAGAGCATCAGAGAAGTGACAGGCTACATCCTCATCGCCACCAATCAGTTCGAGCGGCTGCCCCTCGAGCGGCTGCGTGTGATCAGGGGGAACACGCTCTACGAGAAGCAGTTCGCCCTGTCTGTCTTCCTCAACTACGACAAAGACAGAAGCCACGGGCTGAAGGAACTGGGCCTCACCCACCTCACAGGTGAGTTATAGGAGCAGGAGTGCGGTCCGAGGGAGAGGACCATGGAAGTCAATTGTCAGAAAGAAATGTGTGTGTGTGTGTGTGTGTGTGTGTGTGTGTGTGTGTGTGTGTGCATGTGCATGTTTGTCTGGGTGTGTATTGATGTATCTGTCTGTGTGGGAGGACTGTGGAATCTTGCGTGTTCACCTCCAGTGCGTGAGCGCCTGCGGTGTGCATTGCCTGGCTGGGTGGGTGAGGTGGCTGTTGAGAAAATCAAGTCACCGTGAGAGCGCAGCTCCTCTCCTGGAACCACAGCTGAGAGCGAGAGTGCGAGCGAGAGCCCGTTGGCCCGGTGTCAGTCGGAGCACGCTCAGACCTGCCCGTGGCATTGTTTCCTGGTAATCAAGCGGGGTGGCTGGTTTCAGTGTGTTTGCAGATGCCACCGTTCGCTCGTCGTCTGCTCGGGCTTACTTAATCTTTTTCTTTGGCTCGTTCAGCCATGCTTGTCATATCTGTTCACACGTCCCATTTTTTTGGTCTTTCTTTCTCACCGTCTCTCTTTCCCCGTTTTGCCCCTTTTCCACAAGCCTGTCATAGACGTATTTGGACAGACAGAGAAAAAGGAGCCATGCTGCTTTGCCTTGCTAACTTATATGTGTCTACATGTACCCACATAGATCCTTAGGTACTACGCACTGAATTCCTTCCATATCATATGCACACAGAGATTCTGGAGGGGGGAGTGCAGATCGTAAACAACAGGTATCTGAGTTACGCCCCCTGGATCAACTGGAAGGACATTGTGAGGGACCCCAAGGCACCTCTGGACATTGTGACGGACCCCAACACAAAAGAAAAAGAAAAGAGAAATGGAGAGTGGGGTCAGTGTCTCCGTGGTCGTGTGTAAATGTATGCTGATTATGAGTCTGTGGGTGTGTGTGTGAGATGGGGGAGTGTGCATCTTCAGCGTAGGTGTTTAGGTGTGGTGTCATACATTGTTGTGTGGTGTTTGGTGTGATTGACAGGAGAGTGCCATGCCATGTGTCCAAAACCAAACAACATGAACAAGACCTGCTGGGGCCCCAGGGAAGATCAGTGCCAGACATGTGAGTATGCCCACCACTGCTCCAGTCTCAGCTGATGTTGCAGAAGTGTGAGTATACTCATCGCTGCTCCAGTCTCAGCTGATGGTACAGAAGTGTGAGTATACTCATCGCTGCTCCAGTCTCAGCTGATGGTACAGAAGTGTGAGTATACTCATCGCTGCTCCAGTCTCAGCTGATGGTACAGAAGTGTGAGTATACTCATCGCTGCTCCAGTCTCAGCTGATGGTACAGAAGTGTGAGTGTACTCATCGCTGCTCCAGTCTCAGCTGATGGTACAGAAGTGTGAGTATACTCATCGCTGCTCCAATCTCAGCTGATGGTACAGAAGTGTGAGTGTACTCATCACCACTCCAATCTCAGCTGAAGGTACAGAAGTGTGAGTGTACTCATCGCTGCTCCAATCTCAGCTGAAGGTACAGTTCTATGTGTGCGAGTGTGAAAGCGTATTTTGCCAGCGGTAACAGGAGTGCGTGTGCACTGAGGCCGGAGCGAAGTCAGATGCAGAAAATGAACAGGGCGGTGTTGCCATTTATTTGTTGATAGGCTTGTCAGAATTGAATGCTGGTTCCATGTGACTGGTTTATTCAAATTCACGTCACCAGAGAGTCCCGGCTTTGATGTTGCTGAACTTTTGATTTGAGTGCAATCACAACTGATTGAATTCTTTGATCTGAATGTCCATGTGAAATGTGAATGTGTAATCTGAAATATATATATATATATATATATATATATATATATATATATACTGTATATATAAATTAAAAGGATTTTTATGTATTTTAGTATACCGTCACTAGCTCTAACAATTAACAAATGACAGTAAAGTATTATCTTTTTGGTATAATTTAACCATTGATAGCCATACTAAAACAAAGGCTTCATATCATTGCTGCGCTAATATTAGCTCTGGCATTTCAGCTCAGTTGTGGTCTCTTGCTTTTAGCTGGACTCTACTGCATAGAGCGTAAACACAGGCTCATTGCTGCCTCATATCAGCCCTCTGTGGCTCCTCCTGATAGAGTGTCTCTTTGTGGCCCCTCTCTTGTTTCTCAGTGACCAAGACGGTGTGCGCCCAGCAGTGCAACGGTCACTGTTTCGGGCCCAGTCCGCGGGAGTGCTGTGACTCGGAGTGTGCTGGCGGCTGCAGCGGTGCCCTCAACACTGACTGCTTTGTGAGTATATCACACTGGCATGGAGCCACCCCTCCATGCCAGTTAGTCATATCATGTGTAAGACGGCCACACTATTCGTCAAATGTCGTGATTACAATCAAACATCATTAGTCAGGAGTAGGGAGATTTTTTTTTTTTTTTAACAATACTGGTAGGTTGCCCGTGCATTTCACTCACCAGTATTTTCATTTTGCTGTGTGTGTGTGTGTGTGTGTGTGTGTGTGTGTGTGTGTGTGTGTGTGTGTGTGTGTGTGTGTGTGTGTGTGTGTGTGTAGGCATGCCATCGTTTCAATGATTCAGGGGCCTGTGTGCCACAGTGCCCCCAGAAACTCCTCTACAACCAGCAGACCTTCCAGTTGGAGTTGAACCCCAATGTCAAGTACCAGTATGGCTCAATATGTGTACCTCAGTGTCCAAGTAAGTCTCTCTCTCTGTCTCTAAAACTGACACACACACACACACACACGCACGCACGCACGCACGCACGTACGCACACACACACACACACACACACACACACACACACACACACACACACACACACACACACACACACACACACACACACACACACACACACACACACACACACACACACACACAAACACACACACACACACACACACACACGCACACACACACACTCACATCCAAAAAGACACATACACACAAATAATCAGATTCTGAATGATTTACTGTATCAAATTGACAATATTTTAAGTAATGCAAATCCCCAATATTATATAATTCCTTAGTGTTTTTTAACTATATACTGTACAAAAAATACTGCTGTATTGCTACCAGGCCGGATGGCAAGTGTTTCTCTGTCTATACAGTAGTCATTGTATACTGTATGTGTGTTACCACTGCTGCTTGACTGTGAGGATCCCAATTCATTAACCCCCCGACCACCCCCCCCCCCCCCCCCCCCAAAAACACACAGCGCACTTTGTGGTGGATGGAAGCTCATGTGTGAGTAGCTGCCCCCCTGACAAGAAGGAGGTGACGTCCGACGGTGTGAAGGAGTGTGAATCATGCGCTGGTCTGTGCCCAAAAGGTATCTATCCAAATCATCCAACGAACCCAGGACATTATATCTAAAGGCAGACAGAGACAGTGGTCTACGTGATAAGCAGGACTACACAGGACTACGCAGTATACCCACTTAAAAAGCATCACCATCTTAGTATAAAGCTCTTAAAATAGGCAAGGATAGGTATTACAGTATTTGCCCGTTGCTTGAACACTATAGACCCATGCTTAGACTAAAGTAACACAACTTGAAGTTTTGTTGCCATATCTCAAACACATGTACCTATACCTTAAACAAAACACAGTATACCCACTTAAAAAGCATCACCATCTTAGTATAGGCAAGGATAGGTGTTACAGTAACATTTGGGGTTGATCACAGTATGCCCACTAGAACTAATTAGACTACATCACAGTATACCCACTGCAGCTAACTAGACTACCCTGCTGGACAGAGATGATATACCACAGACAGATGAAAGCAATAGCCTAGAAGAACATAGGGTGAACATGGGTAAACTGGGACACTTTTGGTAAATCCAACTTCTCAGCCCTATATCGCAAACACTCTAATATATTTTATATCAATATAAGTTATTTTTGGAAAGCTTAGGTTGTCCTTTACATGATCAAATCATTATAATTAAGTAATCATTGACACAGACAGAATTAAACTCCTTCAAAGCTCAACTGACACACCCCCAAATTTTTTGGGGGTACACTGGTAAAGTGGGACAGGGCCCAAAAAAGTGCTATTTTGCATCGTAAACCTTTATTTAACTTAATATTTTGCTCCTATTTTATGATTTAAACCATTTTAATTTAGTTTTCATTTGAATGTACATATTTTCATTACCAAATAGCATGCTAGCTCTCATTACTAGCTAGCTCACTAACATACATGATTGTATGATCTATAAAATGAATAACACTAAATAATGATACTAAATACTAATAATAAATCATAATAAATAAAACACATGTTAATTTTTCCATTTTTATTCCCATGAAAAAAATGGTTTCCATTGGATATTACACTGTCCCACTTAGACAATATAGGTGTGTCCCACTTTACCAATACACTACTGGTCAAGTGGGACGGCAGGAAATTTGCCCCTAATTAAAACATTTAATCAAATAAATGACTTTTTTTTCATTATTTTGATACTTAACGTAGTCACATTACATATGAAAACAACTTTGTAGGCTTAACATATACATTTAAGATTTGCTGGACTTAACACAATTTGCCTCAAATTCCTATGTCATTTGACTTATCATTGTTTTTCGGGCTCCTGGCTTTGAAAGTAGTCTGGTCACAACCCCGCATATGACATCACACCCACACTGCCAATATTATTTAACCCCTTACATCCTAGAGATCTTTTGGCAATATGTTTTAATAGACAAGTCATAACTACATTGGAGATATATATGAAAAAGCTTAGCTGTCCCACTTTACCCATTGTCCCACTTTACCCATGTTCACCCTACTCTGTTGAAAGAGTTGTTCACCGACCCCCCCCCCCCCTCCCCTTCTCTCTCCCCACCTTCAGTGTGCAACGGTACTGGAGCCAGGGATAGGCAGACTGTGGATTCCAGTAACATTGACACTTTTATTAATTGCACAAAAATTCAAGGCAGCCTGCACTTTCTGGGAATAGGCATCAAAGGGTGAGACTGGGAGCTGACATTTACAGCAGAACACACACACACACACACACACACACACACACACACACACACACTCAGACACACACACACACACACACACACACACACACACACACACACACTCAGACACACTCTCAGACACACACACACACACACACACACACACACTCAGACACACTCTCAGA
>NC_085000.1:21419349-21481849 GCF_963854185.1 Sardina pilchardus | reverse complement strand
AAATATCCGAATAAGAAGGGACACTGTGCACCCTGCCATGTCAACTGCACACAAGGGTGAGTTGCATGTGTGAATGCTGCTGAGTACCTTAAGCTCTTTGTATCAACAGTAATGCAATGTGTGAGGGCAACGTTAGATCCTTCAGCTTTTTAATGTCTGATTGGACAAGGCTCTGAACCTATTGCATGGTTGATTGATGTTGGAGCTTTAACTCTCCCCACTCAGTCTCTGGAGAGATTTGAATATGTGTATCCACCGCTGTGAATATATGTTGGTTACAGCAGAAGTTTAAAAAAAAAAGAAAAAAAAAAACAGCAACCTCACATGACTCTTGTCTTGCACAGGTGTACTGGACCTACTCTGTGGGATTGTAGGTCAAGGCCAACCAACAGGTCAGTGTCTCCCCCTGCTGGTCAAACACATACACTCACACTCACACGTGTCATGTTCTCTTCCATCCCCCCCCCCCCCCCCCCCCTCTCTCTCTCTCTCTCATTGCATTTCCCTCTCTCTTTATATGTTACACACACACACACACACACACACACACACACATACACACACACACACACACACACACACACACACACACACGCACACACGCACACTCATATGCACAGACTTTTAACTCCAAAAGGCATGTATGTATTTGTGTACACAGCTCCCTGATAGCTGGGGTGGTGACTGGAGTGCTGGTGGGTGTCCTGGTCCTCCTGACTCTGGCTGGGCTGGGCATGCTGTACCGCCGCAGCCTGAGCATCCGCCGCAAGCGCACCATGAGGAGGTACCTGGAGAGCAGTGAGGTGAGCCGCCACGGAGGAGGACACTACACAATACACGTTAAGCACACACAAGATACACTAGAGTGCTTTTATCATTTGAACTTCTTTTGTTGTACTTTGAGAGCAAAGATTAACCGGAATCAAATTCCTTGTTTGTTTACACATACCTGGCCAATACGGCTGATTCTGATTCTGATTTTGCTAATCATAGAAAAAACTGATCATGGCCAGTGCCTAATGTTTTTGTGTGTGTGGTTTTGTAAGCTCTTAATTGTTTTATCTCAGGGATATGAACCTTTTGACCCAGGAGAGAAGGGCACCAAAGTTCACACACGGATCCTCAAAGCTATAGACCTGCGCAAGGGCAAGACACTGGGCTCTGGTGTCTTCGGCACTGTCCATAAGGCAAGGCTCACATTCATGATGCTTCAACCCAAAGGAAATATCTCAGCTAATTGACAAAATCAACTGCAAAGAGAGACTCTCTGCAAAATGAGTGACATGGCTCTTTCCCTGTCCTTGTATTGTTACATTTTTGTCACTTTTTGCTGCCATATTGAAACTCTTATCTCTCACAGGGTGTTTGGATTCCAGAAGGAGACTCAGTGAAAATCCCTGTGGCAATAAAGACCATCTCAGACCCAACAGGCCGTCAGACCTTCACTGAGATCACCGATGTGAGTTATTAATAAAACCATTTTGTTTATGAGAGATCCACACACAGTCCATGTCTACCATTTGGCCTGGTCAACTGTTATTTTTAACATTTGCTCATCCGTTTGTTTCATTCTTTATTATGTCAAGAAAACCTATAAATAATGACTATACTTAAGTACTGTAGCAACACTATGGATAATTCACATATCTACCTTGTCATCATACAGCATGGTAAATGGTAAATGGTATATGGACTGCATTATAGTGCTTTCTATCAGCTTCTGAGCACCCAAATCGCTTTACATTCACCCACTCACACACCGATGGCGGACTAATGTTGTACCATGCGTAATGCATGTGTAATGTTACCATACACTGAGCGTCAGACCGTCAGTGACATCCTGTTGACATGCTGCCACTTTGTCCACAGCACATGTTGTCCATAGGCAGTCTTGACCACCCGTACATCGTGAGGCTGCTGGGCATCTGCCCGGGCCCTTCCCTGCAGCTGGTGACGCAGCTCAGCCCCCAGGGCTCTCTGCTGGAGCACCTCCGCCAGCACAAGGACACCCTGGAGCCACAGCGCCTGCTCAACTGGTGTGTGCAGATCGCAAAGGTGAGATCCGTGTGTGTGTGTGTGTGTGTGTGTGTGTGTGTGTGTGTGTGTGTGTGTGTGTGTGTGTGTGTGTGTGTGTGTGTGTGTGTGTGTGTGTGTGTGTGTGTGTGTGCGCGTGTGCGTGTGTGCGTGCGTGTGTGTGTGCGCGTGTGTGCGTGTGTGTGTGCTAATCATAGGTGCTAATATGCAAAAATAGTCACATGGATATGCACCAAAGTGTGCTTTTAGCAAATAGTTACTAATAACGTTTTGTGTACAAGTTAGCATGATGTGTGCTCAACAGACGTGTTTATTTTGTAGGGCATGTTCTATCTGGAAGAGCACCGCATGGTTCACAGGAACCTCGCTGCTCGTAATGTACTGGTGAAGAGTGACTACATCGTGCAGGTTTCAGACTTTGGGGTGGCAGACCTTCTGTATCCTGATGACAAGAAATATGTCTACAGCGAAGTCAAGGTACAGCATCAACTTTTAGGCTACATCATAGAGCCATCATCACTGGCAGCTATCACAGAGTCACGCCTTCCTTCACAGCCTGTGTGTGTAGGCATTTAGGCAATGGAAGATAAATGTCAATCATTTCTATTTCTCTATAACTCATAGACACCAATCAAATGGATGGCACTGGAGAGCATTCTATTCCGCCAGTTTACACACCAAAGTGATGTCTGGAGTTACGGTAAGACAGATGAGTTGCACTGGTTGCCTGGTTAACACCAGACCGATCAAGATTGAGAGTGGGTCTGGAAAGGCTACATTGACTTACAACTTCTAGTGGTGTAAACAGCAGTTGAATTTAACCTAAATTGGTGCGTCAAACCTTTAACAAATCATTTCAGAAATGTAGCAATCACATCTTTTTTGAAATGAAGGTTTAGAATGCAGTTGTTCAATGCAGTACTCTATTTCACTGAAAATACATGTCACACACACATACACACACAGATGCACGCACGGCACACGCACACACACAGACACACGCACGCACACACATGTCCATATCCATTTATCGCTGTTGCCATCAGCACAGCCATTGGTTGTGCTGAATGCACTGCTATCTGTCATCATATTGGTGTGCAAAATTCTGGATTCGTCAGGCAGAGTCAGCAGTCGATCAGAAATCTCAGAGAGCTTTATTCACGGTTTACCGCAGACCGCCGTGTTGAAGAGACACAGTCTCACGATGCAATACAAAGTTACACTTCTTGCTTGACAAACGTGACATCTCCATTTGTGGTATGTCAATCATCCAATGACCACATCACCCAACTCATCAGCATTGGCCATACAAGGCTGTGTCCCTTCACAACGGACGTCAATGGCATGTCTCCAAGTCTCACCTGAACCCTTTAAATTATGAGGCCCCAGCCTTCTCAAGTGAAAATGACAGCTCCCTCTGCCCACTGTCTCCCAGAAAAAGAGCACAAATCCCAAATTACCCTGGAGAGCATACCACAGATGCAAGACACAAATCATCATCTCAGTTTGTCTACTTTTACATTTCAATGAGTACAAACAAGAGCAAAGGAGTAAAGAAACAAATATAGATGTGTGACTATGTGATAAACATGTGACTCTTCACACACATCTCTTTAGGGTTAAAATGTCTTCCTATAATGCCCTATGGAGATTCATTTGTGCCAGAATGTTCAAACGATACCTTTTCAAGTTCAAACAAAGATCAATTAATCAAAATATCAAATACAAAATTGAAGCAAAAAAGTACTAAATAGGATAGAAGTGCCTCCTGGCTACATTATGAGGGCTAATCCAAGTGTGGTAGGAGGTGGGGGAGGGTGAAGAGGATGGATGTAAAGGAAGGAAGAGCATGGTAAGTACAAATCAGGTGTGTCAGGTTGTCAGTTGTCGCTAGGAGAAGAGGTATCCTTGTATTGTTTTGTAGCTTTGTAGCTGCCAACACAAGTAGAGAGCATGTTTGTGTCAACTCCCGGGACAGTTGCAGCTCAGTCAAAACGTATCAGCCAATAGGAATGCACTCTAGAGAAACCCACCCACATATGATATTTGATCATATGAACTGTAAGCAAACTAAAGCAGCAACTGCAAAGCCAGCAGTAAACAAAAGAAAACATTCTGGCACAAATTAATCTCCATGCTATAAGTGACTGTGCTTGGGTTTTGGACCATTAGAAATGGGTGTCAATGGCCTTCTTGCCAGACTGACCAGCAGTCAACCATTTGCTAACAGGTTCGTCTGGGCTCACCCAGGCTATCTTACAGGATAATTTCATCCTTAAATTTTAAGTTGTTATTTTGGTGTACAATAGGGTACTTTTATTGCCCATATGAACCTTTGGCAAATGTGGTATTTGCTCTCGAGGCCACTGAAGCCCATTTTCCAATGTCACTAAAATACGGGCACCCAAATACAATTGCTAATCTGGCATGGACATGCATTTCTTTGGAATTAAAAACAACTGCATTTAAAACATTTGTTTAAGAGATTGCTACACTTCTGAAACAATGCACCAAAGTTCAACTTCACTGTTACTGTGTGTTCACACCGCGGGCGACTTGAGCTTCCAAAGATTCCGGAAGTCATTCATTTTCAATGGAAGCCGGCTTCTCTCAGCTGCCAGCAGCGACCAATCTGTCGGCGTCGCGTTTTGGGCGTCTTGAGCGACTAGAGAAAGTTGAAAGTGGTTTAACTTTATGGTAATGAGCTATGACGCGGTTCAGCGACCAAACGACTTTCAACGAACATAGAATGCTACTACGTCAGAGCGGCCAGGAGTGGCCAAAGCTTCCCAGCTTCCCACGGCGTCCTTTACCGGGCGTCCAGGGCGATTTTGGAAGCTCAAGTCGCTCTTGGTCTGAACACACAGTTACACCTCTGCTGAAAGTCGTAAGCCAATCAACGTTTTCCAGACCCACTGTCAATTACAATTGAGAAGGTCTGCTAACCAGGCTAGTACTTTTATTGTAGAATATTGTCTTATGGTACTGAATTGTATTGTATGTCATAATATAGCCTATCTATTTATCCTTGTCAGATAAGCAAATTGATTTTGAAGTCAGTTAGCATTTTTCTTTTTGCTGGCAAAAGAGAAAGAAAGTTATTTTTAGAACTTTTCTAACCTAGATTATGTTTCCAAACAAAGACTTTGCTTTACATTATCTTTAAAGTATCACTATTTTCACAAGATACTTTCTCCTCACCAGTACCGTTGCCCACACTCATTGTATTGAGAGACATACCTAAATTAAGGCTGACACTAACATGGCTAGAGCAGCTTTAATGTGAGCTGTTTACTTCACAGGAGTAACCGTGTGGGAGATGATGTCCCATGGGGATGAGCCCTACGCAGCCATGCATCCTCAGAAGGTTCCAGGCCTGCTGGAGAAAGGAGAGCGCTTGGCCCAGCCTCAGATCTGCACGATAGACGTCTACATGGTCATGGTCAAATGTGAGCAATGCTGTCTTTTGAGATGTACTCTACTACTGAAAACATTCAACTCGTGTACCAGTTTAGATCCACAAACTCGAATATCCAGTAGTGCTGCTTGGGTGTAGATATTCAACAAGTATACCTCAGGTGCTCATCAGTTTGGAGATCCAACAGTTTCAA
This sequence comes from Sardina pilchardus, assembly GCF_963854185.1. NCBI lineage: Eukaryota > Metazoa > Chordata > Actinopteri > Clupeiformes > Clupeidae > Sardina > Sardina pilchardus. The sequence goes on along the minus strand of NC_085000.1, from coordinate 21,476,204 downwards.
TCTGGTAGTGAGTCTGAGGCACTCAAAAAGGTATTTTTTAAAAAGCCCTTATTAAACTTGGCTAATCATTAAAAATATGCCAACATGTTTCAGCCACAAATGGCCTTCCTCAGGGCAAGTTTAAACATTTTGAAACTTGCCCTGAGGAAGTGTGTTCTTATCTGATTTTTCCCAATGTCAGGCTGGATGGTTGATGAGAACGTCCGACCTACCTTCAAAGAATTGGCAAATGAGTTCACAAGAATGGCCAGAGACCCAAGCCGATACCTTGTCAAGGTAAGAGTGTCATCTTTATATGGGATCTATGTTCAAATTACACCATGCCGGTAAAAGTATATTTCAGTGTCCACTGAAAGAGACATTGGTGTTTAATCTAACAAGAGTATGTGCATCTGAACCAATTAAATTGATAACTTCTTCTTCAAATGTAGAAGAACCCTGTTGATGCAGGTCAAGATGGTGCCCTGCGAGAAGTCAAATGGTCTAATTTGGAAGATGACCTTGAAGATGAGGGAGTATCAGACGATGGCTTTGCTACACCTCCTCTACACCTGTCACCATCTCGTAGCCACTCCAGACTACGGATCAACTCTCAAAGAGTGAGACTCTCTCACTGGTTACTTGTGCACAGAAGAAAATAGTAGAGTGCTGATACTTATCTGAATAATACTTGCCAACACTTGCTAACTCTTATTTCTCCACAGACTGGTGCGGCCCTTTCTGCTCCAGTGGGATACATACCTATGACCCCAAGCCCTGGAGAGGCTACTAGACAGGTGAGGTACACCTTGACACTCTGTACCACACATCATCCAGGATCAATGTGTATATATTTACTGTATAGTGTATCTCTGAGCCCACAAGTAGTTGCTCAACCATCCATCCTCTCTCTTTATAGCTGTGGAGTCAGAGGTCGAGGGTCAGCTCTCGGCGGACAGTGTCTGAGTGCTCAGAGGGCCGAGGCACCATGGTGGACGTGGACATGGCCTCCCATATGGGTAGCCTGAAGAGGACTCGCAAACGTGGGGACAGTGCGTACATGTCCACGTCCCTGTCCATAGCTTCAGAACTTCCCTCTCAGGGAATAGTGATGGAGGAGGAGGAGGACCCCAATCTTTATGTAATACCTAGAGCCAGCCACCAGCCAGAGACAGGTAATGTACCATTTAACAATAGTCTAAAGGGCATCTTACTACATTTTCGTATGAGGAAGAAGATGTTATTATGTCCCATAGTGTGCTCCATTGATTTTTACTGAGAAGAGCAATATATTTACTAATTGTTAGATGTATTCATTGTTGCTCTAAGGAAAAACTGAAACCTAAATCCCTTCTATTCCTCTCCTTCTCTCAGATCCTCTGCTGTCACATTCCAGCTCCAGGAACACCACCTTGAGTGACAGACAGAGCAGGAACTCCAGGTCTCCACCAGGACCAGGAATCGATGCCTCGGAGGAGGAGTATGAGCTGATGACCAAGCAAGCTCCACCTCCTGCCCATCAGGCTCCCAGAAGATTTGCTGATCAACTCGACGACAATTCTACAGATGTGTGGAAAAGAATTTCTGCCATTTCACCCACAGCGTGTAGCTCTGACCTCCCACTGACAGGAGAAGAACCCGAGCCCGCCCAACCCGAAGAGCACCCAAATCCGCGCACGCCTCCCACTCCAGCAGCAGCAGACCCGGATTCAGACTCAGCGTACGCACGGGACTCCAGGAGTGGACCCGACAATGACGCAGAGGCCCACGCAGAGGACACATCGCAGCAACCGAATCACGCCGTGGAGTACGAGTACATGGATATCCGCAGCTCGCTCAAAGTCGCGGCGGGAGACGGCGGGAGTCCCAGTTCAGAGGAGGAGGAGGGCACAGGAGCAGCCGACGACTCTGTGGAGAGAGATGAAGGACTCGGGGGGGAGAGCAACGATGAGGACCAGGAAGGGAAAAGCCCTGAAGGAGAACAGGAGGAATTGTGGGTAGCACAATCAGGGGCTCTCGCAAGCAGGGTAGGCTTCAGTGATGGAATATCTCCCTCTAATGCCGAGCAGGAAGAGGAATATGAGGAGATGGGGGCAACCAAAGGTGGCTCCAGCACTGTGGACGAGGTGGAGTACCAGAACATGCCTTGTGGGAAGGCGCTAATGAGCCCAGGAGGAATGACTGCAGGAGCGGGGAAGTATGTTAAAGTGCGCGCTGGCGTTGGGGAGCCAGGCAGCGCATCTTTTGACAACCCGGACTACTGGCACAGTAGACTGTTTCACAAGCAAGATGCTCTGCGTACATGAGGAAAAACTCCGAACAGTAAATGTAGAAGCACAGCACTGGCCAATCAAGTTGTGGCCGACAGACCCTGATGTTTCAGTAGGGTGTCAAATACATTTCATTTGACATCACAACTGCAATAGGGTTGGACAAACGTGATATGGACTTCCTTAATATTTATCATGATCATTAATGGTAATGCTAAAGTGTAATCTTTGAATAATGGACAGTGTATGGTATTATTGTGTGTGTATCAATGAAAATGATTTTTGGATTTGTCTTTTGTGAAAGGATGTTCCATAAGCTACAAAATAAAAACCTTTGATATTGATGAGTTCTTTAAAAAAAAGAAGAAAAAAAAACAGATGTACTGCAGAGCAGTACAAAACATGACTGCTGCCCAGTCCAGCACATTCTTTCCACAAAAATAAATCACACTTGTCAATTTGTCTCCATCTCCTACGTCATCCTCTACTTTTGTGTATGTAAATGAGTGTGTGCATAGTGTGTGTGTGTGTATGTGTGTACATGTTAGTGTGCTTGCATGTACTGTGTGTGTGTGTGTGTGTGTGTGTGTGCGTGCGTGCGTGCGTGCGTGCGTGCGTGCGTGCGTGCGTGCGTGCGTGCGTGCGTGCGTGCGTTTGTGTGTGTGTGTGTGCATGCCACACATGTGTGTGTGTGAGTGTGCACGTGTGTGTAGCTTATATGCCCCCCCCAAATTTCATGAAACTGGTATGCATTCAGAAGGTGTCATAATGATCCTACGCTTCAAATGTCATGCAGTTTTGAACATGTCAGCCAAAAACACCTGCAATTACAATTTTTGCCTTTTCATTTTTAACTCTGTAGGTGGAGCTACACCTCAGATAAGTGGATATGGGATGTTGATGTGGCCCCTGGAGACCAACATACAAAATAAATTGGTCATCCTAGGCCTTGCAATTCTCAAGATATTACGGTCATAGAAAACTGTGTTTGGCCATCTACAGGCTGATTGGTGTACAGTCAGTAAATGTACACATACTAATTTATTGTACAGCCCCCCATGAACCGAATTACACGAAACTTGGCATGCATAATGATCATGTGATTGATCATTATGATTTGTCATAATGATCCTACACTTCAACACTTTAGTGAGGTAGACACGTCTCCTTGAGAACAACATACAAGAAAATATGGTCCTCCTAGGCCCTACGGTTCTCGAGATATTCACAGAAAACTGTGTCTGCCCTATCATTGCCACAAAATTACTGAAGAAAAACATTTTTTGCAAAGGTATGCCAATGTATTTTGCAAAATGTCCTATTGGACACTCCAAATAGTACTTTTGTAGGCCCAAAATGCATAGCCTAGTGATAATCAAATCCATACTGCACAACTCCTTTGTATAGAAGGATAATCTTGATCTCCAACGAAAGGTAAAACTCTGATGTTTAAATTTTTGTGTTTCCATTGTATGTCAGTGGCTCAGATGTGGAATGACTACAGTGTAACGATTACCCTAAAATATTTTCTTTGCCATTTATGTTTATGGTTTAGTGGTTGTATATGATGGACTACATTTAATACAACTATATTAGATGAAACCAAATGTATTCCATTTCCAAGGACATTTCAAAAGTGCTAGGCCTACTATACAGTACATCTACCTCTTCCATAGGATATGGTATAAAGGAGCACCAAGCAGGGAGAGGGCCGCAGTCGGCCATGTTCAGTTGAGACATAGTAAGATTAATTTAGCAAGTAAAGAACAACACATATTTTACACAAAATAATTATGTTCTTACGTATTGATTCCCAAGAGAACCCAAGCTTTCAAATGGTGTAGCACATGATTTTGCTTCACCAATATGATGCATACAAATGTTGTGGGGAGGTACATGTATGGAGTAAAACTGAATTTGAATTGCCAAATTTGAGCAATTTAGAATTTATATAACGCCCATTTATGTAATGCCTGGAACTCAGGTTCAGGTTCAGGTTACTTTATTGGTACCCGTGGGTAAACTAGGTTGCAGTTAGAGAGAGAATTGACATCCTTACAAGACAACACATACAGTAGACATGCACATTGGTGTAAACCAAATGGAACAGACATTGACAAATGACTTGGGTAACCACAAGCACATACACACAAACATATGGACAAACAGTATTGCATTGTTGACTTATAGAGTTGTTTGTACACATGGGCTACAGTACATGACCAGCATAATTTACAGTTATTTTCATGTAAGCTATACATATCAAAAGTGCTTTGTGCAGTTGTGCAAATAAGGTTGACCAAAAGTGCTTTGTGCTTATGTTGTGCAAAACTGCAGTACATGACCAAAGTGCTTTGTGCAATTATTGTGCAAACATGGCTACTGGATGGTACATGACCTAAAGTGCTTTGTGCAGATGTTATGCAAAATAGCTTTACACTGTATTTTAAGGAGAGAATGCTTAAAGGTTACAGATATCCATTTTACAGCTTGTTTAGCAAAATAATTGCAGCTGGAACAAAGCTGTTTTTATATCTTGAGGTCCTACAACCTGGGACTGTTAGCCTCCGTCCAGAGGGAAGGTACTGGAATTCACGATTCAGGGGATGTAGGTCATCATTCAAGATAGCCACAGCTATTCGCTGTAGTTGTTTTCCATATAGAGTTGGGGGGTATAACTGTGGCTCGCCAATTAGTTTACTTGACCATTTGACAATTTGACATAGACGATTTTTAAATGGTACTGAAACATGCCCAAACCATGCTACAAGTGAAAAGGACATTATTGACTCTATAAAAGAACGGTAGAACAGTGACATCATGGTCTTATCCACATTAAATCTTGACAGTTTCCTTAGACAATGTAGACGCTGTTGCCCCTTCTTACATATGGCTTCGCAGTTGTCTTGGAAATTTAGTTTAGAGTCAATAATTGTCCCTAGATATTTGTAGGATTTCACTTGTTCCACAGTTTGACCTTTTATGGTAGTGTCCTCATATCTTGGATTTTTTCCAAAGTCAATATGCATGTCCTTTGTTTTGGATATATTTAGTTGTAGGTGTGATTCCTCACACCACTGGATAAAATCTGTGATTATTGGCCCATGACCTCTTTCATTTTTATTTAACAAGCTAACAATGACAGAGTCATCAGCGTACTTGATGATGGTCCTGTTTACAAATTTACTTTGACACATGTTTGTGTACAAGATGAATAAGAGAGGTGAGAGGACACAGCCTTGTGGTGAGCCTGTGGAGGAACAGAGCTGACCAGACAAAACCTCATTGACCCTGACTCTCTGAGTCCTGTTTGTTAAAAAGTCCAAAATCCAACCAACAAGATTAAAACTTAAATCAAATTGTTCAAGAAGACGATTGGCTAAAATATGTGGTTGGATCGTATTAAAAGCTGATGAGAAATCAACAAAAAGAATCTGGGCATGGGAGCCACTTCCCTCAAGATGTTTGAGAAGTGTGTGGAGTATGGTAAGAGTGGCATCTTCTACTCCCCTGTTTGGCCTATAAGCAAACTGCATGGGATCCAACACATGTTCGGTATTCCTTAGAATTTCACACCTAATCAGCTTTTCAAAATTTTTCATTAAAATCGATGTTAAAGCAATGGGTCTAAAATCATTCAGAGTTTTGGATTTGCTACATTTAGGGACAGGAACCACTACAGCATCTTTCCAAACTTTGGGTACGTGTTGTGTCTGTAGAGATTTATTAAAAATAAATTGAAATATTGGACTCAGTTCACTTGTGCATAACTTAATTACACGCCCACAGATGTTATCTGGTCCACAGCTTTTATTCACTTTTGTCTTACGAAAGACATTTTCAACATCACTACATGTAATATTGATGTGCTGACTGTCTTTAAGTTTGTGTTGGAGTTCTTGAACCTCCTGTGTAAAGTCAAACTTGTCAAAACGGGTATAAAAACAGTTCAAATCATTGGCAAGGTCATTGTCAGATTTAAAACCCTCTAGGGAGACATGGCTACTGTTACTTTTATTCTGGATACCCGCTATAGTTTTCATACAAGACCATGCGGAGCCAAGGTTATTTTCAGACATTTTTTCTTCGAGCTTGGACTTGTATCTTTGTTTTGCTTTAGATATCTCAATTTTAAGATCCTTGTTAGCTGCATATTGTTCAGAAGAGTTACCGTGCTTGTGTGCCTGCCTTTTCCTCCATAAACAATCTTTTATCGACCTATTCACCCATGGCTTGTTATTAGGGTAAATCTTAATTTGTTTACACGGTATGATCATATCTCTACAAAAGGCAATATATGAACAAGTCACATCTGTAATTTCATCCAAATCATTACATTCTTTAAAAAGGTCCCAATCTGTACAGTCATAGCATTCCTGAAGGCACATAACTGATTCCTCAGTCCATTCATTAATAACCTTTGTTTGCACATGCTCACTTCTCAAAACAGTTCTGTACGTGGGGAGGAGTTGGATGCAATTATGATCCGCAGAGCCAAGGGGTGACAGTGACACCGATTTATACGCGTCCTTCACTGTGCCATAACAGAGGTCCAGTGTCTTACCTCGCCTGGTAGGGCAGGTAACGTACTGGTAGAAATCTCCCAGTGACTTTTTCAAGGTGACATGATTGAAGTCTCCAAGGATGAAGTTTGGAGCGTCGGGCGAGAGTGACTGTAGTTTTCGAACAACATCGGAGATAACAGTGCAGGCAGTGGAGGCGTTTGCCTTCGGATGGATGTACACAATTGTTATGAAGATTTGCGGGAACTCCCGTGGTAAATAGAATGGGCGAACCGACACAGACAGGAGCTCAACATCGGGCAGACAGATGTTTTCTCTAACAGTCACAGATGAACAATAGCGTTTATTTAGGTATACACATACCCCGCCGCCGAGTGTCTTCCCCGTTGCGCTGATGTCTCTATCCATTCGAACAGGTGATCCAAAGCCATCAATCCACAAGTCGTGGTCCTGGTCTCGGTTGGACAGCCAGGTTTCTGTGAAGGCCAAGACGCAGCATTCCCGAAAATCCTTCTGTAGTCTGACATTTCCTTAGCCTAACTCATCGATCTTGTTTCTTAGGGACTGCACATTCCCCAGTATCATTGTGGGCAGGGGAGTCCTTCTCAAACACTGCTTTCTCATGCGAACACGGACGCCTCCGCGTTTGCCCCGCTTCCTCTTTTTCCTCTGCCATGTCGAGGGTTCGGGTTTATAATCCTTTTGTATGTAGTCCGGTAACTGTAGTGCTGCATCTGATGTAGTTTGTAGGCTACCAGATCTAAATTGGAGTAGTTGATCCCTGCTGTACCAAAGTCTTGTTTGGGTTGCGGCCTGCTTTGAGTCGTGGGCAAAGAGCAGGCATGTTATGATAATCCAGGTTAAAATCATACAGAAAAGTTCCATTTTTTTTGGATGGCCCGATGGATTCGGTGCTGGGTGACAAACACAAAACTTTGACCGATTTCGGAACACTTAACGACGTGTACAACAGAAAAAAACAGCTAAACAAAACGGACGCCAAACTCACTCACTGCACTATAGGCCTAATCAACTTTAAAACTTCTGTTCACTTCAAGTTTTCCCCCAATTCTCTAGTTACTAATCTGTTGTTGTTCATGACCCATTTTCACTTTCAAACTGGGAACACTGCAGATGGGCTAGGCCAAAAACACTGGGCCTACTTTTGTTTCATGGCCTGGAAGATTTTTTTTGCCACTTTCAATACAATAGCCTACAATACAATTACAATACAGTAGGCTACAATACAAATACAACTGAAATCATAAAGCCCCTGTGTGTGGTCTCATTTTTTTATGAGCCCAGCCTACTTCAGTGCATTTAGCCTTTCTTATATCCCCCCTTTTGTCTGTTTGAATTAGCCTGGGGGAAAGGCACACATTGGTTTATCCAGCATCTTGACAGTGACAAGTGACAACTGTCAATTTGTCATGACTGCATCCAGGGATCTACTCATTCTTGTTGTTATCTTTATTTACACAATTATGATTCCATGCCATAATTATTGAGAATTTAACCTATAGGCTGCATCTAAATATAGGCCTAAACGTTTGATAATATAGGCCTAAGGATGAAAAACAAAAAAAAAAAGCAATAATGACAAATAAAATAAATTGCAAGAGCAGTAATTTTGGCAGTAAACCAGTTAAGGGGGTAAATACAGGCACTCTTTTGATCAATACTGTGAAATAAATAGTAATTAATGCAAAACTAAGGAAAGCATTGTTGCTCTGGTTCAGTTTGGCGGTTTTAGCTTGCGTGAATACGCAGGAGGCGGAGTTTAGTGCAGAGCGAGTCGCACGCACGCATGGTCGTACCGTCGTTGCTCTCTGCTAAGCGTGGTGGTGTATCACCAAACCGTCAACGGGAGAGAAAAGTTGTCTGAACGCATTGGAAAACATGTCAGGGGACGACGATCAGCAAGAACAAACCATAGCAGATGACTTGGTTGTTACCAAGTACAAAATGGGCGCTGACATTGCCAATCGTAAGTGATTTTCTAAGTGTGGATTAGCTCCTTTACTCCGCTAGGTAACGTTACGGAGTTTTAACTTGGTTGGGTACCGAGCCCAACCATACGTGTAGCTGGACGGCCATGTGCCTGTGCAGAAATGTAAGCTAGCTGCTGAGCTAGCCTGCTAACGTTACTGTGTGAAACGAATGCTATGCTTAGTGAGTGTGTTCAGAAATGATGTTTGACACCCATCACAAGTATGTTGCTAAGTTATTGGTATGGTAAATCTTATTGTCATTGCATTAGAGTAACATTGTAACCTTGAGTACCTTGACAATTTGCGCTAACTGGCTAGCTATGAAGCCAGTTAACGTTATACAATTGGCAGTAGTTGTATTTGAAAGTTGGTTAGCATCAGCTAGCACACTACAGTAGCTAATGGCTGTGTTCATTGTACATCATCTAGCCACCACACTTTAACGAGCTAGTGTTGACCATAACCATACCCAATCATTTACTTGTGGATAGCTTCTCAGTTAATATAAAATGGAACGCATTCAGTTTGACGTTAATTTGCCTAACCAGTAACGTTTATGCTATTTATCGAAGTTTCCCTGACTTGACTGACGTTATCGCGACATTACAACACACCACATACGGTAGTCACGTTTAGCTGAGCTCCGTTTCATTGAACGATGGTGAAACTTTGGCAGGTGTTAATGATGTTACAAGTTACAAGTTCTGCCCCAGATATGAGTCCAGTTCCTTTCTAGTTAGCTTGGCTAGTTGTACCTCTGACGTTAACATATGTTCATTTTATGTTATCAGTGTAGCTAGGCCAGAGTCTGTTGATAAAGAATCTTTGCCTAGGCGGTGTCGCTGGCACATACGTCTAGGATTCATTGAATGCCGTGTTTTATTATTGCTGTAACACTGCCTTAGTTTGACGTCTAGTAGGTGGTAGTCAACTCAAGTTGACTTGTTGTTTAATGGTTTTAAATATATAGCATGTAAGACTAAAAGTTGTCGGTGGTGTTCACCGACAACATCTACTCGTTGTTCATCTACTCGTTGTTAACGTTACATCGCCATGTCTTACTTATTTCATCCTTTTCACCCAACCGTAATCACATGTCTCTTATCAAGTAACATTAGCTTTCAGCGGATTTCTTCAAAGACATCACTTTATTCTATTGATTTTCATAAGCCCAGTGAACCTATGTCAGTGCATTGGCTTGATGCCTTATGGATTGCATCAATGTTGCATCTACAACGAATGGGCTGCTTAGTGTCTTGGAACCATGACAAGAATGTGTTGGATGAATTGAAAGGTGCTCCATCAATTCTGACGTTCATGAAGATGAATTCACTCTGTGCCTGCATGTGTGCTCCATCTCTGTCTCACACTTTGCCGTCCCCTGTGCAGTGGCTGTGCGGATGGTAGCGGAGGCCGCCAAACCTGGAGTGTCAGTGCTCAGCTTGTGTGAAAAGGGAGACGCTTTCATCGCGGCAGAGACCAGCAAGGTTTTCAAGAAGGAGAAGGACATCAAGAAAGGTATGAGCATTGTAGTTGGTTTGCAGTTGGTGTACCAGAGTGCCATGTTGCATTTAAACTAATTGGTGTGAGGTGATTATAATAAAGGTAATTTTGGTTGATTCTTTTTCAGGGATTGCTTTTCCTACCTGTGTATCTGTCAACAACTGTGTGTGCCACTTCTCTCCTCTGAAGAGTGATCCTGACTACATGGTGAAAGATGGAGACCTTGTCAAAATGTAAGCTCTTATGTTGCCATGCCACAAAATAGCAATGCTGTAAGTGTTTCATTTTCTTCACTGTAGAGAGGTTTGTATTAAACGTTCTTCCCTTGTCCCAATTCCACCTAGTGATCTAGGTGTGCATGTGGATGGATTCATCTCAAATGTGGCTCACAGCTTTGTCATCGGTGCAAGCAAGGTTTGTGCCAGACCTTTCTCTCTATATGCTCCCCCTTTGTCCTCTATGAAAAAAAACAGCAACCGCTGTCTCTGTTTCCAGTTTGTCACCAAGCCTTTTTATCCCCCTCTGTCCTAGGACAACGTAGTGACTGGCCGAAAGGCCGATGTGATGAAAGCTGCCCACCTGTGTGCTGAAGCTGCCCTGCGCCTAGTCAAGCCTGGCGGCCAGGTGAGTGAATGGGGGTGGAGGCTCCCAGGGGAAGGGACCATTCTATGGGGTGGCCATTATGAAGGAGTCACACTGACGCTTTTTTTCACCACCAAAACCCAAGCTTTCCAAAGTAGTAAACGTTACAAACTAGGGCTGCACAATTATTGTAATCGCAATATGGACCAGCGCCTCCTTGACTGTGCCACTTCTGGCTGTCATGGATTAAAGTTTTCCGTCGCTACGACGGATTTCCGTCAACCGGAGGCGCCAGCCTAGCCTACTGTAGATGTCAATCATGAGATTGATGCAGATCCGGGGAGAAAATAACTGGGGGTGGGGGAGGGCGCGATCTCCCTTGCAAGCCGCAGTGATGGTTACACCTCTTGTTGAACCCTGTTTTGAGATAGGCCTGTGCTTTTGTAGCCTAGGCTATGTTAAAATCTTCGTTGTGCGCTAAATAAATAAATTCGTTGGTGCACCTGCGTTGATGAACAGCTACTAGCCTACTACCACTATTAGGCTGCTACTATTATCACTACTACTACTACTAATAATAATCATCATCATCATAATCATAATGATACAATAATGAACGAAAGAAAGGCCTATTGAAACAGATGAGAGAACAGTCCTGATTTCAAGCCTACATTGGAGCCGCAGCCTAGGCTTTTGTAGGTTAAACAAGCTTTGCAGTTTTTTCAGTTTAATTAGTGTATGATTTGGGCTAATTATTCTTCATAAAAGTAAAATGAAAAACAGTTGTTTCGCCAGTTGTAATAGAATAGCATCACAGACATCCACGCACTATAGCTGCACAAAGGTCTGCGTTGTTTGCGATGACTTCTTGTCCGCACTTGCTGTGTAGTTCCCCGATCTCATCAAATTAGGCTACTTAGAGGTCGGAAGTGTTGGGGAGCTTAAAGATGAATAGTCAAAAAGAATAGAATAGCCTACTTTCGGTCATTATCAATATTAATAGAATCGGGGGCACCCGAAACGCAGAGACAGATTACGGGAAAGTGCGTGTCTACGCCACGCCACTATTAGGCTATTCTACTGTTTAAGTTTAACTGCTAATTTCTCTAAAAATAATTACAATAAGCCAACAAGGTTAACTTATACAATTCAAAAGTATCCAGTAGCTTAGGCTATGTCTATACAGTTTGCCTAATTTGTCTTCTTCAAAGAGAAAGTCGTAGGTCCGTTTCCAATAAACGTAACTTATCTAGGAGTCCTATGACTGACGCGTGTTCTTATAAAAACGTCTTGTCTTCCAGTTAATGTTCTTGAAAGTTTATTGTAGCAAACAGCTCAGTTCATACTCATATAATTGACACGACCAACACGGTCAGAAAAACCGTGGAACTCCTAACATTCATGCCGTGCATCACGTTCTTACCCAAAAACTAAAACCTCTTAAAGTGACATGCACCTAATTAAACAACATGTCACCTGGGGCCTAATCACACTAATAAAGTTACACCAAATTATTTTCTGATATCAGAAAACATCAGAATTCTTTAGTATATTACATTTCAAATCAATTATTCCAAATCTTCAATAACAGAGGCCTATCTGACGGTAAATAACTGAGTTTTAATTGTTTTCATGCATGTCTGATAACAGGTGAGGAATGAACTTTTGGAGGGATACATGTATTTTAGGCATAATGCTGGCCATACATGTATATATGTCTATGATGCTGGCCCTAATCTCTGACTGACAGTGCGCAGAATTTATGCATTTACATAACAGTATTTAATAAATTTGGCTATGGGCTATGGCCGGCCCTGGGAGCACTAATAAGCAACAGTCTGCAGTAGGCCTATTGAATAGCTAGGCCTACTTTAAAATGTGTTACTTGTAAACGGAGGGTACAATTAGTCTGTATGGCCTTATAAGACCCTTTGATTTGCATCACTTGCGTGTGTCGATTGTTTGTTTTTTTTGGACAAAAATTTTTCAGTCAGATGATTTTTTTTCACTTTAATCCATGGGCTGTTCGTTATGCATAGTGTGTGAGGGGCAAAGAAATTCTGATTGGTGAGCGTCACAGTTGGTCGGGGGCGATGAGCTGAGGTGGCACAAATTAGAAACACATTTGGAATTTTGAACTGAATCAATTCATTGACATTCAAAAATCATATTCTCCCCAGCCCATTTAAAAACATGAACGGTAGAAATGGATTGTGTACATGTTGCTGTGGTGTGTTCTATTTAGCTAATTTGCTATCTCCATGGCTTGGCTTAGGCAGGCAGCTGAGTAACAAACCAATGTTGAAGAAAAGAATGTGACTTCAAAAGTTGAAGTATTTTTAACCTTGAGCGCATAACGTTTTTAGAAGCTTCACTTTTTTCCTGGTTGAACCATGCTCATCTAAACACGAGGCACATTGTTCCAGAGGGAAACAATTCAATAGGACAGTCTGGAGACCAAAAAAAACATGTCCGTGTGAACGTGTCCTTAGGAGGGCTTTATTCTGACTGGTAGGAGTGGTCACCTGTGCTGTTGTTGCTGAGTTGTGAGAATCTCCCCTGGCTATTTTCCCCCATCTACAATGAGAAGTGGTGTGCAACAAGTCTGTGTATTAAAGGACTTTACTGGTCTGTTGGAATTACGCAAGTGTTATGTCAGTTATGTGTTTGCTTTGGTGAGGTTTTTAAAACAAAAATATCAACATTTTAAGCACTGAAAAGTCAAATAAATCAAGGATATGGTGGATGGATAAAACACAACAGCAGTGATGTCATCCATTCATTCTGTGCAAGTAGCATTCAGGCAAGTGCATGCCATCCTTGATGATCATGCTGTGAGTCGTGTTAATTCTCTGATCTTCCTGCTTAAGCTTTGCCACACTGCCTTGCCCTCGCACTGCTGAATGTCCTCTTGTGTGCTCCTCTGGCAGAACTCTCAGGTCACGGAGGCATGGAACAAGATAGCGGAGTCATTCAAATGCACAGCCATCGAGGGTAAGGCCCAGTGTCTGCACTACTCCGTCTCTTTGACTCACTGGCGGAGACTCCATAGATAGAACAATAATATGCATTCACACTAGTTAACTACTGTATGAATGTCTGCTTCTTCCACATTTGCACAGGTATGCTGTCTCATCAGCTGAAGCAGCATGTTATCGATGGAGAGAAGACCATCATTCAGAACCCCACAGAACAGCAGAGGTACGGAGAACTGTGTTCATGTCAGTTAGAGGGCCAGTGCTTTTGTGAATTTGATGGCTAAACATGTGTCGTGATGTATCTTCAGGAAGGACCATGAAAAAGCAGAGTTCGAAGTGCATGAGGTCTATGCGGTTGACGTGCTCATCAGCTCTGGGGAAGGCAAGGTGAGGCAAGAATGATCCTCATGCATCACGGACAGTCTTGGGTAAAGGAAAAATGAATGAAACAACTTCATGATTCTCTCACTGCACCTCAGGCAAAAGACTCCGGACAGAGAACCACTGTGTACAAACGGGACCCCAGCAAGCAGTACGGTCTAAAGATGAAGACTTCCAGAATGTTCTTTAGCGAGGTGGAGCGCCGTTTCGATGCCATGCCCTTTACTTTGAGGTACAGCACTAATAACTGTCCGCCTATTCAAATATTTTGTGTGATGGTCAACATTTAATCTCAAATTTGTTTTGCGTTTATTGTAAAGGCACATTTTCAAGTGTTGTCACTTATTAGCATGATACTTGACATGATATGTTTGCTTTATGCAAATGTTTGCATTTGTTATTGAATGACTGTATGAATGGTTTTGGGCTGATAGCAACACCCGCATGAACAGTTTACAATATTCTTGGTTCAATTTAGCTTTTTGAATAAGTCAGAGACCTATTGCAGTGTACTTCAGGTTGTGTCCTCCACCGTGGTTTTGAAATTCAATTTAATTCCAGTCCAGTCTGCCCTTGATGGCTGTCTCAGTCTATTGCCATTGTCTTGACAGCATTACAATATCTGTCTACCACAGGGCATTTGAAGATGAGGGGAAAGCACGTTTGGGTGTGGTGGAGTGTGCCAAGCATGAGCTGCTGCAACCTTTCAGTGTCCTGCATGAGAAAGAGGGTGAGTCATCCCACTCCCGTAAAACTTTAACAGAAGCCATCTTGGCCGACTGTCCTTCAGCCATGAAAGATTTAATCAGAATATCCTAGCCACTCTAATGGGCCTGAGAACCATCCCAATGCCAACTTGAAAGACTTGTATTTTGGAACATGGTTCTGAAGTGGGCCTTCAAATTTTGGGAATGGATCCTAATGAGATGTTCTTTGGTGTGCAGGAGAGTTTGTGGCCCAGTTCAAGTTCACTGTGATGCTGATGGCGAATGGACCGCTGCGGATCACCAGTGGATCCTTCGAACCTGAGCTGTACAAGTCTGAACATGATGTGCAGGACCCTGAGCTCAAGGTGAGCAGCACCACTCAAAATGATATGACTGGGGGGCGCTGTTGTGCAGCAGGCTACAGCGCCCGTACCATGTACGGGTCCGAATCCGGCCTGCGATCATGTCCCGATCCCACCCCATCTCTTTCTCCCACTTGTTTCCTGTCTACTTCACTGTCCTATATTAATTAAGGCAAAAAAGTGCCAAAGAATAAAGGATGACATGACTGTCTCATTCAGGTTGTGATGTATGGAGCGTTGTCTCAACAACACCTGTTTTCCCACCCTTTTTGTTCAGGCTTTGCTGCAGAGTTCTGCGAGTCGCAAGGCACAGAAAAAGAAGAAAAAGAAGGTTGGTTAAATACCTTAGTGTTGTACACAGTAACACATTCTTGTTGTATTGTGTGTTGAGAGATTGAGTAACCTGTTCCATGGTATTAGGCATCAAAGACCGTGGAGACCGCCACCGGACAGCCCATGGAGGTGGAGACTGAGGCGGCTGAGTAGACCCTCCCTCAAACCCGCCCCCCCAGTCCACCCCGTCTGTTTCATCAGTACTCCTGGATGACGGACAGACCACCCAAAGAAAAAGAATGACCAGAATGAGATCCACAACACCTGCTACCCCCCCCTTACCCCTACCCTACCACCACAGCCCTGTATCCCTTCACCCCACTGAGAAGCCTTCAGAACCTAGCCACTTAAACAAGCCTGAATACCTCCAAAATTTGTAAGACAGGAATTTTGTGGAGTGGTAACGTTGCCCAAGCACTCTGCCCTGTTGTTAACCTTGGTCAGGTGGTGGTCTCTCACGTAGACATTCAATCACCAGATGGCAGGGAAATAAGTCAGGGTATGACTTCCGATACTGACCAGTGTTGTTTACAAGAGGTGGTTAGTCACGATTTCCTGCCATTTGTATGCTTCATGATTTTGTAACCTGTAATCAACGGAAGTGTTAAAGAAAAAAAAAAAGAACCATCACAGTGCCAGTGTTTGATGTTTATGTTAAGCATCATTCTCCCCATTCTTGAATCAATTGAAATGGAAGTTATACTTTTGGCATTGTACCGTATGTCTATGCTGGGCACAAGTGCTTATTTGAGGCCTTCAGTGACCAAATGTTTTTTTTTTTGTCTGGAAGTAGTTATTTTAAACGGGCACTGAATGTGTTCACTTCAGATCTGTCGGACAGTTGGATTATAGATACTTAAGTACACCAGCTTTATTTTGCAGCGAATTCTGGCTAGGGAGATCTTTTTTACAATTGAGGGTGACATGGCCTTAGTTGACCTTATTCCAGTGCACCAACTGACCAGAGCCTTAGGTGTACACAGCTCAGCTGCATTAACCGTTTCACCAAGGGTAGTGTCTAACTGCCGGTAGTATAGAGGACCAGTCTTTGACAATGTGCCCTTTGGTGGTTTGCTACTAATGACTTAAAAATACTGTCTGCACAAAGGCAGTTGTCTTAAGTCTTTTGTTGGAAATCTTGATGTTTTTCTTGTGGGAAAGTTGTTGAACATGAATTTTCAGGGTTCTAACTAGGAATTATAAACTTAGAGGCCCCGTGGAATTTTTTAAGAATAAGTCCTGTATGTTGTCATGTGTCTCAAGGACTCATCAATGCTGCCAAACCATTCGTCGTTTGTAGAACTGTAGATTGATGCCCACATTAGATCGGGCAGATCACTGTGGTTGACTGTTTAGACAAGCAGGCTTTACTCTGTATAGATAGAGACCCACCTTAAATGGGTAAATTCTCAGACAAAATTCCATTTAAAATTTGGTGAGTGTTCATGTGTTGCCTGTCCCTCCTTATCTATTTAGGGAGTGATAGCTAGCAGGTCCATTATTTGGTGACTTGCTTATAGGACAATGTAGGGGGATAATGGTTGGTAATCTGAAGAATGGGAATAAGCTATTTCAAAATCGTGGCAGAGGTAAAAAGAGCAGCAGACATCTGAGAGGTGAAGGTGGGAGTTGAATTATTCTGTGATGTAATTTCAGCAAACTGGTTGGAATAAACTTTATAGGGCAATGCATTTTGATTGTGTACTGTTCTTTGTCTGTGCAATCACTGATTTGGGTCCTTGGATTAGAAATCAAATAGAGGGCATGACCTCTGCGCTGAGCAAAGCCCAGAATTAAATATATCAATTAGATTTCAGGGCGCGTTTACATGTTCACTTTCTCAATCAAATCCTGAATATTAAACACAATACTTGCCAAACATCAAACTTCAGCTTGTCAACGCAAGGTTGTCCACATTAAACCCATGCAAATGTTAGAAAATAATATTAAGTGGTACAAGGTAGCCTAGCTGTTTTCGCGTAGTTTTTTTCCTAATCATGACGGTGCGGCGCTGGCGGTGTTTATGACGTATTTTCTTTGACATAGCTGTTATGACGTGAGGTTTCATATTAGCCTACCCGTCTGAGGTTTTTGGAAATGTCATTACAGGCCTAAATCATCATGGTGGAGGGTCGAACAATTAATGTAATCATAGGCCTACTGTACCTGCAAAAATGGAGGACAGACCAACTCTGAGCGATATTAATATATCGGACAACCTCAACTGGCACGACCGAGCTCCTCAAGTTGTACAATGTGTTCTGAGGAAAATTGGCGATACCGAATTGACAAGAGCTAGACGGGTATGTGAACGACTATTTTATAGCCTGAAGGTTTCCATTGAATTGACAAAACTGGAAGTGGCTAGGTTGATGTGTTATAAATTTGACACTTAAGCTGTCAATTAGGCTAAGTAGATCGTCATATTAATGTCTGCTAGAGTGGAAAAAACAGTTACCCCATTTTTAGCCTTATTGTTGTACAATCATGACAGTGTCACCAAGCATGCATTTGAAACATATCGATGGCTTTGATTTGAAGGTATAGCGCTGACGTCGTCTAGCTCAGTGGTTCCCAAACTGGTGTCCGGGGACCCCACTAGGGGCCGCCAGGGATTGCAAGGGGTCCACACAATGCATGGGTTGAGTTTGTGCTGTTGCCAAAATGATATTTTCGCACATTAAATGTATAAAATCCCAATAACACACCCAGTTGAATAATCAAAACTCTGTATCATCCAAATTAAAACATGTATTTGTTCCACATTTAAATTCATGCATCTATTTATTTAATTAATTTATTGAAGGCCTTCAAGGGAAAAAAAGTTTGGTAACACAGACCTATAAGTCATATAGGCCTACCGCTAAAACGCACACACACGCACACACACACACACAACATTTCTCCCACTGTCTATAATTTATGAGCAGAGACAATAATCACACTATTTTAGCCAAGCATAGTACATTCATTGCAATACAATTGGCTATTAAACTGGGCCGTATGGTTCATGCGCAGAGCACACCAGTTTAGTTTAATTGTGTGATCCTCTAGTCTCGTAAGTCTATGCAAAATATTGTGCTTGGTGAGAAAGTTTGACAATACTACTTCCACAAGTTATGAGTATGACGGTCTTGGAGATAATGTTTTTGAGGTTATGTGGAATGATCTTTTGGTAATGTTGCCTCTCCAGTACATAGAAGAAGAAGTGGGAATTGTGCTGACCAGAGTAAATGCATCGTTGTATAGCTTGCGCTTGGCAAATGCTGTACTAGAAGAGGAAAATGGAAAAATTGTGTCCTCGTCTGATCCAAACGAGAGAGACCGGCGTAATGAGAAGCTTGAAGATATTCAGAATTTCCTGAAGGCCTCCCTTGAGACAAGAACTGACCTCGCCATTGTCTTGGAGCATCTACAAGGCATCAGTAAGTGGTTTGAGAGTGCATGTTACAAGATTGATCAGCTATAAAGCGTCTAACGGACCTGATCTGTTTCTGCAGACGAGGACTTCATGGGGCTGGAGGAGGATAAGACATTTAAGGAGGTTAGAAACATCACAGGTGCATGGATAGAAATGAAGGACGCAGAGGTCTGGAGGTCCATGTCAAATATTGAATCTGGTGTCCTGCGTATTCGCCATCTGTGCAACCGTTTCTTTAACTTGAAGACAAAGAAAGCTACAAAAGGGAAGAATGCAGGTTTGTCTTTTTTTATTGTTTAAAGGTGCAGTCAGCGATCGTATGCAGTTTCAAGCCCATAACATTCGACACGTTCAGCAGCAATTGTCTCAAGATCCGCTTGCTGTCCATTCTGAGAGTGCACTGTAAAAAAAAAAAAAGGTCTCAGACACTCTTGGCTCCAAAAACTGGAAACAAACACAGTGGGGGCAGCCTGTCTCCCAAACAAAAACAGTACCCTGTGTGGAGTTTCTCTGAGAATACTGAAGGGAAGAGGGGTGCGCTACCTCTCTAGTGTGTTCCGTTTGGTCCTTGGTTAGTGTACGTTGTTTTAGCTGAAAACAAACATGACTCCCTGTGCAATGGCTGACTGCATCTTTAATTTATTGCCCTGTCCACCATTTGTTGCCTTCACCCTCTTCAATTTTGTTTTCCTAATCGTCTTAGGCAAGAAGGTAGCTGATGTATGGTGCTGGTGGAGGGAGACCCGTGTGGATGCACGCATGTTGCTGAAAATCCAGGAGCTGCAGCCTCCCTCGACTGAGCGCATGCTGCATGATACCCAGTTGGGTAACAAGGCTGCCTCGGACCTTTCTTTCATGCTGGAAGACATGGCCAAGTCGTTTGCGCATAACAAAGCCATGAACGTGGCTTTCCAGTTTGCGCAGACAGGCTTGAGTAACCTTAGCCGTGCACTAAAAGAACAGTCGCAGGAGATTCAAACTCTCCGGAATGAGGTGGACAGGCTACAGTCTCAGGAGACGCAGGCCCAAATGGACCGGCTTCGCAATAAGCTCAACGCGGCGAACGAGAAGACGACCCAGCTGACACAGGAGAACAACACTCTTAAGGGAAACAATGCACGGCTCCTCAAACAGTGCGAGGAGCTGAAGAACCACGCCCCTGTCGAAGTAGAATATATCGTGGATACCCAGGTCTATGAACCGGCTCCAACACCAGCACCGGCACCAGCGCCAGCCAAGGCCGATAAGAGGTGGAAGTCTATCATGGATAAAGTGAAGGCCGAGCCAAAACCGGCACCTCAAATTATTTATGTGGAAAAGACGAGGAGTGAGAGGAAGAGTGATGAGCCGGCGGCTAGCCCACAGGTGGTGGAGGAGATGCCCGAGTCACCTGTGGCGCCTGTGGCAGAGGAGGTCATTGTCTTTGAAGAGGTGGAAAAGGAAAGCAAAAGGCTGCTCGGCACCTTCCAGAGCTATGTTTCTGAACTCATGAAAAACTGCCTGGAGAATAATATGCCAGCTCAAATGAAGAAAATGGACCAGGATGCCCATAAGGCCAATGATGCCATGCAGCTCTACCACACTCTGCAAAACACCCTTCGTGCTACTTTTGAAGAGATCATCTCCAACCTGAACGTCAGCTTCTCCACAGGTATGCTAGATCTGCCTGTAATGGATGAACATCTGAAGACGTCTGAGTATTTTGACAACACAGCCACACCGAGACAGATGCTGCAGGACATCCAAAAGTCAATGAAGACACGTGATGAAGATTTTGAGAATATGTCTGAGCGTATGCAGAACCTTCGGAGGGATTCGTTGGAAGAGGCCGAAGATGTTTTTAATCAGCTGCAGAGCATCCATAACAAAGGTAAAGAGCAGTCCTGCAAGATGCGTCTGGTCTGGGAGAATCTGGCGGATGCTTGCAACGATGTGCAGCCCAAACCTAAGGCCAAAGTTGAGACAAAAAAACCTGAGTCCAAAGTTGAGACAAAAATTCAGCAACCTCAAAAAGCCCTCAAAAGTCCTCAAAAGCATCCCTTGCCCCCATTACCACCTGTCCCTGAGAAAACCAAGATTAGACAGCTCAGTCAGAAAGAAGAAGCGCCACCTGATATGCTCGGGAGAGTGGGAAAGACTCGAGTTGTAAAAATCAACACCCAGCAACCTCTTGAAATGCCGCAGATTCATGTCAAGCCGTTCCGAGAACTTCTGATGCGTTACGAACAAGAAATGGTGTCAGAGGGGGAGGCGATTATGAGAGGGGAGATGAGTGGAGGTGAATACCAGTTGAGCATGGCATCCCAGATGACCAATCTGAGAATCTTGCACCAGGCTCTTCTCAATAAGGACATATCTACAGAGTTATACTGCCTTGCCAAAGGTCTCATCAAGTGCAGCCTGAGTGTTAATGAAATGAGACTCACTTGCCTTATGCGGAAGTTCATTGCCTATCGTGCCCTGCTGCAAATCAGGTAAAAACACAACAGCAACAGCTTATTTATGTACTGTGTGGTTTTCTGGTGGTATTGGGTTGACATGCTTGAGGTATTTCCAGGAGCAATCTAAACGTCCGGGTTATTTCCGCCCGTGAGTATAATGATGGACCAGAACTGAGAGACCTTTATATCTTCCTGACTAAAATGGAGTGGTATAAGAACTCAGTGATGCAGCGCTGGAGAGTGAAGCAAATGACCATTGAGGACAAGCGCCGTACCTGTTTGGCCAAAATGCACTATTTGTTTGGACAGGTAAGAGGGCAGCATTGGCCTAGTGCATCAATTCAATTAATTTATTGAAAGACTGCGTGGGTGTAGTTAACCTTTGTTGTAATAGAAAGAGTATAATCACTAACTCCAGTGTGGCAGAAGCATATTTAATTAAAATTGGCACCACATGCTTTAACTATGTATGTTATGCGTGTTAATATTTGCAGTACTTTTATAGATAGATAGATAGATAGATAGATGCTTTATTGATCCCCAAGGGGAAATTCAAGAACGAGTATGACGAGTGCATAATGGACAATGTTATAAGCAATTATTTTGATTGTGTCTCAAGGTGCAAATGGACAAAAATAGAGGTGTTTAAGCAGATGTAGGGAGTCAAAAATCCCCACTGGACATTTGACATCCACCAAATGAATTAACTTTCTTTTGTTTCAGTTTGAACTGGATTTAGGTGTGAACCTTGTGAAACCTTATGCCTGTGCTGACAAATCCCAAGTGCAGCCATTTCCAACCATAAAACCCCAAATGACTTTGAATGTTAGCCGTTCCCAACGTCATTCCCAACAACGTATCACACCTTGCTGGACCAAGCCAGAACTGGGTACTCTGCCCCAGCCACTTGTGAGGTAAAAAGAACCTCTCTTATCCGTCACAAGCAAATGTAACACCTTTACGAAATATCCTGGATTTGGGTCAGTTCCAGGTCCATGAGAGTGGCAGAGTCAATATGAGAATGAACAGAGACACAAGGATTTATTTCAATAAAGCTGGCAGTTTACAAAAAACCAAAATGAATATTAAATAGCTGAAATACTGCCAGCTTTATTTTTTATATAAACCCTTGCGTCTCTGTTTATTCTCATATTGACTCACAATGTTACTCTCACAAACCTAGAACTGACCCAAATCCAGTATCTTAGTGTTTCAGTGACAGAAGTGTTGCACAAAATAAATGCAAACCAGATCTCATTTCATACAGTGTGAAGGGCATGCTGTAGAGTCCAGATTCTTGTGTGCAACACAACAGACCAGATGTGAATCATTTGTTTTGACATATAATGCAGATCTGACTATGATTCTTTTCTCTCTCTCCCTCAGGGAGCTGAACAAACCAAAGGCTACTACCACATGGAGTTTCAACATTACCATGGACAACATGCAGCTGGCCAGCAAGTGCCCAGTGATGCTTGGTGTACCACCAACAACATTCCCACGCATTCTCGAGATGGACATCTCTCACAGCAGACAGAGAGCTCTTCGTATAGCACAGGCTAGGTAGGCGTACACAATACACACACACGCACACGCACACGCACACGCACACGCACACACACACACACACACACACACACACACACACACACACAAACAGTCTCTGTTTATCTCTTTGTATCTCTGTATGAATTTCTAGATGTCATAGTGGGATGATGATTAACATAATCATGACAATGAACAATGATTAGGCCTAGTAGATATGGATGATGATAATGAATATGTTTCTTTTTAAATTCAGGGTAATGACCCCAGTGCTGTCAAGAGGAGACATGTAAAGAGCCTGTGTTTTCTACAAATCTATTTTAATACAGCAAAATACAATAGAGTACGAGAAATCAATAAAGACTTTATATCTCCTTTATACTCGTTTCATTTTTATTGTGATATTTCATTGATGGTGGTGGTGAAGACTGGTAAGCCATGTGCAAATCTTTCAGTCTTTCACTAATTGGTCATTTGGTTATAATTATAATGCTGAAGATACTCAGATAGCCCTACTCAGACATCATTTCACTCGTCATTCAGTGGACATGTAGCAATAAGGGTGACGGTGAAGGTTTGTCTCATGCTGCCCTCCAATCTGCAATTATTGCACTTGTTAAACTCTGGGATGAAGAAATCAGAAATGTAGACGATTCACACTTTTGTCCACTGCCTGAAACGTCATCTTTGGAATATAGTACATTAAGATGGCACACTTTAATTGCTACCCAGAGGTAAAATCAAATTATGCTTCAATTCACACCCAGATCTCCTTGGGGTCTGAACTGGGAATTTCTGGGTTTGAATCCTTCCTTAAAAGGCATTCTTTCAGTGCGTTTAGGGACAGGTATCAAAGTCTCATGACCTCACAGGTCTCAGAGATCAGTGTTAGGGTCCCTGCTTTTCTCCATGGATTTGACTGCTGCAGACAATAGCCTAGGCCTACCAAAGATCCTTCATTGCTCCGCTTTAACCCTCTCTGGGCCTACTCAATTTAGTCTTTTCCCATCTGAGGACTCTATGTTTCCTGTCATGGTCAAAGGTATGGTCAAAGATCCTTGATTAGCCTAGGCCTACTATAAAACAAAAAATAACCTCCGCTTTAACCGTATGTCTTTGCTTTAACCCTCTCCGGTATAGACCTCTGAAGTTCGCCTACAAAAAAGCCACCATCTTTGCCCAAATAAGGAGATCCGGTATCTTGAGATTTTTTCTATGGGAAAATAACATGGGGATTTTCAATTATCGCACCTGTTGAACTCTGGCGGGGATGATGACATTAGAAATGCAGACGTTTTTCACTACACAGTTTTGTCCACTGCCGTCTAGTGGATACTGTGATCTTCGGTAGGTGAAGACGGCACACTTTGATCTTTGCTACCCCAGAGCTAACTTACCATGCAACTTGCCATAGGCAGTTAGCTTCAATTAACTCCCGGATCTCCTTATATGGGCAAAGATGGCAGCTTTGGATCCTTTTTGTAGGCGAACTTCAGAGGTCTATGGTAGCCTACATTTCTCATTCGTAAAAGACCACAATTCCCAGGGTGCATCCTCTGCAGTGCTAATTTATGACGACACGCATCGTATAAATACCGGTCATTCACGTGATAGCGGTCTCTTGGAGTTGGTGCCATCTTTTCGTGGTGAGTGGAAGTCCTTTACCGAAACCTCTTGGAGATTCTCAAAAAGAATCCAATTTTATCTTGCGTTTTAACAAGCCATCCAATACCTTTATTAACTTTATTCATTTGTTCAACAGACACTCCTCCCAACCATGAGAGCGAAGGTAAGACCATGCATTTCTTTACCTTTATTACTTACGCCTGTCTATTTTGTCGCATCCCGTACTAGCGCGACCGGCTAGTTCACTGTTATTGGGCCAGATTACAGCCGACCAATATTATATTGAATTGGAGCAAAGTGGTGATTTACTACTTCAGCAAACGTTTTCAATTGTCTTTGGCTGTATTAGTCCTAAACGCAATCTGTCCAATTAGCTTGTGAGTAGTTCAGAAATGAGCAAACATGACTGTCCGATAACTAGCATGCTAACCATGTAACAGTGATTTTACATGTTAGCCTAAATTGCGCTTGTCCGTTGCAATAACTTTGTAGGTGCAAGGTTTTGGTCTGTCATGGTAACGTGTAGTAGACTAAACCTGCGAAAACGTAGTTGTGTCCTCTTTTGAGCTTTGAAATCTTACTGTTCTACATGTTTTTCCCCAGTGGAGGAAGAAGCGCATGCGCAGGTGAGTCCTGACATTGTTATCTGCATTACATCTGCATAGTTGTAAGTCACTCGTGCTAAGCTTTTTCGCACTGTGTTTCTTCATGCTTGATAAGCAAATGTGCATTTGTCCTCAGACTGAAGCGCAAAAGGAGAAAGATGAGGCAGAGGTCCAAGTAGACTGCGCCCCTTCAGCTGCAGCTGGAACTGCCTCTTATGGACCCTTCCACCGACCCCTCACCTATTCCAGAAACCTAAGGCCTTTCGAAGGACTTCTCAGCATTCCCTCAGAAGGATTCAGCCACCGTTGAAGACCTCTGGTTGCGATTCCCTGGGCTCTTCTGTTTTGATGTGATGGCCGTTGAAAGCGTCTGTTGGACGTTCTGGACTTTCAGTCAGCTCAGCAATGTCGCTGTTTTTTTGTTTTTGTTTATACCGTCTTGAATAAAGATATTTGATTTAGAAATAGGTCTGGTTTTGTTTCTATTAACTCAAAATGGATAGTGGTATACAGGTGCAATTTTATAGTAGGACTGGAGGGGGCGTAACCAACCTGTTTTACAGCCTTAACTGGTAGTGAAGTGGGTTTGTCGTCACAAGCTGATGTGGGTAATGGTGCAACTGAAGTGATTCTTTGGCACAAAGTTATAACAATTTTTTTAAGCTATGCTTAAAATTCTAAGGTCTTGTACTCTCGGTCATTGTTTGGGGTTACTTCCTTCCACTTCACTAGACAGAATACCAGAAATGATCAGTTGCATTTTAGTATTCAGGTGGCATTACCTTTCATAATTGCCGAAGGGTTTTCATATCGGCCTTTTAAAATGATTTGGTTGCTGATAATGGGTAATGAAGATATTGCATTAAAGACCAGTCATCCTTTTCTACACCAGCTGAGAACCCTTTTGTAATTCTGTATAGATGTGTTGAATCACTTAATTATTTTTAATGTAAATTCATGGGACGTGTTGTAGACTTGATTCCAATAAGACAAAGACTTTTTTGGGGGGCATGTGTATTCTGAGCTATAGACTGCACAGCTTTTGTCTGATCAGCTGAGCTGGAGCAAAAGCTGGTAGTTTGGACATACTGTACTACTTTGGTGGTCATGTTACAGAAGGGCATATGATCTGTTTCCCCCCACAGCTATTTTACCCAGACAATGATTTTGTAGACTAGGCTATTCAGAGCACTAACACGTGTCTGAGAGTTAGAGTGACTGGATGCAAATGTTTAGCCTTAAACTGACACGCTTACTGGACTGTTGTCTTAACCAAGTTGTAAAAAAATGTAGGGTGGCAAATGTAATATTACACGTAACCTGGACAAATATATATGTTAGGTTTTTCTTTAGTAAGTGGGCACTCAAACGGTTTATATCCCAGAATCCATAGTGAGCACTTCACTTGAACTCACAGGCAACAGCTTTGTTGGATAGGCTTACATGTGACATCAGTGGCATTGTGTTCTGATAAAAGTACCTTTACTTGTGGCCAGTCTTAGGCACATCTGTGCAATTACATGCATCTTTTGATAAATCATACCTGTCAGGTGCTGTGTATTATCTTCCAATCCAACATCACAGATTTGTGCACAAAAATAGAGCAAATCAAAAAAGGGAATCGAAAAGATATATTATTACAACCATATCTTTTGTAAAGCAGATTTTAATCCTTCCTCACCGCCATCTTATTCTGAGTGGTTGGATTAATATCTGTATTATATTGGAGTGATCCTCCTTATCCAAGAGCACTCGGTACCGCGGATGTACAACTGAGCTATCCATTCTGGTAAGTTATATTTTTGTTCAGTGTACAAGATGTGGGCTGTGATACACACACATGGTTACCACACATTTGTCATGCCATTTTTGGATGTGACAAAGGTGATTCGATATATTTCTGCAGGACTTTTACATGTTATCAAGACTTTTACCCCATGAGTGAACTAATTCAAGACTTTTTGCCAAACCAACTGGAGAGGTGGAAAGACTAAAAAGGCAACTGCCCAGCAATTTGCCTTGCACCCAAAGACCACAGCAGCATCTGAGGAAATATTGAAGTTGTTTGAGCAGGTGAGCTATGGTCAACCAGTCTTCTGTATAGGGGTTAACCCAACATATTCAGAGATGGAGGGCATCATTTTGTCTCTACTAAGGCATACAGGGAAATTACATTTGACTTGGCTGAGAGATGCACCTGTACTGTAATTTTCACGGGGTGAAATATGGTGAGGAAAGACCAGTTGTCAATCTGTTTGTATGCTCCACAGGCCATCAATGTACATCAAGGGCTGTGTGGGCCAGACGTGAGCCTGTTCCTTGTATATGATGATCAAGCAAACTGCAAACTTGAATCAGGTTGATGCCACATGTCATTGGAATATGGATGAAACAGGAGTCCAAGATGTCCAGAGGCCACAGCAGATACGGGCTGGCCCCCTCGGGTCCATTTCTGATTCAGGGTAGACCACACATTCTTCATGTCACTGAAGACGAGCTAGAACATGACTGAAAACAGCTGCACTCTGTGGCCTTTTAGAGCAGATGCACAGTGCTGCTGCCAGTGTTGGGAGAGGAGGAAATGACCTTTGAAGGTGCTGAGGTGGCTGGAGAGCAGCAACAGCGAATGAAAGTGGATAGTAAGTGCTGGTAAGAAGTGTTTTTTTGACAAATGTTTTTTCCTTTTTGTTTTACTCATGTGCTTTGAAAACAACGTCCCACTGGACAAAATAATTCACTAATTAGTCCAATTTTATCAACAGTTGTGGGACATTCAGGAACTCACTTTTTTATTTTTAGTGTTTCACGCACAGTACTGTACAGAGCTGTTTCACTACACACATTTGGGGCAGCCGTGGCCTACTGGTTAGGGCTTCGAGCTTGTGACCTGACGGTTGCCGGTTCGATCCCCAACCAGTCCACGGCTGAAGTGCCCTTGAGCAAGGCACCTAACCCCTCACTGCTCCCCGAGCGCCGCTGGTTGGGCAGGCAGCTCACTGCTCTGGGTTGTGTGATTCACCTCACTGTGTGTTCACTGTGTGCTGTGTGTTCACTAATTCGGTTAAATTGGGTTAAATGCAGAGAACTGAATTTCCCTCGCGGGATCAAAAAAGTATATATTCTATTCTATTCTATTCATTTCACTACTGTTTTGCACAATTGTGCATGTCACATACGGTAATCGGAATCTGTTATTGTTAAATATTATTCTAATGATGTTGGTCACTTTGGATAAAACATCTGTGAAATACCATAAATGCTAATATAACTTTACACAGTTATTGTATACATACTGCATGAAAATAACCATGTAGAAATATGCCAATTCTAAATTATAGAAAAGTAAACACATTCCCAAATGTTATACTATAAAAATGATCAGATTTATGCACACATTGTGCACTGTATACAAATGAACATACTACACCCTTGTAGTAAAGATACTGACCCACCAAGATGGTATGAAACAATAAAGCAATTTATTTAATGAATTTGAATCCAGTCCTGTGTGGTATGAACCATAGAGCACTCCAGAGTAAATTCAATTCAGTATGTCAACACTTTCAACAACTGACATCAGATATGGAATTTCTTTAGGTGATTTCTCAATCCTCGTTCTCCCCGGAGTGCCTTACCACAATGGGAGCACTTCACAGGCTTCCCCTTGTTATGGACATTAAGGTGCCTCTTCAGAACTAACAGGCGAGTGAACGCTTTCCCACACTTTGTGCACACATGCGTCCGGTTCCTTGAATGCACCACCCCATGAGACTTCAGTTGTCCTGCTGAGCCAAAGTCCTTGCCACACACTACACAGTGGTAAGGCCTCTCTCCCGTGTGACACTGTATGTGACGTTTCAGATTCGCTGCAGTTCTGAAAGCATCGCCACACAGCTCACACCGATGAGGTTTTACTCCTGAGTGGATTGTCTTTTGCTTTCTAAGCCCCGATTTGAGGCTAAAACATTTGCCGCACAGTTGACACTGATAAGGCTTCTCTCCAGTGTGAGTTACCGCATGAGCTCTGAGATTTTGCATTTCAGTGAAGGTCTTCCCACGCACTGAACACTGGGGTTTCTCGCCGGTGTATTGTCTTTGATGGCTGGAAATCGGACGAATCGGTAAATGCCTTTCCACACACCAAACACCTGTGTGGTTTCAGTCCACTGTGGAGTAGCATGTGAGTTTTTAAAGTATGCATGCCACTAAAAGTCTTTTTGCACAATTTACATTCAGTAGGCTTCTCTCCAGTATGTATTCTTCTTTTATGAAGTCCAAGTGATTGTGAACTCTTAAACGAGTGACCACACAATATTACACTGGTAGGGCTTTTCCCCAGTGTGCGATGAGATCTCATATGGTCTCTCAGGGTCCAGCTCAGTGGAAAGGCCTTTCCACACAGGGAGCACACATGGGACTTCTCACCCGAGTGTGTCAACTCATGCATCCTCAGTTTACCAATCTCACTGAACGTCCTGCCACACACCGTGCACTGGTAGGGCTTCTCCCCAGACTGGATACATTCATGGGCTCGTATAGTCCCGGTGCCTTTTTGAAAGCTTCGCCACACTAGCCACACTCATAAGGCTTCTCTCCTACATGTGTGAACTCTCTCGCGGACTGTGAGACGAGACATGTGGCGAAAGGTCTTGTCACAGTGCGAGCATGTGTGAGATTTCTCCTGGCTGTGTATTTTCTGGTGTCTTTTCAGTACGGCCATGTGGCTGATGGTCTTCGAGCAATCAGAGCAGGTAAAAACAGCAAGCTCAATGTACAAGCTTCGATGATATATCAGACATGCCAACCCGGGGGAATAGCTTCCCACACCTTACGTATTCATGAGGCTTCCCTCGTCGTGGAGTCACCGGTTTGATTTTTCTATGTTGATTGAGAACCTGTTTAACTGAGAACTGTTTAAACTTTTCCCCACAGTCAGTGCATTCCAGGGGCCTGTTTTGATTATATCTCCTGAACCTTTGCCTGATTTGGGTCTGGCTATTACACTGGGATGCATCTGAAACACAAAAATATATATTATAAAACATTAACTAAATCATATACACTGCACATTGTCTGTATGATCAGTACATAATCTTAGATGTGCTTAAAAGCTAGCCAGGTAGACTTTTCAATACAAATACAAATTTGCTCACTGTATGCCAAAGTAGGCCTAATTGGGGCCAATTATGAAGTCACAAGATTGGATAAAACGTGTTCTCTAACCATTATATCTATGAAGGAAGTGATCAAATTATAATATATTTATATAGTGCTTTTATGGGTTTTATATAGCGCTTTTCTAGGTACCCAAAGACGCTTATTATCAAATACATGAGCTGATATAAGCTAATTAACCCCCCTGCACCGTTAATACTGTGCATTTTGTTTTGCATGCCGTAGGCTACAGATAGGCTATGCACAGTGTGATTTCAGTGGGATGCTTGTGTCTTTGCTTAAATATTGCCTTGCTAGTTTCATTTCTGTGCTGTGTACTTTTCAGATTTGATGTCATTCCTTTCTTTTCCCGTTAATATCTAAACACAATTTTGCTGCTACATACAGGAACTTGTTTAACCTAAACATGAGATTGTACTGTCTGGAGCACAGTAGTTTGGGGGCAGGTGGCCCGGTAAATGCATCCCAGGTATGGAAAAAATAAAATGTCATGGCTTTTCTAAAACTTTCACAGAATTTACTAAATTCCATGATTTCTCCTGGCTCTCTTCATTTTTAAAGCCAGACTCTCCCTCATTCTGCTCGGTGAAGCCCTCTTCATCTTGGACATGTTCGTTCAGAATCACCAAACTGTTCCCTTTTGACCTATTCTTTCACATCACCCACTGATCCCCCTCAATGGAATCGGAGGTGATGGATTCTAAGAGTTGAAGTGCACTGAAAGAATAGTATAGATATATAAAAAAAATAGGCCCATGATTGATAACATTTGGCAGATAGTACAGAAAATATAAACAAGTCTGATTTGACAACCTTTTGCATTTTGAATGTATAAAACTGAAGACAAATCAAAAACCTTTCCTTTAAGGAATGGTGGCAGTAGACTAAAGAAAATGGTTCTCACCTGAGTACAGCTATCTCTTCGTACAACTAATACAGTTAGCATGACTTACTCATCACCAACTTGTTGTGTGCTATTTGAGAGAGAAGTCAAATAATAGGGAATAGCCCTAATTATTATGACCGCTTGATTGTATGCAATTTCAAACCTTTTCAAACACATTTGTGTTGATGTGATATAATGTCAGAGCCTGTGGGAAATAAACAGCTTCCGCGTTTCCGTGCGCCGTGCATCTCTGCACTGTAGCTGTGCATAGCCAGACGTCATGCTTTCAAAGTAAAAGTTGAAACCTAGTAATTTGAC
Source organism: Sardina pilchardus (assembly GCF_963854185.1). NCBI lineage: Eukaryota > Metazoa > Chordata > Actinopteri > Clupeiformes > Clupeidae > Sardina > Sardina pilchardus. Next base: position 21,444,578 of record NC_085000.1, on the reverse strand, counting down.
AAGCAGTAGCCAGGCTGTGATAACAAAGCCTATATAGAGGTGGGAAAATACCAATCTATCTGAAACAAAGCTTTAAAATATTGTTTTGTTATCATTATTACTCAAATTAGTGTTATAGCATATTAGTGTTGTTCAGCTCTTAAGTTTTATATAGAAAGATGTTTCAGCATCTGGATATGCCATTCCACTCACTTGAGGCAGAAAATGTAATGATTTAGAATAGAATAATGGCTAGTCAGACTGATTGCATGCACAAGACAAAAAAACAGATTAGGCTACTGTATGTCCACAAACACTTAGGACAGTGGTTCCCAACCTGAGGCCCGGGGACCCCACTAGGGACCGCCAGAGATTGCAGGGCGTCCGCACAGTGTTGCCTGGGCTGAGGTTGTGAGGTTACCAAAAGCATATTTGCACAAATGTAAATGTAAATCCCAATAACACGCCGAGTTGGATAATCAAAACTAAAAATTAATCATTTAATCCAAATGAAAACATATTTTTGTTCCACATTTACATTCATGTAGCTATTTATTACCTCTCTGAACTTGCGTAAGCAACCTTCAGGTTGGGCTAGGCATTGATATTTCATCCCTGGGCTCTGATTGTTGAATAAAACTATGTCTGTATGCGGTGTGTATGGGTAGGAGTTCAGGTAGGGGTCCTGGCTTGTCTTAGACACAGGAAAGGGGGCCTTCAAGGAAAAATGGTTGGGAAACACTGACTTAGGACATACAACATGTCTGCCTAATTAAAGTCCATTTAAATAAACATACACAATAACTAGAAAAGCACTCAGAGAGCGCAGACCTAGTGTTCTTCCTAGGTTGTCATACATTTGAACCTAAACTATGCAGATCGCCACCACTTGGCCATACCACGCCATTACGAAAAACATAAACGGCTCTGGAATGTGTTACGGATCACTTACAAAATTTAATCATTTCTTCCTTAGGTCATTTCTGACCTTCCCTGAAAATTTCATCGAAATCCATCCTTTGCTTTTTGAGTTATCTTGCTAACAGACAGACAGACAGACAAACAAACGCCAGTCCCCGATGAAAACATAACCTCCTTGGCAGAGGTAACAAAATCATGTTTCATGATCAAATTACTTTACAAAAGCAGATGCATTTGTAAAACTACAAGACAAAACATTGCAGAAACACAATTAATATCGGGAAGTTTACACATATTATAAGGATAGATTTAAGATACATAATGATAATTAAAGAGTTTTAAAGGGAAAGCAGTTATGTGGAGGGGATGCATGCAGACAAACTGAAGTGTTTTTAACTTTGCAAGTGTAACGAAAGGGTATAAAAAGGGACAGCTTGTGCAGTCAGTGCACTATTACTCCCGTCATCACCATCTTGTGAGAAGTCCAGAAAAGTCAACTCTCCTCCTTTTCTGTCGATTGTCAGTGGCTTGTCGACCTGTAAGCCTATGGAAGATAGTCTACAAGCAAGATGAAGGCGACAAATAATTTATTATGCAGTGACTGCGCAAACAGTCCTTTTTAAAGCAACACTAAAGCACTTTTCCTCTGTCGCACACACTCTATTTGTCTATCCAGCAAATAACAGACAAGGTAGAATATGTTGCATGATTTTATGATTTTAAGTATGATGTATTGCGACATCGAAACAAGTCAAATTTGTATTTTCTGATGTCTTATTTCATCGAACTACAGATACACTACCCCACCTCATCAAGTTACATAGTGCGGTTATAGCAGATAGAGGGCTGCAAAGTGAAAGCAGAAGTGCCGTTCACCCTGTTACGAGTTGATGAACCACTCAAATGATTTTGGAAACATTATTTTAAGGTACGAAAAACTCTTTAGTGTTGCTTTAACTGTACACTTATAAAGTTAAAAATACTGCAAGGACCTTCTGCACAGAAATGTGATGATATTGTGAGGCTTGTCAGTGGCTTAAAGTAGGGTCTAGTCATTTACCTTGACATACCCAAGGCTGTGCTACAGTATATGCTATTTTGTTGCACATGCATATTCCAGTCATGCTCAACTCTAAATAACCTAATTAACCTCAACAAAAGTAACCCCCCCCCCACACACACACACACACACACACATACACACATATACAGTTCATATTGCAAAATGAATCTACTCAGCTGGTGGAAGGCAAGGCAGAAATGAAACCTCTCCAGTTGGCCCTTTCAAAGCGCCCACCAGTGATTACCACTTGGATGCTGTTAAAACTACTTCTGCATTATGCACAAATGCATAACAAATTGTACTGTGCCATTCTCGTCTACTCTAAGTGCGCCCTAAGGCATTGGGCTGCCCCTAGAGCTGGCTGTTTGCCAGATTTAAATCCAAAGCTGATTGGCTGCTGTCTAGTTGTCACATGTTGATATGTGTAAACACAACTTTCTTAATTTGGTCATTGTATATATAGGAACTGAGAGCAATTCATGCTCACAAACAAAATGCCAATGTTGCCGACTGTAATCATGTTTGTAGGCTACTGTCAGTGAGCAGTTCCATTAGTGAAAAGGTACCAACGTGTACAATTGTGTTTCTTGTTTCCTTTTCTGTGTGCATTATCAGCAAAAGGACAAACGTGTGCGTAAAGTAACGAATGTGCATTACAAAACATATAACGTGGTTTGTCTAATGGGCTGGCAATAGGCTATGTCATTATAGTAGTGTTGAAGGTGTAACCAAGTCTTCTGAGGATCCGGGCTCGAAACAAAACACGCCCAGTTGGTTTGAGTCTGAAAATTAAAATCCTACAGGGGTTGCCTGGCAAGTGCGCACACGCCGTGTTCGCACTGTTGTCTGCTCTCGACCAAAACCCCTGGAGCTGTGCGGTGGTATGACTCCGTAAGCATTCAACCGTGTGCGTTTCCTTGAAAACGGTATATTTTTTAGTATTGAGCCGAATCCGTTCCGGCTCTAGTTGTCTGTACTGCAACAGTAGGTAGCCGGGGCTTCATGGAGAAAGACTTACCGATGCCATCTGGTGATGGAGGGCCGAGTGTTGGTACCGATTCAGAGGCTGCAGACTCGGCCCTGCCAGGGGAAATGCAGCCTCACAGTCGACCGGGAGAGCATGCTGTGTCGGTTCTCTGGTCTTTCGGAAAGTGCCTGGGTGCTTTATTGCCCGTGTATCTTGCGGGTTACTTCGGATTCAGTATCAGTGTAGTCTTGTTCGGGCTTGTCATCTACATGGGATGGAAGCACGGCAGGGATGGAAAACACTCTCGATTGCAATCCGCCATGTATCTACTGGAAAACGAGCAAGATATCACCACCACACGGGTTTTTAGGAGTAAACGCGATTTACCAGCATGGGTAAGGTTTTTCATATCGTTTTGTCTAAGGGTATGGTTAGCGGCAACAACAGCTGTACAACATCTGGCTCTGACAGCGCAACTCACCGTGCGCTCGTTTTATTTAAAATGCGCATTAACTGGTGGTAAATAACCATTTATTTTGGCAATGAATGTCTAACTTGCAGAATAATGATAGCCTACCTACTCTTGATGTCAGAATTGTATAGCAAGACAGAAAATCTGTATGACAGCGGTATGACTGCATTTCAGAGCTATTACGGAACTAACAGTGGAACCAGTGAAACAGAGCTGAGCTGACTGCATGACATTTCGTGGAAAATATGGTGTTTAGTAATTAAACCTATCTTTAGGTCTTAGTGACCTATCTTTCACGTTTGTCAGCTGCTTCGTTTCTTTCTTTTCATTGCTATTGCCCATTCAGTAGATGAATCTATGCCTGAAGATGTTTTAGATTCCAAACCACCAACCTCTAGACCAACAATCTACAGTGCAGTCGTCAGTGTTTTGTTGCTCAGCCAGAGTTCTCGGTTGCTTCTCTGTATCACTAGTACTAGCACCGAGGCTTAGCCTGTTTTGGGATTAGATGTTTCAAGCTATTATGGGCCCACAGCATGACACGATCCTCTTTAGTAGGTCTTAAGTTCATGTCTGTCTTTACCACTCAGATAATCCCATAACTTTTTTGCTCAAATTGAACAATTAAATCATCCACAGACCCCTCTCTCTCTCACACACACACACACACACACACACACACACACATAGACACAGACACAGACACACGCACACGCACACACAGACAGACAGAGACACACACACACACACACACACACACAGGCTACACCGTGTTTTATCAGCGAAGAGCATATAGGTGCCAAACATATTATCAGTAGCACACACTCGAGGGCTGCCAGTGTGACGGCTGCTAGCTCCATAGCTCCCTCTCCCACAGCTCTCTGTCTCTCCCTCGATCTTGGTCCCTCTCGCGGTCTCTCACCCTCATTAAGCTCGCCACATTCCACAGTGAGTCCAGCCCTGTCTATATTTGGACATTATTTTCCCGAGATCTCTGAAGTTAGTCTGAGTCTGGATCTGACTCATTCTGGGCATAGTTGAGAATAAACAGTCCTGGAATCAATAAGTCTCAGAGGATATAGTGTTCATAGAACTATGAGCTAATAAGCTGCAAAGAAAAAAGACAAAACAAATACAAGCAGAAAATGTGATGGGGCCCTTTTTGGAAGGTTTATTTATGTCTCCATTATAGTATACTACACCCTAATAAAGCATTAAACATTAAAATCATCTCTTGAGTAGGACCACAACCTTCCCGATGATAAAGCACCAGTTAAGTAATGAGTCAGTGTGGTAGTTTATCTGTCTTCCTCTTCTGCAAGCCAAGATCATCTGATGGAGTTGTGAGTGTAAACAGGATATCACACACTCAAACATATTATCTTGATTCATGTGATAGTACAGGGGGATGTGCAATTTCTGATCTCGTGGCTGTGGGCTTGAAGATCACTTGAGGGTGCAAGAGATTATGCAGGAGGATAGCTAGCAAGGTGGAAGTAGCAGGTCTTTTTTTTTTCACAATTTCTGGATCTTTTTGGTGTGAGCTTGCAATAATCTTAGATCTTAGCTATATCTGATAGAACTGTTAGCAACCAAACCAGAAGTCAGCAAAATAGCAACTGAATAGCATGTCTTGTTATAAAGTGGTGTGGCTTTGAAAACAACTCCATGTGTTTAGTGAGAGCGAGTGAGAGAAAGCAGATGGACAGCTAGAGGCTGGAAGAGGGAGGCCGGTGACTGAAGCAGAGTTTGTAAAGCAGACACAGTTTGAACTGTTAGATCAAAATAAATAATGTTCCAAGTCTTTGGACAGTATCTGTCTGTTGTTCCTTTGTTTAGTGAAGGAGGCTAACTTCAGTCCCCCGTGCAACCTATGATATGTCATTAACTACAATGTAACGACACTGTAGTTAATGATATGTCATTAACTACAATGTAACGACACTGACCTGCTAATAGTAATCCAAGTATTGCTGTCTTGTTTCTTAACAGGTTAATTTCCCTGATGTGGAGAAGGTTGAATGGATCAACAAGGTGAGTTTTACAATATCAGTAACAGTATAATGGAGACAGGGCCACACACACCTTACATACAAACAAGCAGAGTCTCACACACACACACACACACACACACACACACACACACACACACACACACACACACACACACACACACACACACCTGTATGTACCCCATTTGTATACTGTAAGTGAAGAACACAAAGAGGGAAGTACAAGCCCCTTACCCCGGGGGAAGTAGATGTTTCATGTTGAACTCTCTGTTCCATTTCCCCCAATTGTGTCCTCTAATCTGTCCGGTGTCTGAGGTTTACATTGGGCTTAGACGTGGAGAGCAACAATAAGCATGCAAGGCTTTTCGCCATGCTCTCCATTAGTCCAATCACCCTTTAACTACTGGCTGAGAAAATAAACACACACACACACACACACACACACACACACACACACACATACCACACACACACACACACACACACACACACACACACACACACACACACACACACACACACACACACACACACACACACACACACACACACACACACACACCCCTAATGTTTGGTGGCTTTGTTAGTGCAATAGACTGAGGCCTGCTGTTGCTAGAGTATGTGAGGCTTGCAGGTCTGACTGGAGTGCTAATGCACAAGGCGCATGGCTGTTGTTGTTGCAGGGACGTAAAGTCACAGACAAAGCTGAGATTGTGGAGCCCTAGTCAGCAGGGCTTGGTCAGGCCTGCTCTTGCACAAGCTTCCCCTGGCACACTTCCTGAGTCACACGCTGGATATAGTGCTCAGCTCCCTCTGCCTCACCACACACACACACACACACACACACACACACACACACACACACACACACACACCCTCAAAGGCCATCCATTCAAACCATTCCGTCATGACCTTGGCAGAAAATGTATAGGTATAGAGAGATTCCAGGGGACAGCAGCTCTTCATCTCTACCTGGAACAGAACAGTAATAAGCAGTAGTAAACTTATCATAAAGCACTGTTCAGACTCCACATAACAATGTGTTTACACTGAGATCAAGGTAATTGTGTTCAAGAAGATAGACATTTCGCATGCTGTGTGGGCATGAATTGTTTGAAACCCTCCCAACCTGAAAGTAGCGTTTGTTGTCCTCGTTGGTGAGCTCGAAAGTTTCTGTGTGTTTAACACCCCTGTTTTAAACCTCACACCATAGCAACACTTGCTAACACTCGCTGAGGTGATGACAGTGGAGTTCAGTGGTACTTTCATATCCTGTGGTTAAGTTGTGGTTGATGTATATTCCTATCTAACCTATCTGTATGTATATATACTGTAGGTATTTTCTATATATATAAAGGTATTTTTTGTTAATTAACTTTAATGTAAGGCATCAAAAATTACTGGATGCGTCATTGGTGTCTTCCATTGGTTCCATTTTGTATCATTTTTTCATATCCCTTTTCATAGTTCATCATGGATGTCACATAAACAAGTAGTGGTAACTGAGGCCACTGTGTCTCTATGAGATTAGGGCCACGGTGGACGTGCTGTCCTGAATACGCACATTTTTTTTTTTTAAAGCTGTTGCTTTGATGTGTCAGTCTGTTTTTGTGAGTCTGTGGAATGTTGCTAAAATGTCGTGATGACATTTGGCATGCACAGCAACTCAGTGTGGAAGGAAGACATCAGTACTCATATCAGTAGAAATTAGATTAGGACATTCTATTCTATTTAAAAATAACCCACACAACCACTATCAATCATTTCACATAGCCTACAGCAGGTACTGAATGTGCCCAAAGACCTCAATATAAATCTCTACTCACAATTTTACCAAAGAAAGAATTACATTCATTGCTATCTTAAGTTGGCACATGGGACTCTGCTATACTCCCCCACTACCTGTACATAACTATATATTATACATATTATTATACATAACATATATTATACCCTCCACTTTGTTCGATGATGTAATCCCTTCTTTCACCTCCCATGGCCTTTCATCAGAAACAGAAAACAGTTCTGTAGGTTGGGGCACAGTGTTGTTCTCGCGTGAGACCAGTCAACATGTCACACTCATCGTAGTTCCTGCCCACAGTGGTTTGTAGCCTACTCAGCGTGTGGTTAGGCGTGTCAGGCAAACCTCTGTTCAGTTGACATTAGTCTTCTTCTTCTGTGGTGTCATTGGTAGCCTATTGACACAAGACAAATTCTTTCAAATTTTTGCTGCTTACCAAGTTTGTTAGTCATTTGTTTGTCGTAATGCTATTCATTCAATTGTCTTTTGATTTACCTTGATCTAAGAATTACCTTTGCTATATACCATGACAAATGTAAGACTCAAAATAACCATTAAGAGAGAGTACCTACATACAACCATTTATACGGTGTCAAAGTTGACTGAGATACATTAGAGTTCATACTGATGCTACCCTCTGATGACTAATGCACCAAGAACACCTTCAAGCCTTCTTACTGACTCTTCCTGTGGCTGCATGCTTGTTGGGTTGCAGATCATCCACCAGGCCTGGCCTTTCATTGGGCAGTATCTGGAGAAGCTGCTGGTGGAGACCATCGCCCCCTCCATCAGGGCCTCCAGTGCCTGCCTGCAGACGCTCAGCTTCACCAAGATTGATCTCGGGGACAAGGTACAGCTGACCTACAGTACACACTGTTCAGGAGAAGCTGGTTTTTATTTTACTGTGCAATTCATTAACTAAAGTGTCATATTTCTACCAACTCAAACATTCATTATGAGACCCCCCCCCCACACACACACACTTTTATATGATGATTCAGTTCCATTAGTGGCATGTTGTACGGTACATGGTGAAGAAGTACTTTGTAAAAGTGAACTCTACCTCCAGGCCATGAAAGTGGTGGGTGTGAAGGCCCACACAGAACATGACAAACGGCAGGTGATGTTGGACCTCTACATCAGGTACGCCAGGCCCATTTCTATCTTTAAAAAAAAACAACAACAAAAAAACATGTATATATTTGTTATGCCTTTAATGACATAGAGTAGACAGTGGAGAGTGACAGGAAGTGAATGGGAGAGAGAGTAGGGATGAGGTCTGGAGAGGACCACGGGGCGGGAATCGAACCCAGGTCGCCGGTGTTCGGTGTAGGTGCCCCAGCCAGTTACGCCACCGCTGCGGCCAGGCCCATCTCTTATGCTTAGTTTAGTTGTGGTCAATGTGCAGTACAGTGTAGCAGAGGAAGTGACACTTGGACCCTTATTGCTCTGTCCCCTTTTTGCACGGCGCAGCTTTGCCGGAGATGTGGAGATCAACGTGGAGGTGAAGAAGTACTTTTGCAAAGCAGGAGTCAAGGGCATACAGGTGAGAAAAGGCCCCAAGCTACAGTATATACCATGAACTTGTGTAAGGTTTAATGACTCATCCAATTGTTTTACTTACATCCTCTCTCTCTCTCACTCTCTCTCTCTTTCTCTCTCTGTCACACACACTCTCTCTCTCTCACACACTCTCTCTCTTTCTCTCTCTCTCTCACACACTCTCTCTCTTTCTCTCTCTCTGTTCCTTTCATCCTCCACCAGCTCCATGGCAAGCTGAGGGTGATCCTAGAACCTCTGATTGGGGATGTTCCGCTAGTAGGCGCCATCACCATGTTCTTCATCCGGAGGCCCGTGAGTCCGCGCTTGTTCCTCCGGTTCTAGTGCCGGAACCTTGTGCTTGTTCTACTGGTTATGCCTGAACACAGGCCGACGGCTAGTAGCGAGGCCATCTTTTCTCATGAAATCTCTGGTGCCCTATTCTTACAGAAGCTGGATATCAATTGGACTGGGCTAACCAATCTGCTTGACATCCCTGGGCTGAAGTGAGTGATTCCCCCCCCCCCCCCCCCCGGCTTCTTCAAGGCCTTTCTTTGTGCTCCATGCACAGTGTGCAGAGATCATCCTAATGGATTATCCCTACTGATCCCTTCGTTTATCTCTCTGTGGGCTGAACATTATAAGAATGGGTGGATGGCTGGCATGATTTACAGTTCTTCGATGAGCTCTTTTTGAGTGGATGAGAGGCATGGTTTTCCACAATGTGTTGGAAAAGTTCCACTGTTTGATTAAGTGTCAACTTGCAATTTATGTTTGGAATGCCGTTTCACGTCATGCTTCTGTTACCTCAAACAGGAACAGTCCCTAACTGTAATCTCCCACCTTTCCCACCCGAGAATCCCCAGTTACCTTGTTTACCTTCACCAGATCCCATGCTGCCCTCTGCATTGCAAAATCAGTATGTTGTTATGTGTGTGTGTGTGTGTGTGTCAAGGTCTTTGTGTCTGTCCAACGGTGTGTTTTCCATTTCTTGTCCACAAAATGCAACCCTTGCATTAATTTGCAGTGCTATGTCGGACACTGCCATAATGGATGTTATCGCCTCCTTCCTGGTCCTACCGAATCGCCTCACTGTCCCCCTGGTGGCCGACCTGCACGTTGCGCAGCTCCGCTCCCCTCTCCCACGGGTAACCCATCCCACTCAATATACTCTCAGAGAGAGGGGCCAATGAGCCACCGCCTCCTCTGTGAGACAGGCCATGGCAAATATTATTACGGCTGAGTGTTGCTGAATGTGTTGTGTTGTTAGCAGAACCCACCGCAGAGGTCAGTGGAGCAAGCTGAAATTTGATCATATGAAATACAACCTCATTATTTCATATGGGCAAATACTGACAAATCTGCTGAAAAATATATGACATGATGTACTGTAGCAAAGCGATCTATTGTGGGTTCTGCTGTCATTGTGTGCTTTCTGGTGCTGCACCACACATTTACTTCACTTACTGTAAGACCTCTGAAGTGCATTTGAAGTGCTATGGATTTGTGATTAATGATACTGTGTGCTTTGTGCAGATTGTTGGCCTCCTGCTCAGTCTTTGTGTGTGTGTGTGTGTGTGTGTGTGTGTGTGTGTGTGTGTGTGTGTGTGTGTGTGTGTGCGCGTGCGTGTGCGTGTGCGCGTGCGCGTGTGTCTGTGCGTGCGTGCGTGCGTGCGTGCGTGCGTGCGTGCGTGCGTGCGTGCATGCGTGCGTGCGTTTCTGTGAATGGGCTCTGGTAGGGGATTGTGCGCATCCATCTCCTGGAGGCTGAGAACCTGGCCGCTAAGGACAACTACATCAAGGGCGTGCTAGCGGGGAAGTCGGACCCCTACGCTGTGCTCAGGGTGGGCACGCAGACCTTCACCTCCCACCACGTGGACAACAACCTCAACCCCCAGTGGCGCGAGATGTATGAGGTGAGAGAGATTTATGGGCTTTCTAGTCACAAGGCTGCAGTCACGGGGAAATGTGCTTCCCAATGCGAGTGAGTCATAACGAGCAAATATGGTTGGCCAACACTTTCTGTTTTATTCACTGAATGTCTCACTGAACCTAGCGTTGGAGGGTTAGCGTTTGAAGTAGTTAAATGTTGTCATTCAGATATGATACAGTTACAGTTGCATTTGTGGTGCACCATTAAGTAGCGCAAACACTCGTTCCAGTGTATTCCCAAGAAAATTCTGTAAAGAGTGTGAAGAGAAAACCCTCTGACCTCAAAGCAGTCAGACAAACAGGCTACTGGGCCAAACACAAGAATGCCGATGCACTGCAAAAACATTTTGAAATGGCAACCTTTGGCCAAGAACAGAAAAGTATTTGAACGTGAAATGACACATACTGTATAAAGTTCTGACATCTGACTGTTCATAGGAATTCCACAAACCCTGTGTTGCACTGCCATTTCCTGGTGTACATAATTATGTACTTCAGTATGTTGTTCTGAAATGCACACTACTCCACTGTATTCGTTGCCCTTTTGATTTCGGTACTGTACTGTCAAGGGTTTACTGTTCTATTCAAAGCACAAAGACATGCTGTAAGTGTATCGCTTGTGGTTATCATCTGAATGGCAAACATGTGACACAATTAGATTAGTTTTAACATAGCCTATCAGAAGTATTATTTTGATGTTTTTCATAATGTCACTAATCTGTCATATTTAAAAATGTTTTTCATTTAAAGGGAAGTTGAGTTTTTTTTTTTTTTTTTTTTTTGCTGATGCATTGTGGAGCAGTTTTAGAGAACATAGATTTCATAAAGCAGATTTTGTTAAGACTATTTCAAAACGGTTGTTGGGTAATTGCTAGCAACGGGATCACAAGAAACAACAGGATATGACAATCACATGCTCTGATCATACAAATGATGAAACCCAGCGGGCGAAGGAAGCATTCTTCTTAGAAAAAAAGAATGGCTAAAGCCTCGTCTCATGGCTCGACCCTCTCTGCAAAGAAGCTATTTTGTCTTTGCCTATCACGCACGCCTGATCATGCAGAGTGGGCTTAGCTGACTTTGATGATTTCTCTCCCACTGATCATTTCATAACCATAAACTTCTCATCTCTTCATCGGTCTGTTTTTGTGTCTGTCTGTTTATATGCTGGTGTGCCCCCCCCCCCCCCCCCCCCCCCCATGTGTATTTGTGGCTTGTCAGGTCATTGTCCATGAAGTGCCTGGACAGGAGTTGGAGGTGGAGGTGTTTGACAAAGACCCTGACCAGGATGACTTCCTGGGGAGGTACTTCTCACTGCATCCATGTGTGATCACCCTCAGAGCCATGCTTTTGACTGTATGAGCAGACCACATGCTCCAGCCTGGGCGGCACATTAGCCATAGAACTGAATCAGACTTTGTTAGATGATCAGACTGGAGGCCATGATATTCCCATCGCCTTTAGATCATCAACAAAGGCAGCATTTTGGGACATTCACTGAGGGGACTGTGACCCGCACCTTTTCCGTCTAGGGCCAGCCACTGAGGAACATAATGATCTTGTGATGGTAGTGCTAGGATACTGTTGAACCAAACAGAGACATGGTTGAAAGCACAGTTCTTAGAAAAATACTTTAAGTTCATTTGTAAACCAAAGTAATACGTTTACTCAGTGTTTATGTCACACTATTTCATTATCCAAAGTACCTCCTCAGCTGTAATCAGCATTCAACATTATTACAAATATCCAAAACTTATAGGGAACTCACTCTTTGAGCTTTAAGATATTGTTGACTTTCTTTAAATTTGTTTTACATTTTTTTACTTTTTTAACATCTTTTAGTATTGACATTTATATTATTTGAATTTGAAGATAAAATAGAGAATACACATTTCTGTGCATTAATACGGCATAGGCTACTGACTTTTACATAGTTATTTGTGTTATTGCTGTTATTTCTCTCTTTTTGGATTTGAAACGTGTCCCAGTGTATAGGGAGGCCCACAGAAAGAAAATGCATGTCTAAACTACATTTGGGTCCAACTAGAAACATGTTTTCTTTCAACTATAAAAAAAGAGCTATGCTGTAATTTTAATTTGATACCAAAGCGCTTGTGCTTCCAGGGGAGCTTAAGTATTTGCTATATGGCTCAATCTGGTGTGTGGTTTCATGGCATAATCTTGCGTTGTTTTTATTTTGTTTCTCAGGGTAAAGCTGGATCTGGACATAGTCAGGAAAGCGAGACTTTTGGATGATGTGAGTTGAGTCTTGCAGATTGGTCTTATTATTACTCTCCCGTAGGCTACTCCTTAGCAGTGCAAACAAAAGCTATTTGTCCTGTTAAACTGGCCTCTTGTGTAGGTGGATCAGGATGTGGAGCGCAAGGTTTTTGTTTGCTCATTTGCACGGTTACTTTATGCTAATAAAAATAATGATTTACTTATCTAAACTATTCATATTTAGATGGATAGATAGATAGATAGATACTTTATTGATCCCCAAGGGGAAATTCAAGATTATAATATAAGATTATAATATTTCAATGTCTTTGTGTATGTGTGTATATATATATATATATATGTGTGTGTGTGTGTGTGTATACGTGTATACGTGTATACGTGTGTGTGTGTGTGTGTGTGTGTGTGTGTGTGTGTGTGCGTGTGTGCATGTGTGTGTGTGTGTGTGTGTGTGTGTGTGTGTGTGTGTGTGTGTGTGTGTGTGTGTGTGTGTGCATAAATGCATTTGTGTATACATGTCTGTTTGTGTTTGCTGTTCCACAGTGGTTCACCCTGAAGGACGCTCCCTCGGGGCAGGTCCACCTACGCCTGGAGTGGCTCTCACTGCTGCCCTCTGCTGAGCGCCTGAGCGAGGTGAGCATTGCGAGCGGCACACGGCACACAGCTCTGCCCGGCCCTTCATCCTCTCTCCTCGATCCTCGATGCTCGGTCCTCCTTGCTCGTTCCCACTGATCTATAAAGAACACTGGATACTGGATAGACTATCCCATTGTTGCCGCCCCATCAGTCTTTATTTAGATCAGTGGGAACGAGGACCGAGGAAGGAAGGGAGGATAGATTCAAAAGACGAATGAGAGAGGTCCGCTGCCTGCCGCTACTGCCCCCTGCTGGCCTCCCCTCACCACTCACCCTGAGAGGAGCGCTCTGAGCGCTCAATGGTGTTTTTTGCCCCCAACGCCACCTTCCAGGCAGCACAGCCTAAAAGGCACTACCTTTGCCCTATTCCTAACCCTATCCCCCGCAACCCTCATCCTACCCCTAAACTGAGGGGAGTAGTGCCTTGAAGGCAGCGCTGCCTGGAAGGCACCATTGAGGGCAAATAATACCAAAGACCCGCTCGCTCAGAGCAGGATTGAGAGGAGCGGTCACAGCTGCAGGAGGCTGAAGTGGAGGTTACGTGAAGGCCCACCAGGGGTGCCTCTCAACATCTCTCCTCGATCCTCGATGCTCGATCCTCGAGGGGCGTTCCCACTGATCTATAACTAACACTGGATAGACTATCCCATTGTTGCCGCCCCATCATTCTTTATGTAGATCAGTGAGGATCGAGGCCCGAGGAGCGAGGGAGGACGTATAAACGCCCAAATGAGAGGCACCCCAGGGCTGACTGTGCTGCTGTGTGCAGGTGCTGAGGAGGAACCAAAACCTCACCATATCCAGCAAGACGGCAGAGCCCCCCTCTGCAGCTATTCTGGTGGTGTATCTGGACCGGGCACAGGACCTGCCGGTGAGTCATTCTCTGCTTCCTGTTTGAGCCAGCTGCATCCTGTCTCTCTTTCTCTCAGGTATAGCGACGGAGAGTGAGTGTGTGTGTGTGTGTGTGTGTGTGTGTGTGTGTGCATGTGTGTGTGTGTGTGTGTGCGTGTGTGTGTGTGCGTGCGTGCGTGCGTGCGTGCGTGCGTGAGTGTGTGTGAGAAAGAGAGAGGTGTAGTGTAAGACTGTGAGGTCTTGGTTGTGTGTGTGTTGTGTTTGTGTTTGTGTTGACTCAGATGTGTTGTGACAGATGAAGAAAGGCAATAAGGACCCCAGCCCCATCGTGCAGCTGTCTGTGCAGGACACCACTCGAGAGAGCCGGGTCAGTCAGTTCACTGCACCCTAACACCCCTCAGCTTTCATACGCCAACACGGGCTAACATGATGCATCAAATGGCACGTGCTGCCAAACTTTTATGCTCTACTAGATTTCACTATTGACTTTTTAATTGAGATTTTACTTTTTTTCTATGAGGAAGTTAAAGTTGCTGCTATCAAATGCTTTTTAAAATATAATTAAACCATGCTAGCATTTAGAAATATGTGTTCTCCTTCACAGAAATAGTGGTACAGAGCTAATATCATGTAGTAATTCTACAAATTACACCATTTTGATTGTGTGCATGTGTAACGCAAACACAAACACTTTGTCTGATCCAAGCTAATGTTCTGTGCTCCACTCAGACTGTGTACGGCACCAGCAGCCCTGTGTGGGAGGAGGCGTTCACCCTCTTCATCCAGGACCCTCTCAAGCAGGACATGGACATTCAGGTCAGCACATACAAGCATTATGTCATCTGCCCTCCGCCTTCAGTATCACTGCTCAGAGTAACGTGCCCATGTGCCCAGTCATCAGGTTAAAGCAGATCACTTCAGAGACCTGATGTCTAGACTCTGTCTCTTTCCATTTGCGTTTGCTCAGTTGTCTCCACATTTGTGGAATTCTCTGACCCCTCCGCTGCCCTGCTGTCTCTGTGTCCCTCTCTCTCTCTCTCTCTCTCTCTCTCTCTCCCTCTCTCTCTCTCTCCCTCTCCCTCTCTCTCTCTCTCTCTCCCTCTCTCTCTCTCACACAGGTGAAGGACGATGACCGGTCCGTGTCGCTGGGCAGCGTGACCATTCCTCTGGCCCGGCTGCTGGTCACCCCAGAGCTCACCATGGACCAGTGGTTCCAGCTGGAGAACTCGGGCCCGGCCAGCCGGCTCTACCTCAAAGCTGTGCTGAGGGTGAGGGGGCGGTCACTCAGTCCGCTGTCGCAGACACACACACACGCACACACACACACACACACACACACACACACACACACACACACACACACACACACACACACACACAGTCACACTGCGGGGCTTCACACATTCACAACAGGATGTGATCTCTGTCAGCCACGGGCTAAGAAAAGCTGTCACTGTGCTGTGACTTCTGTCACAACATGATGCGGCTGTAATGAGGGCATCGCTTGTTTAGTAGTATTTATTCATACTTGTTTAATATCAATAAGTGGTGAGGTACAGTATATTGCAGAATATATCCCGATAGCACACTTGCAGTTTAAATTTGAAACAAGCTCTTGTAGCAGTAACATAGTAATGTGTTATTCTGCATGTTTTCCTGCATACGAAAACCACCATAATGACCACTTAACAGGTGATAATTATTTTCATACTGAAAAAAAGGGTCTGCTTCAGATACATTAAATACATGTCTCTTACTGACTTTAATATGGCCTGTGTGTCCCTGTATCATTTTTGTATGTGTGTTCCCAGTTGCTATGGCTGGATGAAGATGCCATTCCCAGCCCAGTCTCTCCATGTCCCACGTCCCCTGGGTCCGGTCAGGGTGAAGGGGGCGTGACATCAGAGGGGGCCCCAGGGAGCTCCAGCCTGTCCCCCAACCCGTGCGTGACGCGGCCCCAGAACACCAGCCCAGACGCAGGCTTTGCCACAGAGGTGAGCCCCTCCAGGGCAGAGAGTTCCCCCTCTTCAACAGACAACATTTGCGTATTTGCTCTTTTAATATTGACTTAATAATTAGTCTTTGTGAGAAACTCACCGAACAAGTTCAGCCTGTTCCACTGTCTGTAAATCAGCGATATCTGATGTACAGCTGCAGCCTAACGGACACGAGATTAGATCAGTTAGTGTTTCTTGTGAAGTGCATGTCCCTGCAATGCTGTTTGCAAGCACGCTCTGTTAGTCAGTCGCTGTCAGTTGCTGAGCCTATCCTGTTTATCTCTTGGTCTTGTGTTGACATAAACACCGAGACGCTCTCTCTCGCTCTCTCTCTCTCCCCCACTCCGCTCGCCTCCGTTCCGTTTCCTGCAGGGCGTCTTGAGGATCCGTCTGGTGGAGGCCGAGAGCCTGGTGGCCAAGGACAGCTTCATGGGCAGGAAGGGGAAGAGCGACCCCTACGTCAAGGTCCGCGTGGGCGGCGTGACCTTCAAGAGTCACGTGATCAAAGAGAACCTCAGCCCCACGTGGAACGAGATGTATGAGGTACGCGTATACCGCGCCGGCGCCGCGCTCCTCCGGCTTCACCGAGGCCCCCCCCGCTGCTGCTCCTCAGGGGCGCTCAGCAGGAGCAACGCCGGCTTTCATCTATTTATAGATCCGCTCTTTTTTTTTCTTTCGTTCTCTTTCACTGCTCTCTTGTAGCCTCTAATTCTGCCTGTGGGAGCGAGCAGTGCCTCCCCCGGTGGAGATCTTCTCAGCTGTAATCACACCGTATAATAATTATGTCTCTCCTGTCTGGCCCTCCCGTGGGTGCCTCGCAGGTGATCCTGACCCAACTCCCGGGACAAGAGGTGCAGTTTGAGCTGTTTGATAAGGACTTTGACCAGGACGACTTCCTTGGCAGGTACGGGGAGAGGAGTCAAAAGGTGTTAGAAGGCTTTTTGAGTGCTTCTCTGTGGAGAAGGAGAAGGAGGAGGGTTCTGTGTAGATGTGACAGCTTCTTTCCAAAATCTCATTGCAGATTCAAGATTAATCTCAGGGACCTTATCAACTCACAGTACACTGATCAGGTAAGGACATTAATCAGGACAGCTCTAGTCATACATAACGTTAACGTTTTTTGTGTTAATAATTCTGTATCTTGTGCCATTATTTCCTACCAACCCGGCAGTGGTACACTCTGAATGATATCAAGACGGGTCGAGTTCACCTGGTGATGGAGTGGTTGCCCCGAGTAACAGATCCGACGCGGCTTGACCAGGTCAGCAGTACTGTGTTGTCTGAGTGCTCACAGAAACACCTATTAGGTGCTAATGCCTCTCTGTGTACACAGGGCCAGCACAACCGTTTCCATCAGTCCCATTTAGTTGATTGATCATGTCCTGTACTGCCTCATGTAATTTCATTAGCGAATTAAATTCATACAAGAGCGCCGTAATATTTTACAATTTATGTTTAACAACATGAAATGTTGCGTTTTATATTGGCTTGTTAGTTTGTTGGCATCAGGCACTGTTTTGCAGTTGAGCAGTGTAATTAATAGGCTCTCTTGTGTGCTGGTAGATCCTGCAGCTCCAGTCCCAGCAGGTGTATCAGAATAAGACAATCCCCTCCGCAGCTCTGCTCTTCGTCTACGTGGAGAGGGCCCATGGCCTGCCGGTGAGCACAGTGCATACAGACAGGAAACTCTCACATCTCACACTTTACACAGGATACCCTCACATCTCACCCTTACAAACACAGAATAAACAGTTCAATTGTACTTTTGTGTTCATAATGTATGGGTAGGGTGGCGTCACTGATCGTGACTGTTCTTTTTCTGTGCCATGTTTTGTGTGGCCCCAGCTGAAGAAGAGTGGCAAAGAGCCCAAGGTCGGGGCAGAGATCTCGCTGGAGGGCGTCTCCAACCGGACTAAGGTGGGACTTCCTGTCCATTTCCAACGTGCTGTATGTCTACCGGTGTCCTTGGTGTGGCACATCCCTAAAGTCTGTCCTGAAGAGCGGACTGCCCAAATGAAATGTGAAATTTGTGGGTCTCGTACGATTTGTGCATATTCGTGTTTTCTTTCCCGTATAGGTTTGCGATCGTTCTACCTCTCCACAGTGGGATGAAGCCTTTCACTTCCTGGTTCGTGACCCTAAAAAGGACATCCTCTCAGTGAAGGTCAGGACATTAAAACATATAAAAAAAACTAATCCCCAAATCAGCTTGTGCCATGCTGTTGACTTAACTGATGTTTCACTGGCAATGCCAGCTGGTCCTAGTGCCTGATTGTGCGCGTTCTCTGTGCAGCTCTCTCACAGTTGGGGCCAGGCTCTGGGCGCCCTGCTGTTGCCCCTGACGGAGGTGCTGGCCGAGCCTGCCATGGTGCTGGACCGCTGGCTGCCTCTGGATGGCGCTCTCCCAGAGAGTGAGATCCTACTGAGGGCTGAAGTCAAGGTGACTGAGTCTGAGCAGCAGCGATACAGTGCAGTGATTTGACATTTCAGCACATAGTTTCAAGCTAGTTAACTGATCAGCAATCACACAGCCATAGAATTGTTTTATTCTCAAAACTGTTCCATAAAGTCCATTAAGGTACATTTTTCAAGTGCCAAATACAGATTTCTCAGATTTCTGAGATGTCATTAATAAGAAATAACTGCCTTGTGTCTTGGTCTATCAGTTATTGGACTCTAAGCTGGGGGATTGCCTCAAGGCGAATGGAGATGAGATCACGGTCTGTGAGGAAGCAATGGAAGATCACCTCATACCCAGCAGAGATTCAGACATGGCCGCTAACCTTAGGCATAGAGCGGTGCCCAGCAATGCGTGAGTGTCACACAAAATGGACTCGTTCATTCTTCAGATACTGCAATGAGACAGCTATAATGATATTGTATGTGTGTGTGTGTGTGTGTGTGTGTGTGTGTGTGTGTGTGTGTTTCTGTTCTGTCTCTAGAGAGGATAGTGGAGCTGGAGGCCAGGGACAGGTGAAGCTCTCTATTCTCTACTCTTCTGAAGAGAGCCGATTGGCCATCACAGTCCACGCCTGCAGGTACTGTATGTCTGACAGCTCTGAGGACAGCTGAGCCCCAAGTGTAGGTTTTTTTTTTTAACCTCACTCACCGTTTGAATGTAACACTGAAAGGGTGTTAACATTCAGTGAACTGCTTCAAGAACGACCCCTTGAACAGTTTAGCTAACTGCATTCCTCTCGGAAAACACTTGCAGCATTACATTTTTGTCCGCTGGACTGTCTGCCGCCATATTGTAAACACACACTGTGTGGCTTGTTTTGTTTGTGGACAGAAACCTGCCTGCTAGCTCCAAGGACGGGTCCGACCCTTACGTCTCCTTCATCCTTCTCCCAGACAAGAGCAGGACCACCAAACGGAAGACAAACGTCAAGAAGAAAGACCTCAACCCAGAGTTCAAAGAGAGGTAAGGTTAGGCGGGGGCGGGGGGAGTAATAACATGCTGGGGAAGATAATGATGTGTGTTAGCTTGGCCCAGAGGCTAAACTTACCATCATGTTTGTCCCTGTTAGGTTTGACTTTGACCTTTCACTGGAGGAGGCCACGCAGAGAAGACTGGACCTGTCCGTCAAACACAGCGTTTCCTTCATGAGTCGCGAGAAGGAACTCATCGGAAAAGTGAGAGAAACCGGTTTCAGTGTTGCAGGACAAACCGTTCATTAGTGTTGTGTGAGGCAACACTTTCCTGTCTGTAATTCTAAATAATACCAGACAAAAAGGCAGATATAATATAGGATTTGAATCCAGAATAGGATTTATGGCAAAATTCAGTAAACGTGAGAAGAAGGACATCATCCGAACGTAGAATCAGTCTTTTGAGTCTTCCTGGTAGAACTTTTGCTAAAGCTATAATTTCCTCAAATTCTGACACGAACAGCTCTCTTTAAGTTGTTGTTTGTTTTTTTCTCCTGTAGTTGCAGCTTGATCTGGACCAAGTTGACCTCAACTCAGGGGTCACACAGTGGTATGTATACCAGTTACGCCCATGGTTGTTTTTTCTAAACCATCTGTGCAAATACATCTCGGCTCTTACTGTTGCTATCTGTGCTCCGTTCTTTTCAGGTATGACTTGACGGAGGAGGCCAACTGATGGGTATTCAAGAGAGGACTTCAATGTCTCTGCCTGCTCCTGCTTCACCTTCCTCCGAGCTTCTGCTGTGTGATGCAAATGTCACTTTTGTAACTTAAAAGAATTTGTGTAGCATTAGAATAGTGGAATCACTGATGACACATTGATCACAGGTATCATATCACATCAATACCTTCTGCTTGCACAATAATTTTGTTTACTATCAATCACGAGGAAACAGCTAAAAGGGTGTTGCATTGCATTTGCACTATGCAAAATATCTTTAGATTGATGTACAACACAAATTTTACAATCAGTCATTCTGGGGTGAAGGATAAATATATGGTCTTAACCCTGTCAGTATTCTCATGTGCTATGTGACTGTGTACTTCATTCATAAGGTTAGGTGTTCCAGATATCACACCCTGTCATAAATGCACATTGACCAAATACGTCGGTACATTGTACATCTCGGTACAAGCATATTCATAGAATGTGTAATTACAATTCTCATCAATCCAAAACCAAAGATAGCTATTTTTGTTTTAAAATAATGAACAACCACACCAAACTCCGACAGACACACTGTATTCCTCAAGCTTTTTGTAGTTACACAGCCCATGAATATTTGTGTCCAGGAGAACAGACATGCAGACATGACACTTGGTGCATGTGGACAGACGTTATGCAATGGTAGATTCAGAATCATGGCCCCCTCCAGTAGCACACAGTAGTTTAGTAGTAGAATTACAATTATTTTGAGTTGCTTTTTGTCATTCCTTACTGTTACTGTTTTGAATGTTTGCACTTTTATGCCTTCTCCATTGCTGGAACGTGCAGTCTTAACTGAAAATACTATCGTTTTGAATAAGTTTTTGTTTTTGAAATGAAGGAATTTTGTTATTTTCTTTCAAGATATTTGAATAGCTGCTGAGGCTTTGTCATACAGTGTTATAAATGTCTCAGTCACCTCAGCAACCTTCATATCAGAAAGGTCTGAATCACTGTGCTTTGGTCTGTTTCCCTCGCTAAGGGAGGCAGTTGTGTGTTATGATGTATATTATGCTCTAAAGGCAGCCTTCCAGTGCCAAGTTTTAAAGGACGGAGGTGTTGTCCTAAACACCAGCTTGAAAGAAACTGTGTTTTGCATGAAAATGGGTGGGGAAAGAAAAGCTATTTTTAGTCTGAAAGGGAATGGGTGATATTGGAATGACAGTTATAGTATGGTTTACTCTTCATCATGAATCTTGCAGCTGACTGAATAAACCTTGTTTGCACTTTAAATTGAGTTTGTTTTAATGCAAGGACTGGCTGACCACTGCACATTTACTTTATGATAACTAGAAGGTATAGCCATCGCCAAAGACCATGAAGACAAAACATCACTATGATTAATAATGCCAACACAACCTCCATTAATAAACAGCCTTCAGAGGACATGTTTACTTTTGTGGCCCATCTCATGGGCTGTTTACATGCACATTAAGCTTTGTTGACACTGGAGTTTTGGGGAAGAGAAAAGCAAAGACTGCCCTAGTCAGAGAAAAAAAACGAATGGACGTTTTGTCAGTGGCTCGTGATAGACATTTAGCTTCTCACTTTTCAACTCGTTCAGTCATGAATTTATCACCACTTGCACTAAGCCTAAATAGTATAATGTTTTTAGCCGGCAGCTAGTAGTGACATATAGGCCTATTCTATGTAAATAAATAGCTGAGATTCCTGATTAGTCATGCTGTTGCAGTAGCAAACCAGCAGGCAGCGATAATGGGCTGTTTTAAGCGTAATGATCCATCCATCTGTCTCACTGAGGCAAACGATGTGTTGCATGACGAAAAAGTCACCCCCTCAATGAGGAGGACTTCTTTAAAAATGGGTGGGACAATACTCTACACTTTTGCCTGAGTGGATACGAAACCGAGGAGTCTTATTCGGGACCTTACTACAATAATGAATGGAGGCTCGTAGTAGACTGTAAAGTTTTGCGTCAAAGTAGTTTCAAGTTTGCCTCAATCAGTTGGATTTACAGAAGAAATGGATTGGCTTCGCAGCTCCGACTCAATACTTATGGAGAAGAAACAGATCGATACTTCATAGCTTTTGGGCTGATACAGTTTGTTTCAATGGCGTGCAACAGATGCGAAATTCAACAGTTGATCAATTAATTTAAGATACAGCGCGAGTGTTAGGCTACTCCCAGTGTATGGTTTTGCAGTAGCTGAGTTTGCTATTTGTCATGTGAATTGACAACATCTGGAATGTAACATTTATCGTTAAGCGTGTTGTGAGCAATCCAAAAAGAAGAAACATTTTTATTATTTCTCTTGGACTGAGCTGTCATTTTGCGTAACCATGGGGAATATTGAGAGTGTGGATGGACAGTCAGAAATGAAGCATCACATAATGCCACTGAAAGTCCCCATGCCTGATCCAATGGAGCTAGAGGAGAGATTTGCATTAGTTTTGGTAAGTTATAAGATCTTTTGATTTTTCCCCTCCTCATTTACAAGAATATTTGATAGATAGCCTTGATTCGTTTTGAAAGCTGAGCTTTTGAAAGAAACTGATAGGAATAACCCATTTGTAATTGTATTATGACTATCAACATGAGTAAAATACGAAGCTTTATTTTAAATATGGACTAATGGAAAGCTGAGCGGGCAATTTCAGCCCCTTTATTCTTAGTGTAGCTCATTAGACTTAACATGTCACGTTTCCTGGATTAATCATTGACATTAACTTTCTCTTTGAAGTGGGCCTAGACAGAGAGGGTAACATATGATTGACAACAGCAAAAAAAATTGCCATGCCAGCAGGCTACTGCAACCACCGATGTGCGCGTCATAGACGTGGAAACAGCAGAACATGTGTGATATCACTTTTTCTTTCCTTTCTGCCCCTGTAATTATTTAGCCCGTGTGATATCTTGAATTGGCAAACCAGTTCCACCCCCATGCCTGTATCTCCCCCCTACCCGGCCATTCTTTTGTTTCCAAAAAAGTCAACCCCTACCCGCGGCTTTGAGCAAAAAATGTAGCCTGCTGATGATCGCATTACCAAGCCGTTAAGGTGACAGATAAATCAACCAGGAGGCAAACGGCCAGAACTAATATAGGATGTTGTGTTAACGTTGTGTGAAACTGAAATATCCACGATTTACAATAAATCTGTTTTCATCTCTGTTCAACACAACATTTTCTGAATTCCCCCAAAACTCCTACGCTCGGGACTTGCAGAGGGGAGCCACGCCTTCTACGCTCCATCTTCGTAACTTGTAACCCATAACGCAAGCTCAGCTATCTCATTATCGGAGAGCTTTGTTATACAGTGTACACAGTCAACACCCACTATTAACATAAATCAACACTTACAGGGAGACATGCGTACTTGTCATCGGCTACGACGAGTCTGTCTTCAAGCTTTCTCCAAGAATAGTCTTTAAACGTGTTGATGAAATATCCTATCAGAATGTCTCTACAACTTAAGCAACCATTAATCGCGCAACAGACAGTTATCATGTAATGTTTCCATGTAGCCTGTTGGAGGAGATGTCTGTGCCTGTGTTGTTTAGTCAGTTTGTGCACCTTTTGGACCACACAGGAAACTATAGAAACGCGTTTTAAAGGCGTATCTGAGAGGCCCATTGACAGACAAAAAATACCACAAATGCTTTGATTTATTGTGGTTAGTTTCAAAGGACAAGACTACTGAAAAAGAAGGCATGCAGACAAACGTAACATTTTGATTCCATCCTGTGTTTTTGGCTGACTCCATATTTTCACGTGTTGAACCTACTGTAGTCAGCATTACCACATCAGGATTTATACAAACAAAGAGAATACCGTTTTCTGTAACGGACACGTCTCTGTTAACTATTTCTCTGTTATGGTTTGACTTTTTAATGAAAGACACTTTGAGAAACTCTCACATACTGCTAATCACATATATACTTACATTACATACATACATACATAATAGTGTCCAAATTGTATAGCCAGAGCCTAATTCTCAGGCTTGAAAATCTCAAGAGGCCTAGAGTGTGAAGAGAGGAGGTTGACTGCCTCAGACACAAGTGAGCCATTCGGTTTGCAGGGGCTTTTCCACTTTTCGACTGTCCGCTTTACCCTTGATTTCCTCTCTGACATTTGTGGGAAAGAGAAACAAGCTTGTGTGTTTCTTAGTGCCTTTATCAGACAATGGGCTGTGCTCAGCAAGGCCTCCCTCTTGTTTGGAGATAACGCTGCATCAAAGCTCGTCGACTGAAGTCTGCAGCCATCAGGAAGAGAGCATCATGACTCGAGGCCCTGGGGCTGATCTGGGGTCAGAGTGTGGTTATTTTCTCAGGCAGGTTGACGCTTCAAAACAAACCCGCTGACTTTTTTGAAGCAGCCCTTTTATGCAGCACAATTCACAAACATTCAAAGCATGCAACTGGCAACAGATTGTTGCTGCGAGGCCAACTTTTGTCGCTGTGTGATTGTTGTGTGGCGCAATGCTGTGCACCAAACTGCTCTGGGAGTGAACAAGATTCACGGCGCTTCACTTGGCAACACGGACTTGAGAGTCCGTCCAACCTTCAGTTGCTTTAAAGGAGTTACATGGAAAAAAAAAAGTGGTGAGCAGGCAGTATTTCACATCTGATGATTTCTTGTTTGCGAGAGCTGTCTTTTTGGCAGGGCGATGGTGACTAGAGAGTTGTGGGGGGTGTTTGTCTTGTGGCCTCTGCACAGTAG
>NC_085000.1:21399349-21414349 GCF_963854185.1 Sardina pilchardus | reverse complement strand
CAGTGTCACTAGTGAGGGCCAAGCTGCAGCTCGAGAGGCACATCTGGCCCACTGCTCCTGACCTTGAGTTGTGTTGACATTCCCCAAAGCCCTTCTCATTACGAGCGCGGCTTCAAAGCAGCCACGGCTCTAATGATAATAGTCTTTAAATGGGACCCAGTGCAGGCCCAGCATGCCTACCTCTGTCAGTGTGTGTGTGTGCGAGTGTGTGTGCGTGTGTGTGTGTGTGTGTGTGTGTGTGTGTGTGTGTGTGTGTGTGAGTGAGTGAGTGAGTGAGTGAGTGAGTGAGTGAGTGTGTGTGTGTGATGGGGTTGTTACGGGGAGTTTTGCCACGTCCTGGATCGCTGTGTAGCAGAACGTAAACAAATACACCGACACTTTATGTGCGGCAAGACCTTCCACCACACACGCAAGAAGAGAAGCGATATCCTCTCAGAGGGAGGTAGCGTGCCTGGCTCAGCCTCAGCCACATGAGGCCCTGTGTCCTGGTTGGCTCCGAGGCTGCTAGTGATCCCCCATCTGGGGCTGGTCTCAGCGGGGCGGGAGGGAGGGATGGAGGGAGGGAGGGAGGGATGGAGGGAGGGAGGGAGAGAGGGAGGGAGGGGGGACGAGGAGCTGCTGCGTGCGGGTCTCTGAGGTCAGGCAGAGAGTGCTGTGAGGCCTGGGCCTCTGGAGAGATCTCTGGACGCTCAGAACAGGAAGGGGTGGACTGGGCAGTGATGAGAGAAGGGAACATACACACACACACACGCACACACACACACACACACACACAGAGACACACAGACACACACACACACACACACACACACACACACACATATGCATTCGCACTCACAGTCATAAAGAAATAGTAATCAATGCATAAACACACATCCACTTGGTATAAACACACTCAAGCGCATACACGCACACACACACACACTTACACAAAAACACAGTCATGAATATGAACACAAAACAACCGTGCGATAAGTGTAAAAGCAAAGGCCGGCTGAGTCTCCCACCACAGCTGCAGACTGTGTCGCTGTTAACGACCGCGTCGAGGTGGTGTCATGGAGATTTAGTAGCCCCTTGTTTGCGTGTTAACAGTTTTTTTCAGGGCCACAATCGGATAAGAAGTCTGTGAAAAAGACAAGGCAATCCATTTTCTGCCGACATTCACCAAGTCTCCCCGATAGCGCATGGTGTGTGTTCGTGATGGCTCGTTCAAACACTTGTAGGAATTTTGGTTGTCGTTCATTGTGTGTGGTGGGTAACATACATTCTGGGAGCCCCCCAGCGCCCCGTATAGATAAGTTAAGGTGGAGAGAGCCATTTGATTTAGATTAGCATGTAAATGAATGAGCCGCATTCCTGAGTCGCTCGACATGGAGCCTGTTTTTGTTTCTTTAGTAAACGAGGGAGCAGCAGGAGGGAGGTGTGAGGGGTCCTCTTTCTCCTCCTCCGTTGCTTTGCGCGCTGGAGAAAAGATGGCCTGTCGCGGTCAAGAATGGACTCGGCGAATTTACTTCCCATTGGAACTCGGGACTCGATTTAGTGTTGGAAAATGGACTGGCAATTGGGTTGTTTTTCTGTGTAACACGCTGAAATTATGGTTGAAAGTATTTTTTCTTGGACCCTCTGCTTCAGTGACTGCAGTGCGGCATTCTGTCTCTCTCTCTCTCTCTCTCTCTCTCCC
Organism: Sardina pilchardus; assembly: GCF_963854185.1. Taxonomy (NCBI): domain Eukaryota; kingdom Metazoa; phylum Chordata; class Actinopteri; order Clupeiformes; family Clupeidae; genus Sardina; species Sardina pilchardus. The sequence continues at coordinate 21,412,668 of NC_085000.1, read as the reverse complement.
TCCCTCTCTCTCCTTCTCTCTGTCTTTCACTCTTTTTTTTCTCTGTGAGAGGATGGCCGCCAGTGACTCTGTTGTGATTGCTGGGATTGGGTTGCCGTGTAAAGAAGAGTGACAGATCAGGTGTCAGGCGTGGAGAAGAGGACACATTTTTCTCACACCATTCCACGGGAGCCGTCAGTGGTGCCAGGTCCAACTGAAAAACTCCTGCACCCCCAACACCCCCCCACCCCTCACTCAGTCTCCCCCTGACAAAGCAAACACTCCAGGAACAACAGCCACAAAAGCAAAAGCATTAGTCAAGACCGGTGGTCATGAGTCAAGGAAGTGGTCTCATGAGTTTGATGACAGCTCAAGTTCCTGTTCCAGTGTTCTTGTATTGTCGTCGTTCTTAAGAAGTATGGAGAAGAATGACACCGTGAAACAATGATTTGGGAAGTACGAAACCTCAAGGGTGTTTTGTGGATGTATTGGTCAAGGATGGGGTCACTCCAGCTGATTCACTCCTCCTGACCGCGCTCTCTGGTCTTACTGGATGATATCATTCTCTCAGATTAGCTGCCTTTATGAATACGACGGAAATACCCAGTGGAGTTCTGCAGAATTACGCTCCCTGTCCCTGTTCCTCAACAGCATGTTGTCCCTGTTCCTGTCATTTGCTGAAAACAAATGTGATTACATACTATCATGACCTGTTAAGGACAGAAACAGAAACTCATACTATCATGACCTGTTAAGAACAGAAACAGAAACTCACACATAATGTGTCAATTCAGCAATATGAGAAACAGAACATCAAATCTTGTTGACTGCTTGCTCTAGATAGATAACACTAGATTCAGAATATTTCATATCTTCTCAACTGTCGTCAGTGCCGGGTACACCAGAGGAATGTTTGGTGTTTTTTGGGCAAAACATTTTGATTGCGAAGAATTTATATCTACCGAAACTTCGACAGAAAGCCATGAGAATGCACTGGGACAATACTAGCGAGACCGCCTTTGGTTTCCTCTGGCCACAGGAAGGGTCTCGTTTTGGATTGGTTTTGTTTTTGGGGGGGGGAGCAGGACGTTTATTTTGACCTTCGTCCAGGCTCTCTGGCACCAGGGACACGGGGCCCGGTTTCGGACGGTTGGAGTTTGCATTTCTCATAGGTCATGCCCAAGAAGTGCCGAACAAAAATGTAGTATGAAAATATGTCTGTGTTTGCCAGGAACGGTTTAAGCTTATTTCTTTTATCGGTTTATACTTCTCGACTAGAGAACATGTAAGGTCAGGTGATTTGTGTTTTGATTAACAAAAATAGAATTATCGGCGTCCGATGAATGTGTCAAAATAAAAATTCATCATGGCCATGCTTTGCCAAGAGCATTTTCTGAATAGCTTTAAAAGATTGGGAAAGCTTTGAGAGATGTAGACTCGCGTCTTCAGGCATTTTCACACATGTCAACGGGATGTTTGGTTAATGACGAGTGGCTCTCGCCCCTTTCCAAAGGTGGTGGTTTTGGCCACACCCGATGAGCCCTGATAGATTGTGGATTGTACCTGGGTGTCTGTCTGGAGGGCCCCCAGCCTGAGGTCCTGTCTGTTGGGGCCCCACCTCGTGTGGGAGCACTGGCCAGACAGGGTGTGGCGGTTTAGAACACGAGGTGTGTGGAGGTCAGTTGCTGGCCTGAGTGGACAGCCCTGGACAGACAGCCACATGCTCGAGCTATTGAGTGAAAACAAGACCCCCCCCCCCCCTTGCCCTCACCATCCCTCTTTGTCCCTCCCTCTCCCTCCCTCTCTCTCTGTCTCTGTCTCTCATCCCCTTTCAGTTGTGTGAGCGTTGGCCAGGCTGACCAGGGCCCTGCCGTATGCTGTCCAGGCCATAAAAAGGACGCAAGGTTGAACAGAGTAGCTAGTTACTCAGTGGACGAGCAGTCATTAACTTTCGTTAGGGCTCCCTTGTCATAAACTCCTGTTTACGGCTCATGACAAAATGAAGTCAATCAGCACGTCTGTCGTTTGCACTGGATCCTCACCAGCATCCGGGACTGTCCCCCAGAGACACGGGCCAGATTTATGAGGATTATACCCATATGAGACCCTGTTGTGGATTTGTTGTGTTTATGAGTACACAAAAGCGAAATTGAAAATGAACTCCTAGCTCCCTCCCTCTATGTAAAATGTCAGCCAAAAAAAGGCCCAGGAATGTGCAGCCTAGTTTTAGCTTAGTGTTATTTCTATGACCGTCTAGTCTGGTCAGACCCCCAAAAAAGTGGCCAGGGAGGTGGGGAAAGTCTCTTTAATATATACTAGCCGCGCGCTATGGTTAGATTATTTTGAGACTGCATTATTTATCTATAGGCTCTGGCCTGTGAATAAGAGCATGGGAAACTTCCTGTTGCCCTTTCTGCCTGTTTGCTGAGGTTCGTTTTTTTTCCCCTAAACAGTTTATTTGGATGTTGTTGGCGTTGTTGCAACTCATAAACTCGGCCTGAAACTAATTGGAAAACTGTGTGGCCAACTTAAAAGTAAGCTGCTGAGAAAGCGCAGATTATGTCCCCCACCCCATGAGCCTTCTCTCTAAATCTTGTCTGTCTTTCACACTGTTTCTCTCTCTCTCTCTTTCTCTCTCTCCCTCTCTCTCCCTCTCTCTCTCTCTCGCTCTCGCTTTTCCTCTCTCTGTGTGAATGGATTTCTGGAGCTCCTGTATTTTCATTCATCTTCTGAGACTGGGTGTGTTGTCTGTGAGAGGCCTGTGCTGTGCGTGACTAGCGGCCCTCTCCCGGGAGCCTGCCTTGTCTCTGATCTGACTCCCAGCCCCTGGCCCTCTCCTCATCTCCTGCAACATGACACCCAACAAGCACTTTAGCTACTGTGTCTCCCAGAAAGACAAGTCCCTGCGCTCTCTCTCTCTCTCTCTGTGTGTACTCAGTATGTTCCTCAGTTCTTTGGTCTGATGGTGAACCCTACAAACCAGCCTCCACTCCATCATGTGCTTTCTAGCTCTTCTCCCTCCCTCCCCTTTCCCTCTTTTTCATCTCTTTCTCATCTCTCTCTCTCTCACTCTCTCTCTCTCTCTCTCTCTCTCTCTCTCTCTCTCTCTATTTCACTTGCACCCTCATTTGCCCTTTACGTTCCTCATTTTTCCAGGCCTCCTCAAACAGGGCCTATCACACAGGGCCTCTCTCATTTCGCTCTGCTTTCTCTATCATTGTGTCTGTCTCATTTTTCTGTCTCGTTTGTCAGAGAGGGAAAAAGTCAACAATGTCAGTTAGCCCTCTGTCCCACCACACGGCCACGTCCAGTCTCACCAGCGGCACCAGACTCAACCATGACAGAGCCACGCTAGAACACTGGCGAATTGTGTTCTAATTAACAATACCATTTAAAAAATTCTAAACATTTGGATAAACAAGGATGACATAAGCCAGGCCTCCCGTGGTAGCTGGGAGAGTGGGTTGTTTTAGGCAGCAAAACAGCTCTGGAGGTCCCTGCCCACTGTCCTTTGTCTGGAATCTGCTACTGGAAAAGTAAAAAAAAAAGAAACACTCTAAAATGTCAGAGGATGGGAATGGCACTTTGCTGCATCAATGCCCCCTCAGTCACTCTTTTGACGGGCTAAACTCGACTCAAACAACAGAGGCCTGTTTTGTCACTCGGGTGGGCAGCGTGTGCCAGCTATTGAGATGTCGGGTCATTTTTTTTCCCTCAGTCTTTTTTTTTTTCTTTTTTCGGCAAGTCGATTGAAGGGCTCATTGGAATACTCCAGGACTCGCCGGACAGTCTCAGGGGTCCTGTGTGTCCATATAGGTTGATAAGCTGCTCCGTTGATTGGATACGGCACAACTAGAAGTCCTCTTCAACAAGTCATCTTGACAGGCCCGGGCAAACACAGGATTCAATCCGCCTTAAGAAAAAGTGAAATGAGATTAGCTGAATTGGGTTATGTGAGGACTAATCATGTTGTCCTGCAGATGCAGTTGGCCTGGACACAGAGGCTAGCGGGAATCCGGTCATGCCATGCTACTTTCCATCTTATGTGTAGAATGAAAACATCCACCGCATGTAAACACCTGTGGTTGTGCTTTTCTGAGCATGTCAAAGTGGGTCGTGGTTGCCATTTCGTGGAGTTAGGGGGAGAAAAAAAAGCCTTTTCAACGCTCGTATGTCTAGTGTGTCCTGATTGCACGTGTCTCGTCTCGGTCCAAGCTCGACACAAAGAATCCTCTCCCTCAGAAAAAAAAAACAAAAAAATCCCTCTCAACTCGCAACTTTGTGTAGCTTGAGGGGGAAAAGAACTGGCAACATTGTTGTTTTTCCTCGTTGCGCTAACATTATGGGTTTGAAGCATGTTCCTCTGGCATCGTTCGCCTTCTGTTCTTCCTTCTCTATCTTGCCCTCAGCTCTCCTCTCCGAGAAGCCAAATGTGGCCAAGGGGTAAACACTGCCTTCAGTGATTGATAGGCCCAATAATGTTTTCATTACGTACTTTAGGGGCACTTTCCACTGATTTGAAGCTTTGGCTAATAATACCGTCCTTACAGGGGAGGACAGTGGGGCCCCTGGTCCTCAGGCCCCCATGGCAGACTGTGCTGTGCGGCAGAATTGGATTATAAAGCAGCGAATCTGGCACTTATGCGTCTGAGCTGGGGCCCCCGGGGGCCCCGGGCCCTTCCTTAATCCACATGACTGGGCCGCGAGGACAAAGCTGGGGGAGTGGACCGTGGGGGTCGGGGTCAGATGTTTGGGTCAGATAGCGCTGGCTCTTATCAGCGCATGGGATCACTGACTGCTCAGCCACGGGCCTGGCCTCGTTTGGCCCTGCGTGGACCCCAGCGGGAGATGGACCTCGGCTAACGACGACGTCCTCCGATGGGTTTTACACTGTCCTCCATGTTGCCATGGCATCGTCTAGACGATGTGTATTTAGTCTGTGTTTTTTTTCTCCTCCTCCTCCCTCTTCCTTTCTTTTCTTCTCTCATGCGAACGCTGTCATTTTCTCAGTCTGACTCATCAGTCTATCGCTCGCGACTGAAGTGCGTATTTATGTCTCTTCCCCGCCACACACGCACACGTTTGGCTTTGTTGTCGGCACTTGGGGAGAAGTTGAGCGCATCCTTCCTGCGACTGAAGAAGCGGAAATTATGATGCTGGAGAGCAGTTAAGATGTGGGCTTCATAAAAGGACACAGAGCCACCGCTTCACCTCGTGGGATGCCATCCCACCCAGTTTTATATGATCTGTAATAAGGCAATGGAACAGATGGAGAAAATGGGAGGACGAGAGAGAGAGAGAGAGAGAGAGAGAGAGAGAGAGAGAATGAGAGAGAGAGAGAGAGAGAGAGAGAGAGAGAGAGCAGTATGAGCCTGATTTGGCTACCTGCATTACTGGAAGGAGTCGAGAGAAAGTCTTGGGGGTGAAATATTTGGTTCATGAAAGAGAGGGGGAGAGAGAGGGAGAGAAAGAGAGAGAGAGAGAATTAGTCAGTCTGCAGAGAGAGTGAGAAAAGAAAGAGAGGAGTAGAAAAGTTCTGAAGAGTGAAAGAGGGAATGAGCGGATTTATAACCAATTTGTAACCATTATAAACAAGACACATTCCTCTTGTAATTCTGGACATCTGGAATGCATGGCGTCTCTCTCTCCTCCTTCACTCCCCCCCCCTTTTTACTCTCTCTCTCTCTTTCTAACCCTCATTCTCTCTCTCATTTACTTTGTGGGTTTTGGAAGCAGTGTCTTGTCAGACTGCCGTAATGTAACAGTTCCTCGGGGATCCGGAGAAAACCTTGAGCCAAACTCCTCAATCTCAAGGGCCTCTTTGAGACGGTTTCATTTTGGGGTGAACGTTTTGATGTGTCTTTCTGCAGACATTACAAACATTGATAATTACTGTACATGAACCAATGCTGGCTGACACCGGGGTTCTCAAACACTATGGTTGTTTTGGCGCATCAACTCCTTACAGTCTGGCCCGAGCTCGCTGTTATCTTCATGGAAAGTAGGAAATCTTCTTAACACTGACCAGATACCTGGAAAGTTACTACACGGACATCAATCAGTGTTTTGGGCCACAGTTGTGCTCGATGTCTGTATCACTCTGTGCTTTTCTCACACACATAAACACAGACAGACAGACAGACAGACAGACACACACACACACACACACACACACACACATATACGCAAACATAGTCACACAGACATACACATATCCAGCTTTCCCAAAGATCTTGCTGTGAATATGAGTAATGTGCACATTTGGAAAAATGTAATGATTTAACAGTGGAAAATGTGCAAAAAATGCTCTCTCTCTTACACACACACGCGCAGAATGGTTCCATCCCACAAATCCCTGAGTAAGTGCTGCTGGAATGCTATAGGCTACTTCCAGTGGTAACAGTCTACATGCAATTCCCCATAGCCAACTGAGCAGAGGATCCAGAGCTGGAGCTGTCTCAGTTATAGTCTCTTAAATACCAGTTGTCTTGTCTGTATGTATGTGTGTGTGTGTGTGTGTGTATGTACAGTATGCATACTGTGTGTGTGTGTGTGTGTGTGTGTGTGTGTGTGTGTGTGTACGTGCGTGCGTGCGTGGGCGAGCGAGAGCGACTGTGTGTGTGTGTCTAAAACAGGCTGACTGCAGGGCTGACAGACAGGGAGTCAGTGGTGAGACTCTGGGTCTCATGTTGATGCGGGTGTGAAAGGGTGGGGGGGGGGGGGGGGGGTTGTGGCAGTGTGAACGGGTGGAGCTGTGGTGGCGGTGGGGCACGACGAGGCGGGTGCTCCTTCACACGTCGCCCGCGAGAGACCCTGGACAGATCTGAGGGCGGAAACGCCTCCCCGTCAGCCTGGCCAGCGTTGGATCTCACACCTCACCCTCTTCTGCACTGTTTCATCTGGCCTGCCAACAACATAGGGGGCTGTTTTTGCTGGCCTCATAGGGGTCAAGTGTGTTTAACACTCAGATTCCAGCACTCCTCACTCATGTTGGATCAGTTGACATCACACACACACATACGCCGCACCACCCACTGTCAGGTGACATGCTGTAGTTTGGTCATTGTGAAATGCCGAGTGGATCCTATCTGTGTTGATAAATGAAGAGTTAAGTTTGTTTTAGAGTCGTCTGCTTGTTGAGGATGAAGTGTTCTTCTTTATCTTCAGTAGATAACGAGCTACTGTGTGCGTAGTTGCAAACCGGTTGAGTAGTGCTCTGGTAGGGGAGAGCTTAGGGTATGCGAAAAAAGATGAGCTCATGCGACAGGATGCCAAAAAATCAACACAGGAAGTGAGGTCATAGGCTGCTGCCTGATGTTTCGGGAGAGGCCGCGTTGACCCCGCTGAGTGCTTGATATGTTCTTCTTCTTTTTTTTTCGACACAAAAACTGTAAGGTCGTTTCCATGGAAACAATCATTGTCAGAGACAGAGACAGCATGTGAGGGCCACTAATGAGCTGTGTGTGATCTCTCCTCTCTCTTCCTCTGCCTCCACAGAATTCTATGAACTTGCCTCCCGACAAAGCCCGGCTCCTGAGACAGTACGACAATGAGAAGAAGTGGGATCTCATCTGTGACCAAGTAAGCACCCCCCCCCCCCCCCCCCCCCTCATCATAACAGTCAATGAGTCAAATAGCAATAATACTGTATCTATCAGTAGATACAGTACGTGACAAAGATACATAACAAAGTCAAGCCTTACACTGACATTTTGGAATGGTTGGAATGGCTGGAATGGATAACTTTTTTTGCTTGCGTTCAAATCTACAGGAGATTAAAAAACAGGTGTTTCAGCTTAGCAGTGAGTCTGTGTCCTCGTTCTCATCCCCTCTCTGTTTCATTCATTTCTCTCTGTGTGTGTGTAAGGAGCGCTTTCAGGTGAAGAACCCACCACACACGTATATCCAGAAGCTGCGGGGGTTTCTAGACCCTGGAGTCACACGCAAGGTGAGTGGTGGGCCAGCTGGTTTTCATCAGCGTAAGGGCTGCACTATCCCATTTCAGGGCGGCCATGATTGATATTCTTACCACATACACAGGCAAACACAAATCTAACTAAAACCTTACCCTTGAGTGATCAGATCTCGTATGCCGTTATTTTCCATTGTCTATGAACCTAACTGATAGATAGATAGATAGATAGATAGATAGATAGATAGATAGATAGATACTTTATTGATCCCCAAGGGGAAATTCAAGAAATTCATGCAACTACAGTCAGACTAGAGCTAGTTCAGACTAAGATAAAATAACTGGTGCATTATGGTTTATATTACTGGTCTTTTCTCTTGAATCTTACCAACAAATCATTGATAAACATCTGCCTTATTAACGCCCTCGTCTTTCGCCTCAGAAATTCCGCAGGCGGGTTCAGGAGTCCACCAAGGTCCTGAGGGAGCTGGAGATATCACTGAGGACTAACCATATAGGGTGAGTCCAACTAATCCTGCCTCTTCTTAGTCTGGTGACCTCTACACTCTCAAATAAGTCCTCCCCGGATCACTGAAGATCCTCCCAGATCCTCTCAGATCAACCTGGGTCTCTACTTAGCATGTCAGTATACACAGTGAAGGCTGTAGATTGAGTGGAAGCAACAAACGTATTACTGTAATATCATACAATGCCAGCAATATTGCTAATTACAGTATTGATGCAACGTTTGCCATCCCCAATCATGATGAACAACATTCCCTGAAACAAAAGAGTTACTGTGGCTAAATTAAAAACAAATGCTAGCCACAAAACCCAAGTTTAACGATTAGCCCTGGGCTGGAAGCGACTGTGAGACGATGGGAAGTCGAGTGGCGGGTTGTGAACTCAGGGGGTTAGGTTAGCACGTCTAAGTGTTAGCACGTTCAAGTGTGAAGGCCTGAAGGCCAGTGGGTGTGGACCAGGAGCCCCAGCGCCTGACACTGCTCAGGGAGGTGTAGGCGACCGAGCTGGTCGTGGGGATGGTAGGGAGGGAACTGTGTGCTATTGTCATTATAGTCTACCTCCTTTTTAAAAAGGAAAGAAACACTCTTTCTTTTGTTCTTCCTGTTGTAGAGAGCCCATAGTCTTTCCCCCCGGTGCCCAGTTCTTTGCTTGCTAAGGCCTATTGTCCTTGGCCTGCCAGGCTGCTTCAGTGAATACAGTGCTGGATATAGTCACCTCTCTCTCTCTCTCTCTCCCTCTTTCTTTCCCCCTGCCTCTCTCTCTCTCTCTCTCTCTCTCTCTCTCTCTCTCTCTCGCTGTCTGTCTCTCTTTCTCTCTCTCTCTCTCACACACACACACACACACACACACACACACACAAACACTCTCTAGCTCCCAGAGCACAGATGGTTCTCATTGTGCTGCTGGGTCTGCTGCCTCGGCTGCTGTTGTAGCTGGACAGGAAGCAGGGCTGTGTACGCTAGAGGGACAGGAAGCCTGCCCGTCCAACAATGAAATCTGTTAGGGAAAGACGCACTCGGACACAAGCACCAACCTATACACACACACACACACACACACACACACACACTGCCGCACCCTCACACTCACTCCCGCATATGTATACAAACCCCATTACTCATGAAACAATGGAAACAAATGCCTACAAACACACACACACACACACACACACACACACACACACACACACACACACACAAACACACTCCAGTGAACGCAGCACGGTGTAACCACATAGCCATGCATCCACTCACTTCCTGAGCTAATCAACGTTATCCTGAGCTAAACTCACACCTGCCCAGACCTCTAGCTGCGCCGTCCACAATGAGGGTGCCCTCACCGATCACAATCACACGCTGGTGTGTGCCGTCACCGCCACCTCTCTGTCCCCTCGGGCCCCAGACATACTGCACCAGTGAATCACTCCCAATTGAAAAGCGATGGCACCGGATTCAAAGTCAAAACAATAATGGTATTAGTCTGGCGTGGAGTTATACGACTGGGCTTTTGTTGTCGGGGCCGGCCAAAAATAACTCATATGCTCTTCGACTTCATCAATAAAAGTCCACGGCACTAATGCCTTTCCCAGAAAGACAGATCCACAGGAAAAAGAGGAGGGGAAAAGCTATTTTCAGGGACTTTCTTTGTGCCTGGACGAAGTGTAACAGAGGTCTGTTTGTGGTGTGTGTGTGTCTGTCTTTGTGTGTGTGTGTGTGTGTGTGTGTGTGTGTGTGTGTGTGTGTGTGTGTGTGTGTGTGTGTGAGTGTGTGTGTGAGTGTGCGTGTGTGCAAACTCTAGCCCCTTTTCCGATGTGTTACTCCTCTGATCGCCAAGACAATCTGAAATAGCATCTGGTAGGACAGGAAAAGGGAGGGGGGAGGGGGGGGGGTGGAGGCGGTCGGAGAGGTGGGAAGGGGGGGGAGGAGGTGGTATCCAGGAAACTAATGATCAAGCGAGCCCTCCTCTCTGTCCTGGGGCCCAGTCTGTCGCTCTGTCTCTGTAGCTCTGTCTTTCCTCTCTTTCCATTTTTTTCCACACAGTGTCCTTTTCTCTTTCTTCCTTTCTTTTTCTGTTGGGCTCCTTTCCTCTGCCCTCGTTCTCTCCCTGGCTCGCTCTCTCTCTCTCTTGCAGACACTCTCATACGGAGAGGTCTGCCGGCTTCCTTCCTGACTAAGTACTGGCAGGGCTGCAAATAGAGATCTCTGACGGGGATTTCTCTCTGTAATCACTGCAGTGTGACTGGACTGTGGTCCCCTCCAGGTCCAGTTGATTGTGTGTGTGTGTGTGTGTGTGTGTGTGTGTGTGTGTGTGTGTGTGTGTGTGTGTGTGTGTGTGTGTGTGTATGTGTGTGTGTGAGGGAGACAGAGAGAGAGAGACAGAGAGAGAGGGAGAGAGAGAGAGAGATATTGAGGCTGTCAGTAGCAGAACCTTCACCCGCTGTATGCCCTTCACATTCCTTCACTCCATGCAGTGGGAATTCCTCTTGCTGTGAGACCCCCACCACCACCCCCCACTCAGCAATGTGCAGCTAAAATGGGGGAAATCTGAAGCAGGCCCATTTTTTCCCTTCTTTCCACTGCAGCCACTGCCAAGTGAGTCAGGGGGGAGCCATTTTTCAGGCAGCCCAGAAAAGTTAGGAAGCGTCTGAAGATGTAGACTCTCGTTAGCCTTGTCTACTCTTCGGATGAAGTACGCCTACGGAGGAGGCAGCCTCTTTCTTTCTGCCTCTCACTCTCTTCCTCCTCCATCTTTCTCTTTCTTTCCCTCTCTCTCTCTCTCTCTCTCTCTCCCCTTACTCTTCCTCTCCGTCTCTGTGGGCCATTTGTCTGGCTAATGTTTAAAAGTATGCGTCTGCCCCAGTGGGCTGCCACCATTAACCACTGCCATGTTGTGTGTGCTGCAGGTGGGTGAGAGAGTTCCTCAACGATGAGAACCGGGGCCTGGACATCCTGGTGCAGTACTTATCCTTTGCACAATGTGCTGTTATGTGAGTAGGACTTTTTCCTCCCAACTTCCACTCAACAACTTTTGTTATCAATGGTTAACACTGACACAGATATAACTCATACACACACACACACACACACACACACACACACACACACACACACACACACACATACACACACACACATTACAGTAACACTTTCATGGAGTTTGAGTCGGTCATTTCTCTGCAAGTGTGTGTGTGTGTGTGTGTGTGTGTGTGTGTCCGGAATGGCCAGAATGAAACCCGATTGCACATGGGATGTGTTGTGTGCCAGAGGATGCAGCTGGGCTTTGCGGCGGCCAAAAAGCGTGTGAGGCGGCTGGACGAGCGGGTAGCGTGGCTGTGTGGGCGCTGAGCACTGCCTGGCTCTGTCTGTGTTAAAGCTCATGTGCAAGCGTACTGTATGTGGAAGAGGCCTGGAGGATGTGGCACCGTTGCACCCCCTCGCTGCTCCCCTCCCCTACCCTAATACAGCGCACTAAACCTGGACCCTGTTCCTAACCGACTACCCCTCCCTCCCTGTCTGTCTGCCTGTCTGTGTGTCTGTCTCTGTGTGCTTGTCTGTCCGTTCGTTCATCCGTCCGGCGGCGCAGGCTGGACTTTGAGGCGCTGGAGAACGGCGATGACGGCACCCTGGACAAGGGCCGGTCCTGGAGCAGGTCCATCGAGGATCTGCACCAGAGCGGCACGCAGCCCTTCTGCAACACGCTGGTGCGCTCGGCTCGCCAGTCCGTCCTGCGGTACGTATGTGTGTGTGTGTGTGTGTGTGTGTGTGTGTGTGTGTGTGTGTTTGCAGCGCCATGTCTATCCTGCCATAGGTGTGCGTGTGTGCGTGCGTGTGTGTGCTGTGCCAGTCTGTCCTGCGGTACGTATGTGTGTGTGCGGCTGTGTATGTGTGACGTTTTGTGTGTGCAGCGCCAGACTATCCTGCGCTACGTTTGTGCGTGTGTGTGTGTGTGTGTGTGTGTGTGTGTGTGTGTGTGTGTGTGTGTGTGTGTGTGTGTGTGTGTGTGTGTGTGTGTGTGTGCGCTGTGTGTGTGTGTGTGTGTGTGCAGTTGCTGCAGGGTGCTGCTGCCTCCCCCTCTCCCTGCCCTGCCACTAACACTTCCCCAGCCAATCCTGAACACACAGTGCACAGGCTGGAGGAAGAGCAGTACAAGCAACTGAGGAAGAGGACGGAAGAACAGTAGAGAGAGTTTGGATCAACTTGGGCTAAAACAGCAGCGGCCATTAAACTTGATCTGACTTTAAAAGCCAGTAAAATATTTGATTCTCTACTTTGCTAAGTAAAATTAAAAATATTTATACGGAACCAGCACCGGTTCAGCATTTCAGGATGTGCTGAATGCATCATATTACTTTTAATAACAAATGATACAAAAGAGTTACTGTTATTATCTGGATGGGGTTTTCAGAGCAGGGCTGATGTCCAAACTCACCCTCTGAATGAAAGCGTACTGTGGGCTCTGGAGTTGCTCTGCTCTGCTGTGCTGCCTGGCACAGTGCGGGCGATTGGTGTTGTGGTTGCTGGCTGGCACAGTGCGGGCGATTGGTGTTGTGGTTGCTGGCTGGCACAGTGCGGGCGATTGGTGTTGTGGTTGCTGGCTGGCAGCGCGGCGCGGCTGTCTGTGCTGTGCGGAGCACTGAGGGAGGTGCCCTGGCGAGACACTAATGGAGTCTGTGTGTGTATGGACAAGGAGCATCTCCTGAGTGAGTGTGTGTGTGTGTGTGCTCGTGTGTGTGTATGGACAAGGAGCATCTCCTGAGTGAGTGTGTGTGTGTGCTCGTGTGTGTGTATGGACAAGGAGCATCTCCTGAGTGAGTGTGTGTGTGTGCTCGTGTGTGTGTATGGACAAGGAGCATCTCCTGAGTGAGTGTGTGTGTGTGCTCGTGTGTGTGTATGGACAAGGAGCA
>NC_085000.1:21386849-21394349 GCF_963854185.1 Sardina pilchardus | reverse complement strand
CCAGCCCCCCCCACCCCCCCTACCCCGCCCCCCTCCCTGAGTCAGTAACCTGAGGCTCCAGTAGGCCCCACGCTGACCCACACGGCGCCCCATCCACTGCCCCCAGTGCCCAGGCCTGGACCGGGCCACTGGTGCTCCATATTCATAATCAGAGAGAGAGAGAGAGAGAGACGCGTAGGGCAACATGTGGAGCGCATTAGTGCACATAGAGTGGCTGCTGCAGGGGACATGTGGTGGCTCAATGTGGGACAGAAGGGAAAATCACATCCCCTGTTTTTTTTTTCTGTGCTGGGCTCAGAAAAGGCTCATTGTTGCTGTTGAGTGTTTGATATTATGTGTTGTGATTTATTTGAAGATGTTATGAGACGCTGCTTGCTATCGTCATTCTAGACACACACACACACACACACACACACACAGGCTGGCACTCACACACACACATACAGGCTGGCACTCACACAATCAAATACACAGAGACAGACAGAAAGAGAGACTCATCCACATACATTCAGACACAAAGACAAAATGGTATCTGGATCTCGTGGGATGGCTGACTGACCATTGATCTCTCCCTCTAATCTAAGGTGTGCAAAGAGAAGCATCGCTTCGAGAAGCTGATGGAGTACTTCCGCAGTGAGGAGGGCAACATTGACTTCATGGTGAGGATTAGGGCTGCTCAATTATAGTAAAAGTCATTATCACGATTATTTTTTTTTACAACATTGAGATCACAATTATTAAACGTGATTACTCAGTGATTTTGGAGTTTTGATTATCATCCATATTCGACATTGTTTTTTTTTATTATTCTTAAATTGAGTTTTACGAAGAAATACAGTACATGTAAAAAGATAATGCGCACAACAACTCAAGACAAAAGGAGAGCATTGTTATGAAACTGGATGTAGCAAAATCAATCATTATATTTAGATTATGTTATTTTCATAATTATTGGAAGCCATAATCACAATTAATCGATCAATTCGATTAATTGCACAGCCCTAGTGAGGATGTGAAAGAGACGCTCCTTCCAACCGCTCGACTCCCACGGTAGCCCCAAGGAGCCCGGACCCTTACTGACCTTACTGACCCCTCACTCTCTCTCTCTCCTCCGCCCTCGCAGGTGGCCTGCATGCAGTTCGTCAACATCGTGGTCCACTCGGTGGAGGACATGAACTTCCGGGTTCACCTGCAGTACGAGTTCACCAAGCTGGGCCTGGACGACTATCTGGAGGTGAGGCCGCTCGCTCGCTCGCTCGTCTCGTCTCGCGCAGCCGTTAGCTCCCCTGCTGTCCTCAAGTGCCCCGTCTCATCTGTAACAAGTTACAACAGACCGAAAAAAGAGAACAAAAAAAAATGCGGAGCCAACGTCAGTTGTGGTTCATTTGTGGCTTAGAGCCTATTGCGTATCCAAACGTTTCGCCCGTGCCTGTGAGACTTTAAGAGTTTTGAATTTTGGTATGTAAATATTAAGTGGTCGCACAGGTTGTATTCATTATAGGCAGACTGGTTCAGAATGACAAAGGAGGATGGAGGGCCAAAACTGAGCAAAGGGGGCCCAGAGAGAATAGCAGTGGTACTGGAAACCCATTATTAGTTATTATAAGTGTCTCAAACTGTTTGTCTCCCGAAACAGAAATCGAAGCACACGGAGAGCGACAAGCTGTCGGTGCAGATCCAGGCGTATCTGGACAACGTGTTTGACGTGGGCGGACTGCTGGAGGACGCCGAGACCAAGAATGTGGCCCTGGAGAAAGTGGAGGAGCTGGAGGACCATCTGTCCCATGTATGAACCCGTACTCACTCTGCACGAAAGTAGAGATATTGCACGTGTTGACAAAATGAAATGTTTATCAATCCGTCCACCCCGGTCCAGAAACTTTAGTGTTCTATTCCAAACATAGAGTCTCACTAATGGGGAGAGACTTCTTAATTATACCACTTTCACACACGCCTGTGAATATTTGTTTCTCTGTAGGACAGAGTGGTGTTTTAACCTTAAAATTAAGGACAAAATGAAATGTTTATCAATCCACCCACCCCTGGCCCTCACAGAACCTTTAGTGTCCCAAACATAGACACTCACTAATTGCACTTTTACACACGCCTACGAATATTTGTTTCTCTGTAGGACAGAGTGGTGTTTTCTCTCTCAGTGTAGCTGTAAATAAACCTGAAAACAGTCCTCTAGCTTGGTGCTGTGTGGGCAGGCAGGCCCTCCTGATGTCACCATATAGTGCCACCATAGCGTGCCACACCACTCACTGCAGGGAGTTAACAAACTGAAAGGTCACAAGGCTGGTTGTCGTCATTTGGGGAATTTCACAACAATACACTCACGCTCAGAATTCTCAGATCTCAGCAGCCATGGGGGAGGAAGGGAGAGAGAGAGAGAGAGAAAGTGAACAAAAAAAAAGAAATAGGGGGAGAGACAAAACACACCAAGAATTCCCCAAATACTCTCCATGCAGTGAGTAGGCTAATCTCATCCAGAAAGTGAAAGTGAGCCAGTGGGCACCCTTGCTAGTCTCTTGGATGCTGTGTCATGCTGCTGGGCCATCTCTGGTTACGTACTGTAGCGATGCGGCTGGGAGAGGGAGAGGGAGAGAGAGGGTGGGACTGGGAGGGATGCTCGTTGGCACACTCAGGACACGGGATCGATCTGCTCTGATGTGCTCCTCTTCTCCTCCTCTCCTCTCTTCTCCTCTTCACCTCTCCTCTCCTCTCTCTGGCTGTCTGGTCTGCACTCCTCCGTCTCCCTCCGTCATGTCGGCTGCTCCATCTAACCTGCCTCTCCCCTGCTCCTCCTGCCGGACTAGGTGACGGAAAAGCTGCTGGAGGTGGAGAATGAGACCATCATGAAAGTGGCCGAGTTGGAGAAAACGCTCCTGCAGAAAGACAAGGATCTCTTGGCCATACGGGTAGGTTGATCACATACAATATGCTGACTGTGTGATTCTTACTCTATTATTGTAGCAGTGATGTTCAAGTCCAGCGTCGACTTTGAGTCCATCATTGTAGTTTGATGTTCGATGTGTTTTCATTTTAAAGTTTGTTATGATTCCTGGATGGATATTTTATAGATGAGTTGTTAATCCACTCCCTAATGTATTAATCCTCTCAGTAATTGTACATGTCTGTCACTACGTAAATGAACGTCTAGGGTAGTGTTTATACCTTGCTTTTAAAACGGCTCTGATCAATCAGATCATGAGTGGGTATCTGAGAAACATTGCTATTTACACCTATGTCCAAACCGTTTAGTCAGAGATATAGCTGACTAATCTGATTTTGCTACTACCTACGTCACTTCCAGTAGAGGTTTCCTTCAGGATGTATTACCATTTACACTACAGAAGAGGTGTGGTCAAAAGTGTCCAAACCACCTCAGCGAGTGATTAAATTATAATGGTGGTTATTTACAGTTGTATTATCTCTGTCCACTTGTGATCCGATCACCTGAGACGCCATGTTGAGACACAGGGTCTATAGTTATAGTCAGCGTCACCATCGTAAGTCATATCTCGTGATGAGTCGTGACAGCGTGTTACTGTAATGACTCGTGGGAGCGCCATTAGCTCTGCGTGCGGTGACGTCACCTGACTCCTCCTCCTCCTCTCTGGCTCCTCCTCCTCCTCCTCCTCCGCAGGAGACGTACGAGTCGGCCAGCACGCAGGTGCACACGCTGCGGCGCATGATGAAGGAGAAGGAGGTGGCCTTCCAGCGGCAGGCCAACATCGAGAAGCGGCTGCTGGAGCTGGAGCAGCAGGGCACCATCCGCCTGCGCAAGAAGCCCGACGGCGACATCTCCATTGAGGCGCTGAGCGCCGCCGGCGGGAGTGGCCTGGCCGGCGTGGTGGGGATCCCCCTCGGCGACCTGGGAGGCGCCCTCCACGCCGGATTCCCGCCGCCGCCAGCGGACGCCCTGAGCGGCATGGGGTCCATGCCCCCCATGGTTGAAGCAGCGCCACCCCCACCGCCACCCCCTCCACCCCCACCGCCACCTCCACCACTTCCAGGTACTCCAAGGGGCTTGATATGCCAATCACACATTGATGACAGACATCATTATTGCTGTAATGGACACACACATACAGTAGAAACAGGCTCTCCCCAGAGAACACAATTGAACACATAGATAGATAGATAGATAGATAGATAGATACTTTATTGATTACATATACATTACATACATACAGTACATACATACATTTGCCCAGCATTATGTCTGCTGATACGCACACAGCTGTTGAGTTAAGGAGGCGCCATCTATTTTGGTAGCAGTCGATGTACTTATTTATGAACCCCCATCACATATGAAAGCTGACCTTGTTAGCAGCTGAAGAGATGCTCAGATGTTTCCGGAGTGTTTTTCCCCCTACGACTCTCCAAAGAGCTGCTCCAGACAGGGACGAGGTTAGGCGTTAATCACGGCGCGCGTCTGTGTGAGCTCCGACCGGAAAGGCGAAAGCAGAAAGCCTGTTTCCTCTCGCTCAAGGGAAACGGCGCGAGTCCTGCGCACCGAGCAGGAAGCAGCTGCCGATGTCCATCTATGGTCAGAGGTGTGAGCTGAATGCTGTGGTGCACAGCTCGATGGCGGTAATTGCAGTCTGTTGAACTGTGTGCGGTTGTTGTTTCCTGGTGAGTAAAGGTTTGGCATCTTAATTGCAGGTCCCAACTGTATGGTCCCACCACCTCCTCCTCCTCTGATGCTCGATGGTCCATCTATGGTTCTCACCACTGGCCTATCAGGTGAGGGCTCAACTGTTCAACTCTGGACTCATGTCATGTAGGCTTGACATTTTGAAATCTTATAATTGCTCCAGAAAAGTGGTGAGCTCATGTTTTCTGGTGTAGGATTTCCATTCAAAGAGAGTCAAAGAGAGAAACTTTACTTTCCACAGAGGCCTCTGCATGTGTGTGTTTTGTGTAGTCTCGTCTTACTCTTGTCTTCCTGAAAAGCTGACGGAGCTACAGCTAGATGATGGCGGAGTACAGTTTGCGTTAAGCTGGTGTTTCACTGTCTTTGTTTGCACCCGACTACAGCTATCAGGATAAAGAAGCCGTGGAAGACCAAGTTCCGCCTCCCTGTCTTCAACTGGACAGCGCTGAAGCCCAATCAGATCAACGGCACCGTGTTCAACGAGATCGATGACGAGCGAGTGCTTGAGGTACACAGAATATACAGATGATAAATCTGTCTCACCGTAATTTCCCAACTATTAGCCGCAGCTTAAACATTGACTTTGCAACATTTCTTCAGCTATGAGGTTAATACACAGGGACAGTTACAGTAATATGATATTAATATGGTTTCCTTTCTTTTAACTTGCAACACTGTCCTGCGGCTTATACAGAATGCGGCTTATACACGGGAAATTACTGTAGCCTATGCCTAAGATCATAATAAGGATCTAGAGGCTATTGAGTTTTTAGCAGAACTTCACTGACTCTGTGCTGTTATGTTTCTGCAGGAGCTGGATCTGGAGAGGTTTGAGGAGTTGTTTAAGACCAAAGCTCAGGGCCCCGTGGTGGACCTCATCAGCAATAAGAGCAAGGTCTCCCAGAAGGTCTCTCAGAAGGTCTCGCTGCTGGACGCCAACCGCTCCAAGAACCTGGCCATCACACTACGCAAGGCCAACAAGCCCACAGAGGACATCTGCAAAGCCATCCAGATGTGAGTGACGTTTTTACAAACCTCAAAACACATAGACTTTTGCCACATTATCATTATTGTCACTTTATTATTATTATTATTTTTATTTCTCTCATTATTATTATTAGATCTTATGAGCTCACTTTCCCTGCTGTATATAGTTTTCTTTTGATGTCTGACATTTTTATACTCAATAAGAATTGTTGATCACAAAAAAAAACACATAGACTTTTCCTGTCCATCATGTGTTGTCCTGTCCTGGTATTTTCTACCTACCCCTTTTCTATTCTTCTTTTCAGTTTATTTGTAGTTCTCCTCTCATGACTTCAGTCACTGAATGGTTATCACCGGATATTACCATGCTTCATTCACACTTCATTTCTCAAAATGCAATTTGAGCTTTGTCTCATTAGTAGGGGACATTCCGATTTTTCCAGACATTCCCTAAGACCTCATTAGAGAGGATAACATATTTGAACGTACTGTAACGGGAGATTGTATTTAGTTAAGTCATGATGATTGGTTTCAAACGGTCCGTTTTAGCTTGTTATGATAGCATTTTAATAGCGGCCGACTGAGCTCAGCATGACTGGATAACCAACATGGTGTGGTTTTTCCCCTCGCAGCTTCGACCTGAAGGCGCTGCCGGTGGACTTTGTGGAGTGCCTGATGCGCTTCCTGCCCACGGAGTCGGAGGTCAAGGTGCTGCGGCAGTACGAGCGGGAGCGGCGGCCGCTGGACCAGCTGACCGAGGAGGACCGCTTCATGCTGCACTTCAGCAAGATCGAGCGCCTCACCCAGCGCATGAACATCATCACGTTCGTGGGCAACTTCACCGACAACGTCAACATGCTGATGCCGGTGAGCGGCTGGACCAGTGGTCTCTGTGTGTGTGTTAGTGTGTGTGTGTCTGAGAGTGTGTGTGTCTCTGTGTGTCTCTGTGTGTCTCTCTGTGTGTGTGTGTGTGTGTGTGTGTGTGTGTGTGTGTGTGTGTGTGTGTGTGTGTGTGTGTGTGTGTGCGTATACGTCTATGTATGTGTGTGCTTGTGAGAACTCCAGTGAGTCACAAGTTACAGTAAGAGTCAAAATGAGTCAGTAACCTTAAACAACAAAGCAACTTTAGGATGCCCTTTTTGGTAAAAACTTTTGTACCATTTGTTTTTGCAGCAACTGAATGCCGTCATTGCAGCTTCAGCTTCAGTCAAGTCATCCCCCAAATTAAAAAGAATGCTTGAGGTAAGTGTTTTATTTAAAGGGACTGACATGGAGTTTTAGTCTAACTTTGAATAATGTTTACCAATCGTATCCTGTATTCTCTTACAATAGATCATTTTGGCCTTGGGAAACTACATGAACAGCAGCAAGCGAGGCTGCGTTTATGGATTTAAACTCCAGAGTTTGGATTTGGTAAGACAGTTCGGACTTATTTTTGCAGTAAATCTGCATTGTATTGTGAATGGTGGTTAATAATGGTAGGGAACTTGAATATGTCAATTAACGATGAATTTAAATCTCTTTCCATCCATAGCTACTGGACACTAAGTCTACAGACAGGAAGATGACACTCCTTCACTACATTGCTCTGACCATAAAGGAGAAGTACCCTGATCTGGCCAACTTCTTCAATGAGCTGCACTTTGTGGACAAAGCTGCTGCAGGTGACAGGCTTTAGCATTAGCTTTAGGAAGCTAACATTTAGCCTTGAAGCTAAAGTCACCCCAACTATGCTAGGTTTCTGACAGCGAATGTAATGGAAATGTGTGTGTGTGTGTGTGTGTGTGTGTGTGTGTGTGTGTGTGTGTGTGTGTGTGTGTGTGTGTGTGTGTGTGTGTGTGTGTGTGTGT
>NC_085000.1:21364349-21384349 GCF_963854185.1 Sardina pilchardus | reverse complement strand
TTAGAGGCAAACGCATAGATCAGAAGTACTGAAGTTACTGAGTCAGAGTTATCATGACGTAGAGCCAAGACAGCACAATCATGAGCAAACTCAGTTGTATTACGGCAGTGAGAGTTTTGTGTGTGTGTGTGTGATGGGAGAGTGAGATAGGGTGTGAGTGTGATGAGAGAGTGAGATCGGGCGCGTATGACTCCAGCAGTGAGCGTGTTGTGTGTGTGTGTGTGATGGGAGAATGAGATTGGGTGTGTGTGTGATGAGAGAGTGAGATCGTGTGTGTGTGTGATGAGAGAGGGAGATCGGGCACGTATGACTCCAGCAGTGAGCGTGTTGTGTGTGTGTGAGATGAGAGTGAGATCGGGCGCATATGACTACAGCAGTGAGTGTGTTGTGTGTGTGTGATGAGAGAGTGAGCTCGGGCGCGTATGACTACAGCAGTGAGCAGTGTTGTGTGTGTGTGAAATGAGAAAGTGTGATCAGACACCTGACCTCCGTCTCCCTTGGTTACCAGGCCCAGGTGCAGAAGAAGCGGCAGCAGCAGCACGAGCTGATCGCCGAGCTCCGGCGGCGGCAGGCCAAGGACCACCGGCCCGTCTACGAGGGCAAGGACGGCACCATCGAGGACATCATCACAGGTGGGCCGGCCAGGGCGCGTGCTCACGGCGGCGGTGGTGGCGGCGGTGTTGGCACTCGTGCCCCCGCTGGCCCCCGCGCCAGGATGACCGTGGTGGTGCAGAGCTCCAGCCAGCAGCAGTGCACCATGTGCTACGTGCTCAGCAGCCCCCCCGCCTCAGAGCCGCACAACACCACGCAGTACCACTTCAGAATCGGCTGAGCGCCTCACGGCACAGCACAGCGCAGCTTTAGATCTCAGGGAACCCAGTTTTTTTCCGTAGTGGTCTGGTACTTTTAGTCTGACACTGTAGCTAAAGAGACCAATATCGTGGTAGTTACCTTCTCAGAGCCTTTTTTTTTAATAATTTAAGGTGATAGTTAGCTTCTCAGTACCTTTTTTTCGTAGTTTTAAGGTGGCAGTTACCTTCGCAGAGCCTTTTTTTCGAAATTTAAGGTGGTAGTTACCTCTCAGTCTCAGAGAACCAGAAGAAAGAAACGTTATGTACAGTAGGTCCAATTATTGTGTGCAAGAGGGAGGATAACTTCTATCCACATTAATGTTGATGTTTTAATGAACCTCTGTCCTGTACTACCAGCCATGTCATCTCACGGGTGTGGAGCGGTGTGGTTTGTGTTTAATAATGATTAACTCTGTAATATAATGAAACATGCTTGAACTGGGCCAGTCTGTCTGGGACACTAATGCCAACTCTGTGGAAAGGTGACGGACAGGGAGAAATTGGGGGGCGGGGGGGTGCTTGCTGCATGGGTACTGGGGTTATACTCAAGTGTGGGAGTGAGTGGTGAGTGTGTGTGGAGAGTGTGTGTCTCTGTGTGTTTGTTTGTGAGATGTGTGTGTGTGTATATGTGTATGTGTGTGTGTGTGTGTGTGTGTGTGTGTGTGTGTGTGTGTGTGTGTGTGTGTGTGTGTGTTGAAGGTATGTGTCGGTTGTGGTGTGTCTCTAACCTTGGCGCCCCTCCTTCCCTCAGTGTTGAAGAGCGTACCCTTCACCGCCCGCACAGCCAAGCGGGGCTCACGGTTCTTCTGCGAAACCAACCTCTACGACGAGTCCAACTGCTAGCCCCAAACCCCCACCCCACCCACAACCCCTAATGCTAAGGTTGTCTGGTTCTACCTAAGTACCCCCCCCCCCCACCCCTGCATGTCCTTTCAAACTCGCATGACCCCCATCACCACTACCTCCAACACCACTACGCCCCCCCACTAACTGAGGTTCTGTCACACAGGGATGAACCAATGTTTGCACTCCTGCCATCCCAGGCACCAAAGACATGGGCCGGCACCGAAACCCCTGAATGAGTCATTTCGGGTTTAGGCATAAAAAAGTCAAAGTCAGAACCGCATAATTATGCTCTCGCATAATTGCGCTGATATTTACACATATTGCACACAATTGCATCAGCACAACTGTGGGTGACTGGTCGGGTCCAAGCATTCCACCGAAATGACTCAATTTGGGGTTTGGGCTCACACACACAAGGCCTATGTTGTCTTTGTCGGGTTATTTGGTTTGTCCTTCACTAACGTGGTATGGTAGCCTGCTGTTTTTCCTCCACCAATAACCTTTTATTCTGCCTTTTCAGCAGACAGGGGGATTGCTCTGAGTTAGTTGGGTCTCTTCCTAATACATGGGTAAGGAAGGCAGCTTGGAGCTCGGCCCCGTTGCGCTCCTGTAACTGTCTGCCTGCCTTTTGTCGTTACGCCAGCTGGCTGCTTCAGCAATACAAAGGGTTCTTCAGCTTCATTCACATACGAGGAAAATATTACGCATTAGCGGACACAACACAGGCCTGGTCTCAATGCGGCAATTGCTCTGTCGCTAGTTTGGGGTTTACTGTAACAAGGTTTAAACTCCAACTCCTGTTTAAAACCGTGTTAAACTCCAAACTAGCGACAGAACAATTACCCCAATGTAGTCCTCTCCTATTCTCAGACCAGTGTTGGATGGGTAGAGGCTACATACTCGTCCTCAGCCAGAACATGAAGGGATGTTGGAACTATTGAGACCAAGCTGACAGCATACACGTACTATGGCAATGCACATCCTCATTTAAATAGAAAGCTTGTGAATGCAACCTGAGATACCCAAATGTGCCTCATTTTATGCAAAACGATATCGCTGTATGCAATTGTGATCATCCAAAATCAAAGAAACTATTCCAGAAATGACAAGGAAAAGGTGCCCACCATTGTCTCTCTCTCTGTGGAAGGGATAACAGTCGGCAAGTGATACCCTCAGAACATCTCTCTGTGTCACTGATCATGTCTGTTGCATGTGTCTGCATGGATCGCCCTATGTCTGTGTGTGTGTGTGTGTGTGTGTGTGTGTGTGTGTCGCTTTTGACAATGTTCTAATCTGTCCGCCATGACATGTCATGTTCAGATGCTAACTGTCACGTCCAGCATGCCATTCCATACTCTCGTCCTCAAACTCCTCAGAGTGGTGAGTGGAGGCCAAGAGCACTTCTGTCTCGTGTGGCTCAGTACAGTAATTTCCCGCATATAAGCCGCGTTGTGTAAAAGCCGCAGGATAGTGTTTTTTGCCAGTTAAAAGAAACAAAACTATATTAACACCATATTAACTGCCCCCTTGTATTAACCTCATAGCTAAAGAAATTTTGCAAAATCAATGTATTAGCCGCAGCTAATAGTCGGGAAATTACGGGTAACACTTTTAGTATAGTGTTCTAGTTGATAGCACAACCTGACGGCCTCCACTCCAATACCTCCTCGGAGTTTGTTGACATTCAAAATGTTTGTAACAGCCTGTGACTATCAAAGACAGCCATTTGTAAAACTTTAAGTGGGTTACCTAATATGCTTTGGATAGTTCAGTGCTTTACTGTCTCTTATTTCCAATTCCAAAAGTTTAGGCCAAAGGTATTGTATCCAGAACTCAGTGGTAACCCACTCTACTTAAGTCATATTTATTATATTGGAAAGACAAATAGAAATGTTGTCCACTACATTCACATTCAAATGATGACCTGTATTTGACAATAGACAATCATTTCACAGGAGGCATACAGGCTGAGCTAACTTAACCAGAGTGGTTTGTCCCGTTGGTCTAACGCCTCTCTCCGTTGCCCACCCGCAGATCTCCGAAGCCAGCCCTTCCTGCGAGCTGACGCGGTGATCCGGAATGGGTGGAAGCGACCCTAAACACCCTCTTCCCCCCTCCTCCTCCTCCTCCTCCTCCTCCTCGTCCTCCTGCTTACACCTCCACCCCTGGGTGTGCTCCCTCAACCCCTTCGTGCTCCCCTCTCGCCCGATGTTGCCTCTCCCTGCAGATTACACTGACTAAAAGAAGACAGAAGCATTGTGATGGGTTTTTTTTTTTTTTTTTAAACATGTGGGTGGTGCATTTTATTTCATTTATTTATTTATGGGATTAAATTCCTTAATGGACACTGCACTGGAGGCTCTCTCTCCCCGTTGGCTAACAAACAGGCTTAAGACCAGATTGAGTATACTATTAGCTGGACGACCACTTCTGCTCTACATGCAAACAGAGAAGCACACATTTGGACACACACCAAAGTGAGAGAGACACACTCTCACACAAGCTAAGAGTGTGTGTTTAGAGTTTGCCAACACAGGAAAGAGGGCTTCTGTGGGAACCCCTGTGAACGAAGTCCATTTTGTATCCCGAACGTCCAGAGGAACTGTTGACAAAATGGCCAGAGACAGACAGTGCGTCGACCCTGAAGTGCCTGCCAGCAAAGATCCCATTTCCACTAACATGGATTTCCTCATATTGTGCAATCCAAGCAGGACTGTTTCTGTGTATCGGAGGACAGTCAAGTCAAGGTTCAGAGGCAGAGCAGCGAATCCCCTAACTCAAGTTGCTGTGGATTGCCAGGAGATGTGTCTCCTCTCTCTCTCTCAAAGGGACAGCAGCCTAGCATGGGAAATGATTGGTAATGGCTTCGCTAGTCAAACCAAACCTCTTTTTTTGTTACTCCGTTGTCCTTTTATAGAAGTGCCTTGTTATTGTGACAGTATTATTTCTTAAATATGTTGTTTAAGTCTGGTTAAAAAAATACTTGTTTTTTAAATGTGCTTTGTATAATAACATTGCTTAAAGTGCTGTACATACATATGCAAGTTTTGAAGTTGAGTTGATTAGACAGAATGTGCATTCCTATGATGAATTTTAAGTCTTAATTAAGGAGCATAGTTACGTGCCTAACGAGAAAGGAGTCAACTCTCACTCTTATTGTTATCGAGCGTCAGATGGGGACTGCACAAAGCGTGATGAAGACTCCCGCACACGTCCCCAGGAAGACCACCTCCTTAGACAGAGCACATTCTCATACCTGAAACTTTGTGCCTTTATTTGCCCACGACAGCCTTGAGCTACCCTGTATCTGTACCTTTACAGAAATCCACAACAATGTCTCTTACACCCCCCCCCCCCCCTCAATATGAGGTTAAGCCTCCAGAACTCATCACTGTTCTAGAATCAGATAAACAGAATTGAGGTGAGCTAATGAACTGCGGAACTTACATGTCGGTTTGTTTTTCGGTCTCCTTTGACAGTTGAGGATTTACAAAGGGGATTGCATGACTTGTTTTTCTCCCCCATGATGACTAAGGAGTCGATTACTTTACATGCCCATTTTACAGATATGTACTGTATCGTAATCTCTACCGAGTTATAACATGCAAACTATGTCCAGCCTTCCGTGGCCAAATTACTTAGTGAGAAGCCTCGGTGATGTTCTCCAGAGCTGCGTCTAATGGAGAGTCTCTTGGCTGTCACTGTTCTCCCATTAGTTGCCTTCAGTCAGGAAGTGGATGGGAATAAAAGTTAATGTGGGGGATTTGAGCCCATCGCTGGAACCATTTGGAGTAAACATCTCCCCATGTCATTTGAAGCTGAAATTGGGACCTTCGGACAAAGCAATTGTTTAAGTCAAAACAACCATCGAATAAGCAAAATGATTGTGATTGTATTCACAAATAGATTTTGTTTGAAAAAGGGACATCACACTACTTGTATTGCCTTAATGTTTTGGACAAACAGAAGTATATGCAACACTACCCTGACGGTGGGGAACTTCTAAACATATATATCTTTTTTTTTCTTGTAAATTCGTATGAGAATTTGGAAAAGCATTTTTTTTTCTCAAAGAAGATTAAATTGAGCCTGATATGTGATGCATGTTATCTTTGAGATGACAATAAAACATCCAAACAACATTACTGTAGCTGCTGTGACTAACTACTCATTTTCTGCCTGATGTCCATGAATTACCACTCAAGAGTGCCAGACTAACTGCCACTGACTTGCAGTCCCCTGCAGATACACCAGTAAGGGACAGAACATTATTCACTTCAGCCACATGGACTATAAACATTCTGGTCCGGAGTTAGATCCCATGACATTTAAAACACAAAGCCGAGCCTATAGGTTTTAATTCCGATTTCGCCGCTGTACCGGTCTCTTATCAAGCGTGTAGGCCTACTGCAAACATCAGCGCCAGGCCGTAAACATCTGCTGAGACACAGTTTGATGTCTCCCCACTTTGTGACCTATGTGTAAACAAAATCCGGAAAATAAATAGAACGCGTGCATGTTTTTACAGCAGGCCCTCCTGCCACAGTCATTCCGTAAACCCGGCCAGTTTTCAGAATGCCACACCACTCTTAAATGCTTCTTAAACACAGAAACCAGTTCTATTTTTCTGTCTTTCTTTATTCTTTGAATTATAACAGTCAGTTTGTGAGGTTTGTGTACTTGCTGAAGTATTGCAGTGAAGGGTGTGCTCGCTAAAAGGACTAAAGCTTCATATGTTGCAGTTATAAAAATTATGCCACAATAAAAACAATCACATTTTTTAAAAATAGTATATAAAAGGCCCAAATGAAACCAGAAAGATGACCACAGAGACAGATTTAGGTTTTTGTAAAAGTGTCTTATTTTAACCTTTGAGAAAGTAAAATGATTGTACTAATCCATCTGATCAAAATAAAAAACAACAAAAACAAAAACAAAAGAATGAACAGAGCAACATCACAGAAATGAGAAGGACAGATTCAGACGTGTGAATACTGTTCAAAATGTGTCCAATAAAAAGCCAGAGGGATTTACACGTACATTTTGTTGGTATTGTATTTTTTTTTCCGCTTTTTTTTTTCGTGTTACATGCATTAACATATGGAAGTTATGGCTAGTCACATCCATTAGAAGCAGCAGCAGCCCAGTGACGAGCTGTCTGGCTGAGCTTGACAATGGATCAGGCAGACGAATGGTGGCGTTAGCAGCAAGGCATAGCATTAATATGTGTGGTAGTGGGAATGCTAATCAAGAGAAAGAGGGCTGTATTTGCACAGGGACGTCAGCATCAAACAGAATGCCTCCTAGGTAGTAGCACTGGCTGACACAGACAATCACCTATCAACTTCGTACCCAAGTAGAAAATAATAAAAAATAAACACAGCTTTAATTTTGTTTATTAATGCAACGAGTGTGCTCTCCCTGGACAGCCCCATCCCTCCATGGGTTACACTGACGCATGTAATGGGGATTCAAGATGGAGTCACAGTTCCTAGGAGAGGTGACGAGGGAGAGCTTCCGAAGCCTTAACCTGAACACACATTGACAGTGCCTGAG
Organism: Sardina pilchardus; assembly: GCF_963854185.1. Classification (NCBI taxonomy): domain Eukaryota; kingdom Metazoa; phylum Chordata; class Actinopteri; order Clupeiformes; family Clupeidae; genus Sardina; species Sardina pilchardus. Next base: position 21,377,096 of record NC_085000.1, on the reverse strand, counting down.
AGAGGCAAAAAGCTTGACAATCATTTTCCTTTTTTTCCCCCCCGCCTTCTGTCAATCTCAGCAATTCCTCGATCACGACTGGGACGAGTCCCAGTCTATCCCAGCGGTCCCAAAAAAAACATTTGACATTCCGAAAACCAAGGCCACAGATAAAACAAACACACAAACAAATGAAGAGACAACCCTGGAATGTTCTCATCGTCATCCAACTAGCACAATTACATCATCCAGCCACTCAACGGGCTCCCTTTCTGTCCATCCATCCATTCAAACAAGTCCAGACAGTATCCAATCATTTGTTTATCTCTAAAATAACCTTGAAGAGAGTATTAAAGCAAAACAAATACATACTGCTATTTTTTTTACGGATGTTTGAATCCCTAGGTGTATTTTCAAGACACTAGGTTTATATATATATGTAAATATATATATTTATATATATATAAATTCATATCTGTGCAAGGAGAAAAAAAAAACAATCATTTTAAAACCAAGTTCTCTGAGCTATGGGTATGGAAGTAAAGATGCGGACCCACTGCTTCTTACTCATTTTGCCCCCTCCCCCTTCCACTCACACAGTCACACACACAGTCACTCACTCTCACACACTCACGCAGTCACACACACTCCCTACCTCTGCATCTAAACATCCAGCAGCAGTGAAAGTGTGTGGGGGAATCTGACCCGACTCATGGTTTTCCCCATCCCACTCACATTTTGTTCACAACACACTTGGCGATTTTCTTTTCAAATGGAACAATGGCTTCTATACAATTCATACAAAAATAAAGTTGAAAAGAAATAAAAAAGAAAGTTGTTCCAATGCTGTCGTCGTTCATATGTTATATTAGCACAGAGGTAGTGGCTAAATGAAGGGGTCGTCGGGAATTGACTGAAGTTAGGTTGAATAGCAAGTTGGTGAGCAGAAAAAAACAAAAAGTAAAAAATAAAAAACGTATAGAAAATGTTCTGTTTTCTTCCTGTTCACCAGAAGAATTTTCCTCAAAGAATAAAATATAATACTGCAATCACATACAAAAGTAGTCCTTCATCTCTTTTTTTCCTTTTTCTTTTTTCTCCTCCTTTTTTATACATTTTGTACAGTGTTCTCTCATTGTTACTGTGGTTGCTGCTTTTTTTTTTTCTTCTTTCTTTCCTGTTTTGTAAAAGGCATTAGACGGGGGGGAGCGGGCAGGAGGTTTTTTTTCGTCGAGCAGCGCCGTGGCTGTTAGCGGTGGACCTCTACGCTAGCGGGTCTCCCATGTCGTCGTCCGTCGTGGAGAGGAGCTCCTTCTTCTCGTCGGTGCTGGCCAGCGAGTTGCGGCTGTTGTGGGCGCCCATGTAGAGTGTGGCGTACACTGGGTTGGTGAAGTTGGTGGGCTGCAGATTGAAACAGGGGAGAGAGAGAGACAGACAGAGAGAGAGAGAGATTGACACTTAGTGCTTAGTCAGATGCTTTGCAATTTGGAGGCTGAGGTTGAGATGGGGAAGCCTCTTAGGCAGGATGTGTGTACATGCGTGCATGTGTGTTTACCTTATCTGGATCCAGTGCAAAGTCAGAGTCCAGCAGCTCCCCTGCATCGTCGTCTGGATCTCCCTCGTAGATCTTGTAGGCTGGGTTCCCGATCTCTACATTCATGGCCCCATTGGGCATTCTCTGGTGCTGGAAACCCTTGGCCCTGTGGAAACACGCAGCGTGTGCAGACCTGGGGTCAGTTGGCTGTGGGCGCCCCTTCCCCTCCTTAACTCTAACTGCGACGAGCTAAGATGGCCACAGCACAGGACACACAGTACTGCAGGCCTCAAACGCAAACCACACATGCACTCATTTTTTCTCTCCCTCTCAAACACACACCACACACACACACACACAATCACGAGCACATAAACCATCCAGCATAGAACACAAATGTACACAGGATACATTTACAAGCAGTTCCAATGAGCGAAAGAGAACCCTTTGCTTCCCACTTCATTGGAACCACCGGACATGTCTGCACAATAGAGCTTCCACACAGAAGAGCTCAACACATCCAGCTGACAAACAGCAGCAACAGGTCAGTCACAGGAGTTTCTACACACACACACACACACTTAGTGTTCCTCAGAGCTAGAACACTACAGCAGGTACACAGGACATCAAGACTACACCTACCCTCACACACACACACACACACACACACACACACACTTATATATCAATCTCCATCTCAAGCAAAGGGTAGAAGGAGAGGATAGAGACTGGTAACAGGCAGATCTATTTGAATAGATCCCATGTGTTAAAGTCCTGTGAGGATAGGGCTACTACTGGGCAACACACTTAGAGACCAGCCGAGAGAGAGAGAGAGACAGAGAGGGAGAGATGAAGACTAGGAGAACAGAGAGACATAGAGAGAGAAAGAGAGAGAGAGAGAAAGAAAGAGAGAGAGAGAGATACACAGAAAGACATGAAAAGCAAGCCTAAACATAGGACACACACACACACAGCCATATAGAGAGGAAAAGGAAGGAGAGGAAGAGAGGGGGGGAGGAGGGATGCATGGGGCCCTGTAGACTGTTAAAGAGGTTACCGCAAGCGTTGGGAGCCTGACTTGCCCGGCCTTAGAGACCTGAAGGATAGGAGAGATGCAGTTAATCACAGGAGAGAGAAAGAGAGAGAGTGACAGAGAGAATGATCATGTGAGAACCAGAGAAATAAGAAAGAAGAACTGGAGGATGTGGCGTTGGGTGAAGATAGATAGGGGGCTCCTCTAAGAGAGTGCAATTGCATCGTGGTCGCAGGCTCACGAGGGCTAGCGCCCCCTGCTGGTGCTGGAGTGTACTCACCCTCGCATTCTCTTCTTGTACCACATGAGGGCGCCCACCACCAGGAGCGCCAGCAGGAGCAGCAGGAGAACTGGGATGACGACAGAGGCAGCGTCTGCAGGACAAACAGACGGTCAAGTCAGCTCAAGACACCACATCTGGGCACAAGGCAACAGAGGCCACTGAGAGGACACTACAACGGCTACTCACTGGTTTGGCTGTCGGGGCCTTCCACAGGAGACACCGTCAGACAGCGGAAGCCGCTCAATCCGTCCTGACACCTGAACACAGACACACAGAAACCCACAGATCTGAGAGGTCAAGACTGAACAAAGTCAAGGCACAGCAGCCCTTCAGAAACAACAAATTCAAGGAGTTTCTGGTCTAAGAGCGCATTCATCTGGAGACTGAACTTACCTGTATTCCCTGTATTATGGAAGAATAAAGACTGAATGAGGCCCCCTGGTGGCTAATATGACACCAGTATGGCATTGTCTTCAGGAGCATGGAGTAACAATATCCAGCTACCAGTGACCCTCTGACCATCACTACAGGCTTAGGCACCACCCACAATATCTATATATACATTTGACACACACACTATTTGTCTGTGTTTTCTTCCTGCACTTTCCAGACAAGCATGACATAACAGAGACATATGGAAGTGTTGAGTTAAGCTACTGAGTCCATGTGCATGTGAACCTCCGCAGCAGTAGTCTTACCTGCACTGAGGAAGCAGTGTGCGGGAGTCGATGGAGCACTGGCCATGCAAGCAGAAATCCCCACAGGTAAAGCAGCTGGGCTGGGTGCGCCCATTGGGGCATCTGTACAGGGAAACACACACACACACACACACACACACACACACACACACACACACACACACACACACACACACACACACACACACACACACACACACACACACACACACACACACACACACACACACACACACACACACACACACACACACACACACACACACACACACACACACACACACACACACACAGGGAGGGACATGAGAACAAAGCCTTTTAGTTGGACCAGTTGGTTGTCATTGTTTGGTTTTTCAACTGAGCCTGCGTGTGTGTGTGTGTGTGTGTGTGTGTGTGTCATATGTTGGTGCCACTGGCATGAGGCGTGTTACCTGCAGGCCAGCTCCCTGGCGGGCGTCGTGATGCACTCTCCGGTGCCGCAGTACTGGCAGCGGTCCAGCTCACAGCGCGGGCCTAGGAACTGGGGTGGACAGCGGCACTGCCGCGTGCCATTGGCCGACTGCTGGCACATGCCATTGTTCTCACAGAAGCCTTCACATTTACCTGCCACGGATGAACACAACAGGTAAGACACACACACATCTTCATCTATATAGTGGACCCTTATCCAATGGCATCTATATAGCAGACCCTTATCCAATGGCATCAATATAGTACCGGTAGACCCTTATCCAATGGCATCAATATAGTAGACTCTTATCCAATGGCATCTACATAGTAGACCCTTATCCAATGGCATCTACTGTATATAGTAGACCCTATCCAATGGCAGAGCACAATCTAGAAGACATAGATGAATTTTTCATCCTGTATTGTGTGGCCACAGGTTATGCTCTTGGTGTTGTTGAGCACAAACTAGTCGAGCACCAGCTTTTAACCAGCATTTTCCAACCACCTACTTCTACCGAGATACACATATGAACATTTGTACAGTAGCATATATAAAATATGCATATTTGTAGCATCCTTGTCTAACTAGGTTTGTTTATTGTTGAGCTGACTGCTGTTCCATGGCCCATGTCTGCAGCTGCAGGGCATGATGGGAAGGATCACTTACTGTACTGGCACATGTCTCCCAGGAACTCTGGGGGGCATTTGCAGGTGGGCTGGTTGCCCTGGTTGACTGTGCAGTTGCCCTTGTTCTGGCAGTAATCCTTACACGTCCGCTGGTTACACGTGGGACCCGTGAAGCCATTCAGGCAGCGACAGGTAGGAGCACCTGGGCAGGGAGAGGAACAGAGGGAACAGCGGGCACAGCGGACAGAGAGAAAGAGAGCAGAATTAAACGGATGACAACAGAACTCATGTCATGAGCCAAGCTCACCAAACAGCCATGGATGAAACAAAAACACTTGCTACTGTTGTTACTCTTGCCAGGTCATCAAGGACCCCAGACACCCCAACAATGGTGTGCTACGGCTGCTGCCCAGCTGCCAGGCCATACTGCAGCACTCAGAACCAGGACCAGCAGCCTCAGGGGCTCCTTCTTCCACCAGCCAATCAGGCTCTGATACACCACCTACATTCTCTTAGTGTTTCTAGTTATTTTTCTACTGTTCTTAGCTGTTGCAGGTCAGGTTTATTGATCCCCAAGGGGAAACTCAAGAATTCAAATCTGAATATGAGAAAACCTCAACAAACCATACATTATTCCATTCCCTGTTCATCATACCAGTATTGCCATGCACAGTATGGAGTAAGTCCAAGAATCTGGTGTCATACTATATTAGGAAATATGAGTGAGTGAGTGTGAGTGTGAGTGTGAGTGTGTGTGTGTGTGTGTGTGTGTGTGTGTGTGTGTGTGTGTGTGTGTGTGTGTGTGTGTGTGTGTGTGCGTGTGTGTGCATACCTGAGGGTGAGGGGGAGCAGGTGCCTTTGTTCTTGCAGTAGTCCCTGCACTGGTTGACCTCGCAGCGCTCTCCGCTGTAGCTGGTCTGGCAGCGGCACTTGGGCTGCTTGTGGGGGTTCAGGAAGCAGCTGCCTCCATTCAGGCACTGCAGGCTACACGTCCCTGGGCCTGGAGACGCACGGGGGCAGAGAACCGATGAGTGTGTGAGGGCACGAGAGAGGACAACAGAGAGCTTGGGCCTCTCTCGTTCGTTTTTTTTTAATTTATCCTCTCTTCCTTCCTCGGTCCTCGTTCCCACTGATTTAGATAAAGAATGATGGGGCGGCAACAATGGGATAGTCTATCCAGGGTTATAGATCAGTGGGAACGAGCCTGGAGGACTGAGCATCGAGGATCGACCAGAGAGGTTGAGAAGGGGCCACAGACTCCCAACGTACTGTAGGAGGAACACTGAGCAGCATTTAGCACTGGTGTGAGCGGTGCACTTACTTGGTTGTGAGGTCGGTGGAGGCACCTCCACACAGGTGCCGTTGTCCTGGACGTGGTTGTTTGGACAGACACACACCGGACCCGTGGGGCTGAGCAGACACAGCCACTCACACTTCTTACGGTCACATGGGTTGGTCACTAAAACACACACACACACACACACACACACACACACACACACAAATAAATATGTCATGCAATGTGCAAAGACCAGGGAAGGCTACAGTTTATGACGTCCTAATCATAACCACACACACACACACACACACAAATAAATATGTGATGCAAATGTGCAAAAACCAGAGAAGGCAACAGTTTCTACATTCTAATCAAAACCACACACACACACACACACACAAACACACACACACACTTACTCTCGGGCTGTTTGTAGCGATGGTAGAGGACAATGTCGGTGGCATGGTTGATGCCGGTGGTCAGGTTCTCCATGGAGCCCTTGCCAAACTTGTTGACGCGGAAGACGTAGTTGTTGATGTACGTCACGCCGTAGATGTGGTCCTCAAACACGTCAATGCTGAACGGGTGCAGGAGGTCTGGAGAGGGACGACGAGACCATGAGACAACGAGACAACGAGACAGAGGAGTTCAGAACACACACTCAATATCATCTGTGGCCAGAACTATCCACCAATCCAGCGCTGGAGTGTCTGGTCAGAATCAGAATCAGCTTTATTGGTCAGCTTTGCGTAAACAAACAAGGAATTTGACACCGATTCACCGTTGCTCTCAACTAGAACAGTATAAAATTGAATGAGCTATTAGTAAGCTATGTTCACTCAACTGTTCTTGAGGCGAGAGACGGCGACGACGGGGTCGGATCCATCCAGTCGGACGCTGCCGATGACCGAGAGCTTGGCGTCCGCCCAGTAGAGGCGCTCGTTGAGGTAGTCCACAGCCAGGCCTACAACAACGTGAGATCAGGAGAGAGTCAAGTCAAGTCAAGTTTATCTATATAGCGGATTTCATATACAGAGGTCATTTAATGTGCTTTACATAAGAGAGAGGGGAGAAGAGAGGTCCAAGTAAAGACCAAACAGGCTGCACATAAGCATATGGCATCACAGGCGGACATCCCAGGCTCAGAGTAAAAGTCCTGTATGCCAAGTATTTGATCCAACCATTTAGTACATCAGCTCATCCTAATTAGCTGCCAGGTAGATCAGATAATTAGTGATATCACCTGTATTAAGTGCACAGGTAGAAAGAATATATGGCAGGACTTTTACTCTCTGGAACCAGGAATGTCCGCCTCTGGTGTTATCACAAAGACAATATGGAGGACAAACTGTATCATCACCTGTTGGCCACTGGATGTTCTCGTGGACCAGAGTCTGTCTCATGGTTCCGTCCATGGCTGCAGTCTCAATCTTGGGATGGTTACCCCAGTCAGTCCAGTACATTCTCCTGTAGACGAGAGCCACACGGTCAGTCAAAACTGGACCAGAGAAACAGATGTAGAAACATTTGGATAGACTTGGCTGTGAGCGAAGCGGCATCATACCCTCTCTGCGGATCCACCACGATGGCGTAGGGCTCGTCGATCATGCCCGAGATGAGGGTCTTGCGGTGCTGGCCATTGATCTGGGCCACCTCGATCACGTCTCGGCCCGAGTCGGTCCAGTAGAGGTTCCCAGCCACCCAGTCCACTGCAAGGCCTCGAGGCATTTTCAGGTCCGAGATCTGAACCTAGTTAAAACACAGCGGAGCAGCAGTTTATTCCGAGGCCTAGTTTTTGGAGTTTAAAAAAACTTTCAAAACAAATTTCAATAGTCAAGATAAAACTCTAACTAAACTAAAAACTAAAAAAAAAAACAGATTTTACAGCTGAATTGATTCTATGATCCATGTGTGTTTCGACACTAAATGATTTCAACAGCACATAATACATGAATACATCATGGCCTGACTAATCCACAGCAAGGCTACAGATGGACCCATCTGATTATATTGGAGGAAAATACACTGCAGTTTTACAGAGGAACGCAGTGTTTGCTTAGTCCACGTGAAAAAGGTCGCTGGATGCCAGACCTTTAGCCCCGCAGGACTGCAAAAATACCCCGCGCGCCATCCTGCTAAATATCAGCGCAGGTGCGTGACCTTGCCAACGCGGGCACAACGTGGGCGCAGAATGAAAGCCTCTCGACTAACAAAGGACAATGCAGCGGCAGCAGTACTGCCGCGTCTATTCTGGGCATGGTGCCACCCACACACAGCCCCTGAGCCAGCTGCTGCCCCGACCCGAACCCCACCCCGCTGTGCCAACGTCTCCGCGCGGCATTGCCCACCAACCTGCAGGCCGGAGTCGGCGCCCTCGCCCTGGCGCCGCTGGCGGTGGGTGTTGGATACGGGGCCCGAGGAGGAGGAGGCGGCGGGGGGCAGCTTGTAGGAGGAGATCCTGCCCGTGTGCCAGTTGGTCCAGTAGATGCTGTTGGTCTTGATGTGCACGTCCATGGCCTCGATGCGCACGTTGGCGTCGCCCTGGAAGGTCTGCTCGTACACCCAGTTGGGCACGCCCGGGTCCAGGCTGCGGATCTCGTTGTCGTCGGCGATGTAGAGGATCTGCTGCTGGCTGTCCCTGTGGCCTGGGCGATGAAGAGGAAGATGAGGATGAGGATGGATGGAGAGGAGAGCAGGAACCACAGGAAGGGGGGGGGGGGGGGGGGTAGAGGAGAGGAGGAAGAGGAGGGAGCTCTTCATATCACCATCTCTCACAGTGACACACTGAAACACGCTAGCCAAAGCTCTGATGAATGGCCCTGGAGTTAGTCCTCGGTGTTTTTACGGCAAGACAATCTCTTCTTGAGAGTTACGGACTCATGAAACAACAAGGCATTGCTATAAAAGAGGCAGAATCGTACATCAAGTATAAAATGACTTTGGTTCAGTAGCTTTTCTACATAATATATTTCCACACTCCCGTTCTGCGGATGGATATAAATAGCACTGACTAAAGCAAACAAACTATGTCATGATGACTGCACCATCTCCGGGGGGTCCTTACCATCAGCCTTGCATGTGTCATTGATCTTGGTGAAGTGCTTGTGGCAGCTGCACTTGTAGGAGCCCTTGGTGTTGTTACAGATTTGGGAGCAAACTCCAAACTGGAGGCACTCGTTTGTGTCTAAGACAAGGAAATAAGAAGAAGGCCAGAAGTAGATTACAAACATGACACAGATCATGGCAGTACATGCAACAGAATGTGTGTTGTGTATATGTATGTGTGTGTGTGTGTGTGTGTGCATGTGTGCGTGTGTGTGTGTGTGTGTGTGTGTGTGTATGTGTGTATGTGTGTATGAGAGTGTGTGTGTGTGCATATGTATGTATGTGTGTGTGTGTGTGTGTGTGTGTGTGTGTGTGTGTGTGTGTGTGCATGAGTGTGTGTGTGTGTGTCTGTCTGGGTCCCGTTACCATTGCAGATGTTGGGTGCTATGGTGTGGAAGCCGGGTTTGCAGGAGCAGAAGGAGTCGGTGCCGTTGGTCACACAGTGGGCCTCATCGCCGTCCCCACAGTGGGTCCTGTTGCTCTTACAGTCATTGACCACAGTGCCTACACACACACACACACACACACACACACACACACACACACACACACACACACACACACACACACACACACACACACACACACTTTTAATACTCACCCTCACACTGAAACAACCAAGTCCAATGCTATGGCACATTTGATTTGTAAATAAAAAATGGATGTGATGGTGTTATCAGATGATGGCAAACATGAAAATAAAACAGTTGTAGGAAACAGCTGTTTTTTTAATTTCCTTGAATACCACTGGCATGGCACTACAGAGAGAACTCTACAATGGCAGCAGGTTCTATCACCTTTCTCTTTAGTGCAGTTGACCTCATCCGAGCCGTAGTCCTCACAGTCGTTGAAGAAGTTGCAGCGCAGGTTGGAGCTGATGCACTTGCCGTTGCTGCAGCGGAACATGTTCTTGTCGCAGGGCGGCTCCTTGTGGTCACCTGTGGACACACGCTCAGGTCAGCGCTCGGAGTCACCACACTCAAGCTCTAGTGGAGAGGCTTGGGGTCAACCAGAGGTGCATTCAAGTTCACGAACATAGGCGAACGCTCGCAAACATTATTACGTTAGCCTTGAGTCTTTGGCGAACGTTTGCTAACAATCGTAAACAGTCTGAGGAGGTGGTGCTCCGCGAACATAGAGTGGAACTGGACGTGAGTTTACCGAACGCAACAATGCAATTACTGCTAGAATGGAATGTTAACACCAAATAGTTCAAATTTAACTGTTCAAAGAAAACATGTTCACCACGAACGTTCGCCACCGTTTGCCAAATTTGAGCGCACCTCAGGTATCAAGACAAAAGAATCCCTCCCGGACACCTACCACAGTTCATCTCGTCCGAGTTGTCCCCGCAGTTGTCCACTCCGTCGCAGCGCTTGCCGTTCCACAAGCACACCCGGTCATTGTGGCAGCGGAAGTTTCTGGTAGGCGGGCACTGGAAGTTCCCTGTGAGGAGAGATGGAGAGATAGAGAAGAGGGGGAGAGGAGTGAGAGAGGAGTTCCATCCTGTTACTGAGGGACGGAGAGGGAGAGGACAGCCATGACTACTTACGGCACTCCTCAGGGTTCTCGTCGGAGTTGTCCCCGCAGTCGTCCTCGCCGTCACACTTCCAGGCCTGAGGCTTGCAGAGGGTGTTATTACACTGGAACTCATCTAGGGGGCACTGTCTCCCAACTGAACAAAGAGGGAGCAGAAACAGAGAGAGAAAGTGTGAGAGAGAGGGAGAGCGAGTGAGAGAGGATTCCATCTTCCATGCCTTTGTGATTGTTTATTATGGCAACCAAATATGCGTCAAAGGAAAAACAATGCTGTCATATAGGTCATTTCAGTTTATGTGCTTGTTATGTTACCAACACAAATTAGGCTGATATCACAAACACCCTCACACCCATCCAGCCACACACATACACACACACACTCACACAAACACACACACAAACACCCTCAGACTCACCAGTACTGTTGCACTTCTCCTCGTCACTGCCATCCATGCAGTCGGCATCCAAGTCACAACGCCAGCGCAAAGGTATGCAGTGGCCATTCGAACACTGGAACTGGTCACTGTCACATTTCGGTTCACAGCCAACCTATGGACACCACACACACACACACTTTAAATATACCACCTACCTTGCCATATCATGTGACAATTTAAATTAAAAAATTTAATAAAAATGACAAAACGTTGCATTCCATCATGATGGAGGTGTGGCCTGGTGTGGCCTGTGGGGTCATTACAGTACCTCATCAGAGCCGTCCGCACAGTCATGATCTCCATCACACCTCCACCTGCCCGCGATGCAGCGGCCGTTGGTGCAGGAGAACTCACTCTCAGAGCACTTACGTGGCACTGAGGGAGAGACAGAGCGAGAGAGGGAGAGAGAGAGAGAGAGAGAGAGAGGGAGAGAGAGAGAGACATAGAGAGAGAGAGAGGGAGAAGGAGAGAGACAGAGAGGGAGAGAGAGAGAGAGACAAAGCAAGAAACAGACAGACAGAGAGAGAGACAGAGCGATAGAGAGAGATAGAAAGAAATAGAAAAAGAAAATTAGGACTGACAGAAAGCTTTTAGCATTAACAACAACAACCACATACTTCACAATCAGAGCTGCTTGAACAAAACATGATCTGTTCTTTCAGCATCTCAGGGGAAGAGCACTTATCCTCCGCTAAAGGGGCAAGACACACACACACACACACACACACACACACACACACACACACACACACACACACACACACACACACACACACACACACACACACACACACACACACACACACACACACACACACACCTCACTCTCTCTTCCTAACACACATGGACACACGGACACATGGACAAACACAGACACACACACACACATGGACACCAGAGCTTCTCTAATGGAAGTCTGTAGAAGATACTGAACACAGTTAAACAGAAAACCTAGCGGCTCTTTCCACTAGAGGAAGTTAACATGCTCTTTTCTACATGGAAGGTGCTGACACTGGAAGCTTGCAGTGGCAGAGAATGAGTGCTGGATGAGGGGAAATAGGGGGAAGGGAAAAGAGGAGAGCAGGAAGAGAAGAGGAGAGGAGGAGGGTGGAGGAGGAGGAGAGGGGCTGAGATGGGGGGATTGAAGGGAGGGTGGACCTACCTCTGTTTGGGGCCATAGAGGTCAGTGTGACATGAAGCATAAATATAAGATGGAGTGAGATGTCAATGGTCAACATGCGTGTTTACAACACAAGTGTTAAACACACACACTTACTTACATAGAGTACACACACAGAGTGAACACAAACATGCACACAGCACAGACAACACAAAACCACTAGTGTTAATAGGCACCCCAGGGGCAGATCTGATGCAATCTGGAAACACAAACTCCATACACCCTTACACCCACATACACAGCAAGCACAAACATACGCACACACACACACACACACACACACACACACGTACAGACACACATGCACACATTCATAGACACCACGCATGTGCAAACAGAACTGGACACGGCACAAAACCAAGACGCTGGCTTCAGCCTCAGACTCTTTGGGCATTCCTGCAAGTTTCGAAACTGGCCTCACGGCGACGGTCACCGAGGGCACATCGCCCTGGTGACAGAGCCACCTACCACACTGCTCTTCGTCCGAGTTGTCCCCGCAGTCGTTGTCGTAGTCACACTGCCAGCGGCCAGGCACACAGCGGTTGTTCTTGCAGCGGAACTGGTAGGGTTCGCACGTCCGCTCGTCTGCAGGACACAGGAGTG
>NC_085000.1:21341849-21351849 GCF_963854185.1 Sardina pilchardus | reverse complement strand
CAACCCTTGAGTAGGCCAATAAACACAACAAACAGAAATCTTTATAGACAATAAATTAACAAGCTACTTTGGAAGCACATCCTAGGCAACTAATACTGCTCTGATCTTCACATTCATTTTCAGGGTGTATTGTATTACCATGTGAGGGACATATGAACGCAACAGCCATTGAAAAGACAGATCACCAGGACTATACACCACAGTGTGATCTGGGTGAGACCACCCCACCCTAATGTTCAAAAAACAACATCACCAATTACAATCACCAAAAGACAGGGGTTCCCATGCTAGCAAGCCTTTTATCTGTGCCAACTCTGCTGCCGTTGGTATGCATGGCTTTTGCTGTGGTTACACTGCTAGTTTTGGACAAAACTCCAATCAAGACTCGCTGCATATCGGTTACATAAGCTCATCCATCTGTCCACACTGTGACAGCACTATCTAAGCATTGATTGGTCAATAAAGACCAATATGGTGGCAAGTCATGCTGTGAAGTTATATGCAGGTCTCTTTTACAGAGGAAACCCTATAATATATAAAATAACACTGTAGTAACTATGTTGATCGTGTCGGTATGAATATATGTTGTGGAAAGTGATTCCTGCTGTGTAAAAACATTATACTAACATCTTGAAAACGTTGTAAATGTATTCAAAGAGATTAAGAAAGCCACCGCTATACTTCTCATTATGGTTAGATTGATTTGTTTAGATCCAGTGAAGTTGCTGCCATGACAACGCTTCGTCATGACTGGGGGTACTCTATTATCTTCACTACTAGGCTTTATGCAGTGTGACATAATCAAACACACACTCTCAATATTTAGATAGCATTACATGTTTGGTGAGCTAACAGGGATGTACTCAAACGCACAGCATCCAAAACCACAAGACTCTGTCCCCCAACCTCTCAAACAACATGGATAAATATTTGACAAGAGCCTAACGAGGCTAATTACTCTGTTGCCATAGCGCCAGCTGCAAATCTGTGTTTGCTTGTAATTCACACTCGTAATGGCCTCTTTTTTTCTTTCCTCTGCTTCTTTCTCTCCCCCTCTCTTTCTCTCTTTTTCACAACCCTTTCTTCCTCCCCCCCCCCCCCCTCCCTCACGTGTCCCCCCCCTCTCTTACCGACGCAGGACTGGTCAGGCAGGAGCTTGCGGTCTCCTCTGCAGCTGCAGTTGACCCGGCCATCTGCGGTGAGGAGACACAGGTCCTGGCAGCCGCCATTGTTGTTGTGGCACGGGGAGAACTCACCTTCAAAGAGCAAGAGGGGAGAGGGGAGTTAGTGAAGTTAGATACCTGCTGAGATATGTCCAAAGTGAAAGGTCAAGCAAGCGGCGAGTGCCTCGTAAAATGCAGAATATGCAAAACTCGAGTGAATAAATCACACACTAACATAATATCTTTGGGGCGTTTATAAATTGCACACAATGCTGCATAGAAACAGAAATGCAAATCCCATGTAAATGTAAATGTCAATGTAAATCTAAGCAAACATACATTTTCAAGGTTACTTTGAGTGTGTGTGTGTGTGTGTGTGTGTGTGTACAGTATGTGTGTGTGTGTGTGTGTGTGTACAGTATGTGTGTGTGTGTGTGTGTGTGTGTGTACAGTATGTGAGTGTGTGTGTGTGTGTACGTGTACAGTATGTGTGTGTGCGTGTGCGTGTGTGTGTGTGTGTGTGTGTGTGTCTTACAGCTGTTGGTGTCGTTGGCCACGGCGATGATGCCCATGGGCTGCTGGGGGATGTCTGCGCGCAGCACCTTCAGGTCACGGCCGTCCGTATCGGCCCTCAGCACCGCCCGCCGCACCCAGTCCGTCCAGAAGATGTAGTCGGCGTACACCGCCAGCCCGAACGGGTGCACCGGCTCGTTCTTCAGCACCACCTACACACACACACACACACAGATATTGATCAGATCCACGTATACCTTTGTATATGTACGTAGACTTCCATGGTCTACATACTTGAACCCATAGCTACGGATAAATCTGTGAAATGATTCTCATTCCTCAACACACACACACAAACACACACACACACACACACACACACACACACACACACACACACACACCTTTGTATATGTATGCAGACTTTCATAGTCTACATACTTGAACCCACAGCTACGAATAAATCTGTAAAATGATTCTCATTCCTCAACACACACACACACACACACACACACACACACACACACACACACACACACACACACACACACACACACACACACCTTTGTATATGTATGCAGACTTTCATAGTCTACATACTTGAACCCACAGCTACGAATAAATCTGTAAAATGATTCTCATTCCTCAACACACACACACACACACACACACACACACACACACACACACACACACACACACACACACACACACACACACACACACACACACACCTTTGTATATGTATGCAGACTTTCATAGTGTACATACTTGAACCCACAGCTACGAATGAATCTGTAAAATGATTCTCCTTCCTCAACACACACACACCTACACACACACACTTTCTAAACGGGACTCACAATGCGATGGCTGCCGTCATATTCGCAGCGCTCGATCTTGTCCAGCGTGGCGTCGCTGAAGTAGAGCTTCTCGGCGCGGTGGTCGATGGCCAGGCCGTTGGGGGTGCGGATGTCCGTGCCGATGATGATCAGCACGTTGGCGCCGCCCAGCGAGGAGCGCATGATGCTGGGCGACTGCTCGTTCCAGTTGGTCCAGAACATCAGACTGGGGGAGAGAGGAAAGGGTTAAAGACCATCACCGAAGTGGAGTACGGTCTCATAGTCTTACAATGGGGGAACGTACACACCCAACTGAACTAGTTAACTAGATAGATAGATAGATAGATAGATAGACTTTATTGGAAATAATAAATAAATTGGAAGGTCCCAGCAGCTTAAGACACTACATACACTACAATGTAAACAAGAATGCACTACTAAACACACAAACCAAAGCTCTATGGATTACATGATGTTATGCGTAGTAATACAACAACAAAGTCTGAGAAATCAGGATTATCTTAAAGACGACAAACAGAAGGGCCGGTTGCGACGGACACTTACTTCTGACACTCGTCCAGCACAAACGCTCGCGGGTGGTCGTCGCTGGACATGGTGACCACGATGTCGCGCTCGAAGGCCCCCGGGCGGCTCTGGTCCACGGTGTGGCGCGTGATGGTGGAGGTGGTGTAGCTGGTCCAGTACAGCGTGTCCCACGCGCGGTGATACGCCAGGCCCTCCACCGAACCCACGTCTGCACGAGAGGGGACAGAGAACCGTTAACAACTGAAGGACGCGCGATTAGCCGAGTCGGTCAGCTCCACATTCACTCATCACACAACACAAGACTGACCACAACTCACACCTGTCCTGTAAGACCGTAAGAAATAAATAGATAGATAGATAGATAGATAGATAAATAGATACTTTATTGATCCCCCAAGGGGAAATTCAATAAAATAGATTCAGGAAATAGGAAATACATTCAAATAGAGCGCTGATTGGCCAAGCAGCATCACAGTATGTCCTTTGGCACTGATGGACACATGAGGACAAGGCCATGGCATCCTTCAGGCCCAGCGCTGCGGAGTAGAGGGCATCTCGAGAGGGGGGGGGGGGTGCAGCGCTGCAGCTCAGTCTCTCTAAGTAGCCTCCGACAGCGGCGGGCACCCCACAGCTACAGTACGTCTGCCCAGTGCCCACCCAGCCCCCGGGGCGCCTCCGCTCCGCATATGCGGCTCATTTCTCTGCCCAGGCCGGGTGCCAGCGCCCTGGCATCTCTCCAGCAGACCACCCGCCACCCGCTACCCCACTACCCCCAGCCCCACCGGGCCCCGGGCTCTTGGAAGAGTGTGAGGCCCGTCTGACGCTCCGATGGCTCTCGGTGCTGGACCGCGGCCACCTCGCCGCCCGCTCCAGACGGATCAGTGGCAGAGGGGGAGCGCCGCTGGCCCACACGCTCACTGCCTGTCCCAATCAAACTGTGAAGGAGGACAGGGCTCTGTGTGTGTGTGTGTGTGTGTGTTTGAGAGTCTTTTTGTGTGTGTGGGGGTGTGTGTTTGAGAGTGTGTGGGGGTGTGTGTGTGTGCGCGTGTGTGTGTGTGTGTGTATGGAAGACTTATGTACACTTTTATGTGGTGCCTTCTTTCCGCTGTGTTTGTGTATGTGGCTGGAGGTCTTGGCACGAGATTAAAGCCACAATGTTTTGTGTATGTGCTCGCATGCTGACCATCATGACACATCTCAAAGTGTGTGTGTGTGTGTGTGACCATGTAAAGGGCTAGTGTTTGCATACATTCAAGTGTGTGTGTGTGCGCATGTGTGTGTGTTTGTGTGCGCGCGCGTGTGTGTGTGTGTGTGTGTGTGTGTGTGTGTGTGAATGCATGTGTGTGTGTGTTGGCTCTGCCTGCTGTTTCTGGAGTGTGTTTAAAGACTCAGTATCATCCTGTCATTTCATGGCCCACTGCCTTAGCACACAAGCGCTGCTCCCCGTGGATGTTTTGGATTCAGGGCCACTTGTTATTCCAGGAAGAGCGCGCTTCTGGAAGTGCTTCAGTCGCCACGGGAACACAGGGTCAGGGTGACGGGGTCAACCTCCCAGCAAAAGCTTTTTATTTTGGTCCACGGGACCTGAAACAACTCCCACTGTGCTAAAAGCATCCGCCGCGTCGTTCCCCCTTCGCTCTTATCTCAGCCGGCCTTTGTTTGCCCACTACGATGGCGGACATTCGCCCGGGGGGGACCTCGCGCTGGAGTGGCGCAACACCTGGGATCCGCAGGGTAAACCGACGAGTCCATTTGGAAGCCCCCCCTGAGCCACTCACGTCACGGCATTTTATGGCCACTATCGGGACACTGTAACGAGCCTGAGTGTCCCCCAGCCCCTGACCGAAGTCAATAAAAAAAGACGCTGGACGGAGCGTTTGGCCTCGTGAATGATATCGTGCTCAGCTGAGCTGAAGAAGAGGAGCCGTCACGCAAGACAGCCCTGCTGGTCATGCCACGTCCAGTCAAGGGTAGGTACATGGGGACAGTGTGGGCTTGTCTGTGGTTCTGCCCACCATCGACCTTACTGAGTGACCACACAAAGGGAGCACACATGGGAGGAGGTTCACGTGGTACTGAGCAGCTACAGTATAATCAGTAGTCAGAAGGGTCAGAGGTCAACGCTGAACCCTCACTGGGCACAATGCACTCTTGATCAAATAGACAAAGAATCCAGCTCAATATGTATGAGGAAGTGCTGCAAACATGTTTGAAGAGTGTGTGCTTGTGTGTGTGTGTGTGTGTGTGAGAGTGTGTGTGTGTGAGAGAGAGTGTGTGTGTGTGAGAGAGAGCGTGTGTGAGTGTGTGTGCGTGTGAATATGAGCATAATGTGTGTGTGTATAGGCAATCAGAGCAATCCAGCTCCTCCTCATCCCGGGCTTCCTGGTTGTAAGCAAACAAAAGGTGGATGTGTGTGAGTGTGTGTGTGTGTCTGTGTGTCTGTGTTTCGTGAAGGACAGCACTCCTAACCTGGCAACCGAGAGGTAGGGAGGCTGGATTATCTACCCCGACTCACAGACACACAAAACACACTCCAAAAAACCACACACACACACACGCACGCACGCCACCAGCACGGGAATTCGTGAGGTACGCGGTGAGGACACACACATCTGGAGAGACTCTCGTGGGCGGACGACGGCAGAGTCGGGACGAGCACTCAGCATCAAGTAGAATTGACTGATTTTTTAATGCAGCCGAGCGGTGGGCGTCCGGGGGAAGGACCTTTCTACACCGTTGCCTGGTTCCCGCAAAAATCAATAACGGTGCAGCGCAGTGGGTTGTCTGGCTTTGATACTTCTATTTAATTTCTTTTTTTTATAGCACGTCAATGAAATTCACATGCAACGCGCTTGCCAAGGCACATGAAAGCACTTTCAAATTGGGGATAATTCAGAAAGAAACGACTCTGGATCAAATCTAATGTTCCTGGACTCGAGCTGCGCTGGACCCAGGAGGACCTGGAGAGAGTAAACATTACATGATGAAAGCGTAATACGTTCAACCTGCTATCTGCCGACAACCAACCAGAATAAGAAACCGATGGAAAGTGGTCGATGAAGGCGCACCTCAGGGAGTGTTATGTGTGTGTGTGTGCGTGTGCGGTAACTGCTCATAACTGGGAATACGGATCGTAAAAAAACCTTGCGGACGCAAACGGAGTGGACAAAGTGTCCAGACAGTGCCTGTGAACACGTGTCGAGCAGCAAACGGTGTTATGACCACGTCGACGCTCCAATTAGCGAGCTGGCGCCGCTTGAAGCGATAGCGTGAAAGAGCGAGGGAAATTATCACCGTAGTGCGCGAGCGGGAGAGGAACGTGTGAGTAGAGGAGGGGAGGGGGGTGTCACTCTGATGCTCCTCTGCAGCCCTCACGCTCCAACAGTGTCAGTCTAATTAGCCACGTTAGCGTTGTTAACGCCGTTAGCCACGTTAGCGTCGGACGGAGGGGAGGCCGGGGTCGGCATGAGCGAGGGGGGAGCCGTTAACGGGTCCGTCAACGGGTCCTTCGTCGGCGGGAACGTCAGCGTCCGCGGCCCGCGCCGGATGGACTGGGAAGCGCAGCAGATGCTGGTGCCCACGCTGGACGCGCTCATCCTGCTGACGGGCGTCACCGGTCACTCACTGGTCATCTTCGTCCTGGCGGGGAGGCGGAGGAGGCGGGCGGGGGGGCCGCCGCACGGCACCGACACGCTGCTGCTGGCGCTGAGCGCCTCCGACCTGCTGCTGCTCACCTGCCTGCCCTTCCACACCACCGCCATCGCCATGGGCACCTGGCCCTTCGGCAACTTCCTGTGCAAGGCCGTCAGCTTCCTGGGCGTGGCGTGCAACGCGTCCAGCGTCTTCACGCTGTCGGCGCTGGCCGTGTCGCGCTACCTGACGGTGGTGCACCCGGCGTGGGCCTTCGGCGGCCGCTGGCGCGCCGGCCGCTGGATGGCCGCCACCGCCGCGCTGCTGTGGGTGCCCGCGTGCGCCCTGGCCGCGCCGCAGTTCGCCATCCGCGCAACGGTGGGCAACGTGGTGGGGCCGGCGCACTGCTTCGCCTTCCTCTCCAACCAGAGCCAGCTGGTGTACAGCGTCGCCCTCTTCCTGGTGGGCTTCGCCGTGCCGCTCGCCGTCATCGTGCTGATGTACGCCAAGATCTACTGCTTCCTGCGCCGCACCAGTCGCCGCGGGCACGCGCCGCAGCTGGAGCGCTACCAGAGCCAGGTGACGCTGACGTCGGCGCTGCTCGTGCTGGTGTTCACCGTCTGCTGGCTGCCCTCCTACGTGCTGATGTTCCTGCTGGTGGGCGGCAGGCTGGCCGCCGGCTCGCTCCACTACCGCGGCTTCGCCATCTTCGCCCGGCTGCTGGCGTCCTCGTCCACCGTGGCCAACCCCGTGCTCTACGTCTTCATGTCGCACAAGTTCCGCCAGGAGCTGCTGGGCCTCAGCCGGCACCGCAGCCGCGGCGGCTGCTGCAAGGCATGCTGGGATTACTGCCCCCTGCCGGGCCGCGACGTCGTCCAGCCGTTCAACCCCGTGGAGCTGGAGACGCCGCCGCCGCCTCACGGGTAGAGGAAGCAAAACGTCCCAACACAAACGCTCGATGCCGCATCGACCGCTCGATGCGACGGACTGTGGATATCTCATTTCCTGTTAAGGGGAGGGACTGGAATGTGTGACTGGTTTTATCATCGCAGTAATGGCTGGATTACGCATTAACCGTCTGTCAATATAATGTATTATGTCAACTAGACATCTCCATGCAGAGCAATAAGCTCAGCTCCGGCAGGACTGTTATACGATCACTGAAGTTTTGTACTGGCAGGATTGTTATACGATCACTGAAGTTTTGTTTGTACTGGCAGGATTGTTATATGATCACTGAAGTTTTGCACTGGCAGGACTGTTATATGATCACTGAAGTTTTGCTTTGTAATCGGCCTGTATGTCTAATGTGACTTCTCTGAGGATTGAGTATTTCACGTCTGTTTTGTCTCCATTCTTGCGTTGGCTGGAAAATGTAACAAGCAAATTAAAGTTTGATTGTGTGTGACTGGAACAAAATGGCGACCGAGTCTGCTCTGGAGGGTTTTAACTGGATCAAGCATCATTTGTTCTCAATTTTGCCTGTAATTATGGAGAAGAGATTTGGGGCTGGAGAGCAGCTCTCGGCACCCTCTCCTACCTGTCAGTCTCCTCTCCTCCTCCACCCCTCCTCTCTCCTCTCCTCTCCTCCACCCCTCCTCTCTCTTCTCCTCTCCTCTCCTCCTCCACCCCTCCTCTCTCCTCTCCTCTCTTCCACCGAGCCCCACTCTAATTACACACCAGCCGTCTCGGGACCCTTTGTCCATTGGATACAAAATTGGGTCCCATTTGTTATTTGTTCTACTTCCATCAGCAGGATAGTGGGAGAGTGTGTGTGTATGTGTGTGTGTGTGTGTGCGTCTGTGTGTGTGTGTGTGTGTGTGCGTGTGTGTGTGTGTGTGTGTGCGTGCGTATTCTCTGGGGGTGCTCTGTTATGTTAGCCTTCCAAGTGAGGGAGCGAGGGTGAGATGAAATATGACATTCAGTAATTTGCGGAAGAGAAAGAAAGAGCGCTGCTCAGCACGGGGAGGCTGGGGACGGGTCAGTGCCGGAGAAGATTAAGGCTACTGACCAACGCACAAAGAGGATGAGGAAAGTTTTTTTCAAACGCAAGGCCTCTTTATCGAGATGATCCTTCAGAAAGTGAGGTACTTGAAGGTCAAAACACTTTCTCAGTGACTGAGCATTAAGAAAAATAAGAAGAAGCCACTGAATCTAATAACCGACGAAACACTTGGTGGGGCAGTGATATCACGAGCATTAGCTAAACATTAGCAGTTCAACAATGCGTGCCGACCCAGGATTTAAGAGCTGGTGAAATTGCATTGGGGAAGAGTTAAAAGAGAAAGAGTGGCCGTTCAGAGTGAAGCATTACTCTAATTTCTCCTGAGTGCGAGTCGTTTGTCAGAGTGGCAGAGTTTAACGCACAGACTCCAGAGGTCGACAAAAAAACGCAGATGAGCCCCACTCTCTCATGCACCCTTTACTTCCCTCTCTCACTGTCTGTTTGTGTCCTTTAATACAAACCACACAGAGTGATAGACAACCAAACGTGTACAGACACAAAGAGGGGCACCCACTCTTCACACACACAGAGGCCTATAGCCATCAAACACAAACACAAACACACACACAAACACACACACACGCACCTGCCAAACTTGTATACAAATGACACATTCAGAGACATCGAAAGGCACTCACTCTCCACAAGGGTCTTGCGGCCGGACCCGTCGTCATCGATCTGCTGGATGTTGCCAAAGTGGATGTCGCTGAAGAAGATGCGGTTGGTGCGCTTCTGGCCGCCGGGGCCAGGGCCCCCCCGGTAGTCGAAGGCCAGCGCGATGACGTTCTTCATGTGCTCGGGGTCCTCGAACGGTTTTATAGGCGCGTTTAAGTTCGTTTCGTCCGACAGGTGGATGCTCTTGAGGATGGTGCGCTCCGAGTAGAGCAGGTAGCCCTCGTAGTCGCGGCAGCTGCTGCCGTCCTCGGCCAGCATGCCATGGGCACAGGCGCACGTGCGCTGCTTGTTGCCACGGAAAAGACACAGCTGCTGACAGCCGCCATTGTTCTCTCGGCACACGTTGGTTCCTGGGGGGGGGGGGGGATACACCAAGAAGTGCACACAAATCAAAACCAACTTGGCACAAAAGATTCATTAAAATGAGCTTTTTAAAATGTACATTGTGTTACAAAGTTATGGAACTCATTTGATGTTAATTCTGATGTTTTTATCTCAGATGGTATTTCCTTGAGGTGTTTCGGTGAAGAGTTCATTCTATGTATCTCTATAACTAGAAAAATACGATAGAATAAATAAATAGAAGTCATACATTTCTAGCATTATAACCTGTACCATCATAATCA
>NC_085000.1:21309349-21329349 GCF_963854185.1 Sardina pilchardus | reverse complement strand
GGACCACGGTCACGTCGTGGCCCGTCCACTTGTTGGCCTTGGCCAGCGTGTTGGTGCGCCAGTCGGTCCAGTAGACCTCGCCGCCATACATGGTGACGGCAAACGGGTGCGACAGGTATTCGTGTCCCCGGAGGACCTCGATGAGGCCGGAACCGTCGTAGGAGGCAGAGTAGATAGCGTCTGACCTGGGAGGGGAGGAAACCAGTTAGTAACACAGTGCGCGCATGTTGATTTGAGTAGCCATAATTAATCACAATGCAAACGTCTTTTAGATCTTTTCGTAAATAACCTTGCGTCAATCCACAAGATGCGTCTCTCCAAGTAATCCACCGTGAGCCCATTGGGCCAGCCTCCATTTCCCGTTTCCCTGTGGATGGTTTGGCGGCCTTCCCCACTCATAGAGGCTGCCTCTATTCTGGGAGAGCTAGCATCCCAGTCTGTCCAGAAAAGAATCCTGGAGGGAAATTAAATAAAAGAAAGAAATAATGAAATGGATTATGGAGACAAGCGAGTGAACAGACGACAAAGGACGGCTGAAGGTGACTCACATGGGGGCTCAATGGACATTAGCATCATCCCCCCACTGCAGGGGGCTAGCAGGGTCTGTGCTAGCATTCATGACATGACATGCCACATGGCTAGATCATAATATCACACTCCCTGCAGGGGTTCTGCTAACATTATCAAAGGACCCCCCCTGTGGGGAAATTAGCCATTTCAATGTCTAATGTCAGTTGTAATCGTCAGCATAAAAGTGCTAATATGCATAATTCCGCATTGCAGGATACGGCATCCCAGAGGGCTCAAGTGAACCTGATCAAAGCGCGTCCCATGATGGGTCAGACCAAATGGATCTCTAGTTCCTCCCACACACACACGAGGACTCAGAGATATGTGGGGGATGTTGGAGGAAGCTCATGTTCACTTCTATGGGGTGTCTTGGTACAGTTTTCATTGTTTACAGCAATATAAATAGAACTTAATCAAAGCGAATATATTTGGAGACATAAAGATGCCCGTACCCTTCTCTGGGGTCGAGAGCGATGGCTCGAGGGTGCTCCACTTCTCCAGCGAGCAGGGTGGTCCGCATGGTGCCGTCCAGCTTGGCCACCTCGATCTGGTCCAGGTTGCTCTCCACCCAGTAGATGTTCCCAGCAATCCAGTCCACAGCCAGACCCTCGGGAGTAGCCAAGCCATACTGGATCACCACCTCAAAACTGGTCAGGGCTGGGAGGAGAGGAGGAGAGAGGAGGCACTGTTATCACCATGATTGTTCAGTCTCCTGACAGTATTGCCAGTACATAACAGTACATTACATTACATTACATTACCAAATAAATTACCAGTATGGCATAATGGTTCAAATAGGCTTTCTTTTGACATGTAGAGATGGGCCCACATCTGCAATTGGGAACCGATGATGTGGGTTCTACTAACTAACTAGAAGCATGCGCCTCAAAAATGCACATTACAAGAATAGGCACTGCCCAGATCATCCAGTAAGAGAATTACATGTGTTTGGGTGAAAGCCATAGAGATTTTGATGACACACACACACGGTCATACACGCCACACCATACAACCCAATACCACTCTACAAAACACCAGAATATAAGAGGACACCCAATCCAAGACGGATCCCTTTATAACGGGCCTCAGGACGGGCGTCTTTAGCCAAACGCGACCCCCCCCCCCCTCGAGTGCCCGTCCACAGACGAGGGAGATCCCTCAGGCTGACCACGCAGCGAGTGGGAGGGAATCCCACCGACGAGCGCAACAACACTGCGAGCTTTCTTCCTTCAGCTCGGTGACGACCCGCAAACCGAGAAGGGCCTTCTGCCACAGTCATAATGAGACGCTCATGTGTGAGTGTGCAATTCTCGACCAAAATGCGGTGACTTTTTGGTTGAGGAACTCTTCTCGCACGCCTCTATTCATTTCATTCTGCTGCTTTCCTGAAAAACACTCCGGGGTCCAGCCGAGGCCAAACCTAACAACACAGGCAGATCCCAGTAGGAGGATCGAGCCAGTCCAGACAGGCTGGAGAGGAGAGGCCTGTTGGCTTCTCCAGCTCTGTTTAGCTGAACAGGACACTGACTGTGCTTTACGGGAGGCCAGATGAGGAGAAGGAGGAGGAGGAGGAAGTTTTGTAGGGATGTTGGCAGCCATGTCTGGCAAAAGTTATTTTTCTTCTAGTAGATTCCAAGAAGCCTTAAATGGGGAGCAGCAGGAGTGCTCTACAAGCTAGCGTGTATGTGTGTGTGTGTGTGGCTGTATGTGAGGGAGGGAGAGGAAAAACAAGGAGGGGGAAGACAAAGAAACTGCTAAGAAGAAAATGTACATCTGAATGGGCGTGTAAGCACCAAGTAGATGCTACTATACAATATGCTGCTTATAGTTATTTACGTTCATGTGCTATGTAATCTATAGCCAAGCCCTTTATATAGACCCTCCAGCAGTAGCTTAAAGCCTCAGTCACGCTAGAGCGAGTGTAGAGAGAAATGAGAGAGGACAACGAGGCTCTCGTCCTGCCCCCTCTCTCCACTCCGCCGAGCTCCCGAGAGGGCAGCACATCCGTGCCGGGCAAAAGGGCACCGCCGCGCAACGCTGCCCTGAGAGAAGCAGGGTCACCGCTCTCCGGGAAGACAATGAAACGGGCCGACACCCACCTGACCACAGAGAACCAAAATGGCTGGCGCGGGGGAGGGGAGAGGGGAGAGGGGAGAGGGGGGATTACCGAGCCGTGCAATTTATAGGTATTATGCCGTTACGCAACACTGAACTGAGGAGACGTTTTACATAAAAGTGCGCGCATACAAAGAGCTGGCTAATGTCAGCATGCTTCACAATGAATGGCACGGTTACTTCACAGTTATTGAGAACAGTTAATGACGGACCGGGCCCATTAGTTTTCAATAGCCTCCTTTGGCGGGCAAAATAATTCAGAGAACCCTGCTCCCAATTCCTGAAGCCTTTTTGGCAGGCAACCCCCCCCCCCAAAAAAAAACACAGAACCTTGCTCCAAAATCCCGTTCTCTGGGAAAAGCAGGAATGCCTTACCGCCATTGTCCGACAACGTTCCGCGGTAGATCTTGTCCTCCACCACGTCGGTCCAGTAGAGCATGCTCTCGTTGAAGTGGAAGTCCAGGGCGATGGTGTTCCGCAGGCCTGGCACCAGCACGCTGAACTCGCCCTTGTGCAGGTCGATGCGTCGGATCTCGTGCCGGTTGGAGAAGATGATGAACGGCTTGAACGGGTCTGTGTGGGAGTGAGGAGAGGACGAGAAGAAAAGAGGGGATCAGAGATAAAAGACAGAGAGAGAGAGAGAGAGGGATGGTAGGAGTTGTGGACAAGCGAGGAATGTGACAGCGTGGGAATGAAGGGATGGCTAAGAGAGAGAGGACAGACTTCTGCCACGGGCTGCTGAAGTGAAGAACTGAGAATACTCAAGTAGGAAAAGCAGAGAAGAATACAAACTTAGGGAAAACGAGAGCATAATGAATAATGTATGCCAACACAAGATGGAGCGCGTGTTGAATCATTTCACTTTTTTTCCTTTTTTTTTTTGAAGCATTTTGAAAATCTTTCCAAGAGAGACTCTCTGAATTGTGTCTGGTGTTTGAGATGTACTGTGGAGAGCAACAACAACAGGAATAAAGAAGCCCGTGAACAAAACGTATTGAACATGATGTAGAGCTTCTGGAGAGGCATGTCTGATCATATTCCCTTCTCTCGGCTCATCCTCTCCAGCCCTTTCACTTTTCATCGTTTTTTCTCTCTCCCTTTCTTCTCTCTCTCTTTTTCTCCCTCTTCCACCCCCCCCAGCTCACCCGTGCTGTAGCAGCTCTCCTTGTCCGTGTCCAGGGCCCAGCCCTCGTAGCAGGCGCACTTGACGTTGAACTTGTCCTGGATGCAGCGCTGGCTGCACTTGAGGTGCTTGGCGCAGAAGCTCTGGATCTGGCACGTCTTGTTGTCCGGGCCCACCTCCATGCCCACGGGGCACAGGCACATGATGCCCTCCCCGGGCGCTATGCTGCAGTTGTGACTGCACCCACTCAGCAAACACAAATCTGCAGAGACAGAGAGGGAAGAGAGAGAGAGAAATAAAGAAAGAAAGAGGGAGACAGAGAGAGAGAGAAAAAGAGAGGGAGAGAGAGAGTGATACAGAAGGATTGAGTAGGCACGGTGGAACAGGAGGAGCAGCAGGCAGACTGAGTGAACAGAATGATAAGTGTGTGTAGTGTGCTATGCGGGCGCTGTATATTCTCCAGAGGAACTCACTGCAGGGAGTGTGTGCTGCCAGTGAGTGGGAGAGAGAGAGAGAGAGAGAGAGAGAGAGAGAGAGAGAGAGAGAGGAGAGCACTGTAATTAATCAGGGAATGGGGAGAGGATTGATTTCTCCAGCTCATGTCTGCGTGGCATGCCTAGTGTTACTTTGATTTCGGGGTCCACCATACTGTAGTTTTCTTACAGGACGGGTGACTGATTCAGGGAGCATGTACTGTATGTCAGTGTTTCTGTGTGTTAGGAGTATTTATGGCCTGATGGCTTGGGCATCTCTGTGTGTGTGTGTGTGTGTGTGTGTGTGTGTGTACGTATGTATGTGTGTGTGTATGTGTGTGTGTGTGTGTGTGTGTGTGTGTGTGTGTGAGTGTGTGTGTGAGTGTGTGTGTTTGAGTGTGTGTTTAAGTGTGTGTTCGAGTGTGTGTCTGTGTGTTTGAGTGTTTGCTCGAGTGTGTGTTTGAGTGTGTGTCTGTGTGAGTGTGTGTGTGTGTGTTACTTACCACAGAGCTCCTCGTCAGAGCCATCAGGGCAGTCGTTGTTGCCGTCACACAGCTTTTCGGGGGGCAGGCAGATGGTGTCGTTGTTGGCACACACCACGTGATGTGACGCTGTGCACCCCAGCGGCTCACAGTTCTCCTCGTCTGAGTTGTCCTCACAGTCGCTGTCCCCGTCACACACCCAAGCCTTACTGATGCAGCGAGCTGTGTGAGTGTGTGTGTGTGTGCGTGGGGGGGGATTAGATGAGAGAAAGAGGAAATTAAAAGTTTACATAAGGACCCGTTTTCATCTTGTTTGATCTTTCCAGTGACAGTATTGTCTGGTATTGTAAATCGTAGGCGGTAAGATCTCTACTACATAATTATGATTTAATTTATGACAAACACTATCCACAGACAGGACAATAACATTCAAAGGGAACAGTTTTTCTAGGACACGGGTTTAATAATAAAGA
Source organism: Sardina pilchardus (assembly GCF_963854185.1). NCBI lineage: Eukaryota > Metazoa > Chordata > Actinopteri > Clupeiformes > Clupeidae > Sardina > Sardina pilchardus. The sequence goes on along the minus strand of NC_085000.1, from coordinate 21,324,113 downwards.
CTTGACTAATAGTTTGTTCTTTGAACTAAGTGTTCAAACAACATTCAAACAACTTTAAAAGGTGTATTTTAATGCACTTTGCTAGACAGTGATATGAACAGATGTAAATTGAGAATATTACAGTGTAATATTGAGAATACTAAATTGAGAATATTACACTGTAATCTTCTCAATATATAAAGGGCACAGGCAGATGCAGCCTCCACTCACCAGAGTCTTTGCAGCCAAACTTGACGGCGGGGTCGCACATGTGCGTGACCCCCTCGCAGTTCTTCTCGTCGCTCAAGTCCATGCAGTCGGTGTCGCCGTCGCAGCGCCAGCGCATGGGGATGCACAGGCCGTCCATACGGCACTGGAACTCATCCGTGTGGCAGCCGCCAGGGGGGCGCGTGGCTGGAGGAGAGGAGAGGAGAGGAGCGAGGGATGGAGGGAGGAGAGGGAGGAGAGGAGGAGACGGAGGGAGGGAAGAGAGGAATGGAGGGAGGAGAGGGAGGAGAGGGATGGAGGGATGGAGGGAGGAGAGGGAGGAGAGGGATGGAGGGAGGAAAGGAGGAGGGATGGAGGAGGGAGGGATGGAGACAGAGAAAGAGGGAGGGATGGATGTAGACAGAGAAAGAGGGAATGAAAGTTGGGAGGGAGGGAAAGAGAGAGAAAGAGGGAAGGAGAGGTGGAAGGGATGGAGGGAGGGAGGATGGAGACAGAGAAAGAGAGAGAGAGAAGGAGAGAGGGATGAAGGCAGGGAGTGTGGGAGGGATGGAGACAGAGAAAGAGAAAGAGAGGGAGAGAGGGAAAGTCCGTGTCAGAGCGTGAGAACGGTGTTGGAGCAGCTGAGGGCCAGCAACTAGCTGAATGGCTGAAGTGGCGGCCAGCAGCGCGGACACTAATGAGCACGCCAGCGGCCATGTTTGACGTCATCCCGGAGAAACAAGTGTCAGAAACAAGCAGGAGAGCAGGAGGAGGGCGTGCGGGGGCCAAGCCAAACACTGGGCAAAACTTAGTTTCCCATGCGCCCCAAGCCCAGCGAGGGCGTGCGACCATTAAGGGCCCGCGGAGGACTGCTGGGGAAGTTATAATGATGCCCCCCCCCCCTCATTGAGAGAGAAGGTCACATGTTGGCACGGGGCGAAAGGCTAAAAGGTGCTGGCGCTTGGCACGGCGCGCTGCCTCCACATGTCGGGCACCAGCCAAGTCCCCGCATTTCATGCTCTCTCTCCGCGCCCCAGATGACTTCCAGATGGAGAGCGTTTGACGGCGGCGGCGCCCGCCCTCCCCCCCCCCCACGCGGTCCTCTGTTCTCGTGACGGCCGCCCGGGTCCCCTGTCTGCCAGTCGGGGGACGCAGGGGAGGCTCAGTGGTGCGTGTGGTGCCAGGCTGGTTTCGTGGCATCGCGTGCGGGAGGGGGAAAAAACACTCTCAAGAGGGCACCACAGGCCTGAATGGGCCGCCTGAAAAACCCAGGCACGGTTAGAGCCAGACCCCCGGTCTCTCGGTCGCCGAGTCCCCCGGTAACCCTGGCCCTCGTTTGAGGCCCTCGGCTTGGCTCTCCGCCCCGTCTTCACCAGATCCAAACCCCGAACTAACTCCACTGCCATCGTCGGGGCCTGTGGATGTTTTTTTCCCCCCCTCCGTTTCAACATGGAATCAATAAAACAACGTTAAAAAATGCTGTACAACTCCATGTGGTAAACACGAACATTTCCTGGCAAGCGGAAGGTTTCGCAAGCGAGAAAAAGAGCCCCATTGTTGCGTGCGGTCGCGGGAGAAATGCAGAGAGGGCTCGGCAGACCACATCTGGTAAACCTGTGGCATTTTCAAGCACATCGGCACTCAGCGCGCGGGTTTACATTTAGACGTTTAACTGCGCGGTGGACACAGGCGTGCTGGCACAAGGCGGCTGCGTTCTCCAGAAACTATGTGTTTTCCCAGCCAGCAGGTGTGAAAATGGCACTAATATTATCCTAACGTTGCTAACTATGTGGGCAAACACTTACACCTCACTTTTTTTTAATGCGTTCTTGTTGGTCTCTACAGTCTGTCAACACTTAAATAGACTGTGTCTATTAAATAGTCTCGACAGTCAAACAACAATAAGTAGACATTTTAATGCAAGGGCACTTTAGGGAGGATTACAAGAACTATGAAACCACTATTCCATTAGTCTCAGCAGAACAATTTGGGGCAGGCATTTCTCGTTCACTCAGAGTACAGAGGGGGGAGATGGGAATGGTATCGGGAAAGGATGACTGATCGGAATCAAACTCAGATGGGCACACATAATGTGGTTGGGATTCTGGGATCTGTCCTGAACAAGGCATTCCTTGAGTGGGGCTATCCTAACACAACCCCACTCCATCTCTGCGCCACCAGTAACCACCGCATGTTTCATATTCCATTCCATTCCATTCATTACCTACAAAAGCAACCACTTGATATCATTTAAATATTTTGTAATAACAATTCCCAACTTCCAGAGTAAGAAGAGAGAGCAAATAGAGTCAGATGAGTAGCACTGTACAAACTAGAAAAGCACTCAGTGAGCGCAAACCAAACACAATTTAATCGTTTCTTCCTTGGGTCATTTCAGACTTTCCTTGACATTTCATCGAAATCCATCCATAGCTTTTTGAGTTATCTTGCGAACAAACTGACAGACAAACAAACAAACAAACCCCGATGAAAACATAACCTTCTTGGTGGAGGTAATTAATATGCAATGTAAACAAGCTTCTCTGACACTTGCAGAATGACAGTCTCCACTGATTGCCAAATATTAACACCCAGGACTTCATTGGAACTACTTTGGGGGCTGGAGAACATCACAAACAATTACTGAAGAATTTGTATTCCAGCAGTGAAACTCTAAGGCAGTGAATTTTGTGCTCCTGAGCCCTTCGGACTAATGAAGGTGAGACTGCAGACGCCCTGATCTGGGCACAGTCTCCGCAGTGTCTCACCTTGGTTGGTGCAGTTGGCGTGAGTCTCGTCGCTGTGGTCTGCACAGTCATTGTCGCCGTCGCAGGTCCAGTACTCGGGGATGCAGCGGCCGCTGTTGCACTTGAACTGCACCCCCGAACACGAGTGCGTGCAGCCCGCCTCATCACTGTTGTCTCCGCAGTCGTTATCTGTGCATCATCATCATCATCACACAAACACACACACACACACACAGATAGACAGATGCACACAGACACACACAGACAAACACATACACACACAGACACACACAAACACACACAAACACACACACACACACACACACACAGACACACACACACACACAGACACACACACACAAACACAGAATAGACAGTAAGATATATAAAAATGAAGTCAATCAAAGTTCATGAAAGATGCAGATATAAGAATAAAACTAAGTTAACTGATTTTGCACCAAAGGCCGTCTGTCTTCATTCTAGCCTTCAGTTGCATTAAGGTGCTGTACACTGTACTCACCGTTATCACAACGCCAGTTGATGTTGATGCAGCGGCCATTGTTACAGGTGAACTGGGTGAGGGGGAAGCAGGTCGGATAGGCTGTGGGGACAGCAATAGCCCATTTCAGTCACATTATGTGTAAACACACACACACACACACACACACACACACACACACACATTACATTATATCTCTGAGGCTTCTGGGTCTAATGTCTTCAAATGTAATAATATTTGTCCAGATTGGTCAGTGAAGGTGCAAAGGCATCACTGAATGTGTTGTGTGAGTGAGCTTGCTTGCACATCAGAGATTAGCCACTGACCACACGAGGCAGGCTCGTCCGAGCGATCTCCGCAGTCGTCGTCCAGGTCACAGGTCCAGGACTGGGGGATGCAGCGGCCACTGGCACAGGCAAACTGATTGGGCGGACACGTACGAGCTGGAGGGGGAGGGGGGGGGGGGGGACAGATCAGGTTAAAGATCAGGAGTGGGTGGGAGGGATATCACCCATCAGTCACTGGGTTCCTTCCCATCCAGCTTAATAAGATGTATGATGACGTAACGGAAACCAAGTGTTTATGTTTTCATCCCTCGCCCTAACACTTCTTTTTGAGAGGCAAGGGCTAGGGGCAAGGGGTAACATAGAGAATTGGGACCGGGCCTTAATAAGGTGAATTGTGAGTGTGTTCATTTGTGATTATGGAGGAGGAGGAGGAGGGCACCTGAGCAGGTGGTGTTGGACTCGTCTTCATCATTGCCACAGTCGTTGTCTCCATCGCAGACCCAGCGCAGGGGGATGCAACGGTTGTTGTCACACTTGAAGCGGTCTGAAGGGCAGGTGTGCTGGTCTGGAAACAGTCACAGAGACACATAAGCTTTCGTCTGCCTCGAACGTCCCCGTCTGGTCGGGATTTATTTTTAAATAAACTGTCCTTGTCATTGTTTACGCTTTTTCTCCCCACAGGCTGTTGTCGTCGTCTCATTTTTAAATAGTTTTGCTGTGAGCACAACTGCCTCAACCCACGATGAAGGATTAAAATAAATGTGTGTGTGTGTGCGTGTGTGAGTGTCAGCGATAGGAAAAAAACGGACAGAGAAAAGGACAGAGCTGAGAAGCAACCATATGGTTTCAAATCACATAATCTGATGGAGAACAATGGGCTCTGGGAGAAAAGTTGGCAGAGACCGAACGCACTAAAATATGCATTGAAATTTCAAGCCTAAGCTGCCTCAGCGCCGCCGGCGGCAACGGAAAAGGCACCATCCCACTCACGGCAGAGGTCCGGTGACTCGTCACTGTTGTCCAGACAGTCGTTGTCTCCGTCGCACTTCCAGCGCTCCTGGATGCAGCGGCTGTTCTCGCAGGCGAACTCGCCAGCCTGACACTGCGGGGGAGGCTGGTAGGAGGGGTTGGCTGGGAGAAGAGAGGGGGGCAGAGAGGGCAGAGGGGTCAGACTTGACAGTAGCCCGGAGGGACGAGAAGCGGTTAATTCTCCATCGGGGGAAGATATTTCGCTCTCGCGCCGCAATTTGTCGGCTGACAAGTCGCCCACTCACCTTGGCAGGTGATGTTGTGGGTGTCGAGGATCTGGTCATCTGGACAGCCACACGTCCTGCCGCTGGGAATGGCCAGACACAGACTGCTGCAGCCGCCGTTATTGACACGACACAAGTTGGTACCTACAACGGAGAAGCGCACGATTTCAGTCAAGGGCACAGATCTCTCAGTCAGACATACAATGCGTGCTTTGTAAATAAGCAGGGCAGATAATGGCCAAGGCCGGGTTTCCCAGATTCATTAAGAAGCTCTTAATTGCTAGGAACTTCTTAGGAGCGTTCTTAGAACGTTCTTAAAGCGCTCCTAAGAAGTTCTTAGCACTCAAGAGCTTCTTAACGAATTTGGGAAACCCGGCCCAAGACTCTACTGAAGCGGTCATTAGTGCCATGCCAGAGGGAGAAGGCGCTGTAAAAGATCGGTGGAGGAATTATTCCTGCGGTCACCTTGTTGCTGTTGAGCGTCGTAAGTGCGGATCTCGTAGATGGGCGGCCGCTCCACTCGCAGGAGGGTGACGTTCTTGGTCTCTTGATCGACCTTGTAGATGCCGCCGCCTCGGTACTCATTCCAGAACAGGAAGTTTTTGTAGTGGCTCAAGCCGAAGGGGTGGGTCAACTCCGGTCCTTCGTACACGGTCTAAATCAGAACCAAAGCGTCTCATACACATCCACGATCATCTGCTATATCAGTGCATGCTTCTATAAATATCTAACACTGTGGTTGAATGTGCACAGCACAACCAAATCCCACCAGAATCTAAACGGACAATTATATTTGGTCAACAATTCTAATTAAATCAAAAACTAGTTTCCAAATCGTGTGTGATGTGCAACGGAACTCTGTGTCTGACCCTGCGCTCCGTGGTGTTGATGAACACCATCTCGATGCGGTCGTAGAAGGCGTCCACCCAGTAGAGGATGCCGTTGGGGATGTCCAGCGTAAGGCCGTTGGGCCACAGCACCGTCTTGGCGGTGAGGAAGACGCCGGCGTTGGTGCCGTCCATCCAGGCCCTCCTGATGCTGCCGCGGTTGGTGCCCGTGGGCTCCTCCTCCCAGTCCGTCCAGTACATCCACCTGGAAGAGAGCCAGCAGCTCAGGTCAGCACTGATCGGACTTCCAAGAGGTCCAGTTCAGGATCACAAGGGGCTCCTCTCTCAGGGGACAGAGAGCGATAGATACTCTGCGGATGCTATGTGTCCCTATTTTAAACATCTGTTTGCAAAATGCATATTGTGCTAATATGACTAAGACTTCTATTTACAAGTATGCGGGAGAACAGAACATCAGAAGATTTTGATATGACATGATTAAAAGTGCCTGGTTCAATTTAAAGAACAGGTTAATGTACAGACAGAATTAAATGGATTCCATGTTATAGCACTTAGAGCTTGAGCAGCTGTGGTCTGGTCACTCACCCATTCTGAGGGTCCACCACGATGGCTCTCGGGTGAGTCATCCCGCCCTCGATCAGGGTCTTGCGCGTCTGAGAGGCCTTCTCCAGCCGGGCCACGTTGATGGTCTTCTTGGGCCCGTCGTCCGTCCAGTACAGGTTCTTGCCCATCCAGTCCACGGCCACCCCCTCCACCGTGTGGATCCCTGTGAAACCGAACAGGAAGCAAAAATAAAACAAGAGACAGGAGAGAGACCCACTGAGAAAGTCACGTACAGTGACTATTAACGGGGCGACTCTCAGCAGTTCTTAGCCCCAAATTTGAAATGAGAAAGAGATCTGCAGTGCAGAGAGCCAGGCCCTTCTGAGTCATCCCAGCAGCATCCGCGACTCAAAGGCACACCGAGGTGTTTCATTTCTGGGCTCCCTTCCCCTCCGGCTCCACTGATTTTCTCTATAGATGTCCTTTTAAGCCGACCGCAAGCATTTACCCACCATCAGATACTACCTGCACTCCAGGAGGAAGTGTTTTCCAGGCAGACCGTTTTCCTTTTTCCTTTATTACGGTCACTTGAAATCAATTCCTACCCGGCGTCCTATCTGTTATTCCCTCGGAGCCTGAGCTCTTTGCAGTCACGTCTCGCTAACAATCTCCTCATCGAATCTCGCTTCCATTCAGCGTGGAGGCTTCCTTCTTTAATCAAGCACTCAGCCTCAGTAAGGTCTGTCTGTCCTTCACCGAGAACCCTCGGACCTCGCTGGTCTGGCTTATCGTACCTTGCTTAATTATAGTGTCCCTCTCCGTGCCATCGATCTTTTGGCGGCCGATCAGGTAGCTGGTGGCGTCGGCGAAGTAGATGAACTCGGTCTCGGCGTGGAAGTCCAGGGCCCGTGGGTTCATCAGGTTCTCGATGGGGATCATGTACTCGTCCGGCACCTTGGCGTTTAGGTCCATGCCACGGATGATGCCGGGCCTCCCCTTCCCGTACACCAGGAACAGCTCGTGGTCCGGTTCTGTGGAGAACAAAACTAGATCAGATAACACCGTCTGGGGCAGCCCCGAGCAGCTTCACCAACCAGAGAACTCTCTACATTTTCCGTCTAGTGTTCCTTCCAATCCCCTGGCTGCTAGTCTCCACTTTCTGCATCAATGTCTCCCTCACCACTTTAGGGAGTTCTATATGCATCTCCTCAGGTTTGGGATGTACTGTACGAGAGACTGAAGGCCATTAGAGCATGTGTTTTTCCTTCTGATCTGTGTGTACTACTGTACTTCCTCTAAGCGCTACTTCCTCTGAGTCCCACGTCACAGACAGGATTACCTGCTACAGTGCTGTGGAGCTGTTGGTGCGTTGTGGGTGGGGTGCGGGTGCGTTGTGGGTGTGGTGCGGGTGCGTTGCAGAGTGTAGTGTGGTGCCCGGTGCGTTGTGGGTGTGGTGCGGGTGCGTTGCAGAGTGTAGTGTGGTGCCCGGTGCGTTGTGGGTGTGGTGCGGGTGCGTTGCGGGACTCACTCTTGCAGGACTTGCCGTCGCTGCCCAGGCTGAAGCCAGAGCGGCAGCGGCAGGTCCGCATCTTGTGGCTGTTGCCCAGCAGGCACATGTCCGAGCAGCCGCCAGGCTTGCCGTGCTGATCAGAGGCACACGCGTGACTCCTCACTGCCAACAGAGAGCACCGCAGCACAGGGAGAGAAGGAGACCAGAGAGGACAAGAGGGAAAGAGGGGAAGAGAATAAATGAGGAGGATTAGAATTGTGATTAGGAAGAAAGAGGAGTTCAGGACCGGTGAGTCATTACATTACATTACATTACGTTACATTACGTTACAGTTACATTTACATTACATTTCATTTGGCTGACGCTTCTTAACCAAACCGACTTACAACATGGTAATAATAAAATTTTACAACAATAAAACAACAAGCACAATAAGTGCATCAATGAGTGTAGCAAGTGCATCAATCAGTCACAACACAATGACCCTAATAAGAACCGTTGTATGTAATGACCATGCCCTGTTATCTGGCCTGCTTGTCAGTAGTATCTATTTATTTATTTTGTCTTTTAATTTATTTCTGAAGTTGAGTTCTGACACTTGAGGAATTTCAATACTTATAAATGCTTAGGGATTTGGTTAGACTACAAGTTCAACTTAACAGTCTCTTCTATATGCATACAGTAAGTCTTACCAGAGAGTTTCAAAGGCACACTGCTTATTAACTTAAAAAAGCCTTTACTTTTAGGGGCTTACGCGTTGCGACAACAATGCCTTCCTCAGAGCTACTTATGAACGCGTAGTTATGAGTACACGACAATAAACGTTGAACTTGAACTTGTGTGTAGTGACGTGGGTCGTGTGGTCACCTGGGGGCTGGCGTCTCTGGTGGTACACGTGGAGGGCACCTCCCTTGTCCACCCGGGTCACCACATGGAAGTCCGACCGGTTGAAGCGGTTGACGCGGATGACACTGGTCTTGGGCTGCATGTTGGCGTTGTCCGAGTTGGTGGCGTACAGGTAGTTCTCGAACACAGTCAGGCCGTACAGGTGCTCGATCTGACCAATGGACAAAAAAAAAGAGACAAAAAGACGAGAGGAAGGGTGTGCTTAGAAAATACTGTTTTGAGTGGAAATTTTTGCAAGGTCAAAATTACACAGAGCACTTACATTCTTTGGTCCCTAGACACGCCATTAAACTAATTGAAAACTGATTTTCAAATGTGGACTTCATCCAAGCGCAACTATGCTTGCCATGGATTCATTCCAAAAGTTCCACAAAGTACTGTGTGCAATCACAGCAATCACTGCAAAAAAAAAAAAAAAAGGCTCTCTTCGTCTCAGGCATGCGGCGCTCTGCTACGCAGCTGACACAGTTCTGACCATGGCGTGGCAACTCTGTGCACCAATCTGACATTTGCAAAATGTAAAGTAATCGCTTTCCTTCCTGGACATCGACTTTTCGCCGGTCTCTTTCTGACCCTGACACAGCCGCCCATTTCAGACAAGTGATTTGATAAATCTCATGAGAATCATTCGGAGCGCTTCCGCGGTGCGCTCGGCTTTTGAGGGGGGAGGGGGGCTGGGCATTCAGCAGTGGCAGAGTAATTGGTTTTAAAGAGACTGGTGAAAAGCGTAGCCCGCGGCTGGCTACGGGCCTGACCCGTTGCCCAAACAGCGCAGCCAAAATGCCAAACAGAAAACAGTTTTGTTTCGTAACAGTCTACGTCTCAATGACAGAATGTGTGTCTGAGAGAGAATCAAAGAGGGTGTATATATATGTGTGTGTGTGTGTGTGTGTGTGTGTGAGTGTGTGAGAGAGAGAGAGACAGAAAAAAACAGAGAGAGAGAGAGAGAGAGAGAGAGAGAGAGAGAGAGAGAGAGAGAGAGAGAGAGAGAGAGAGAGAGAGCACAGCAGTGAGACTAATGACCAATGGGTTTCTTTTAAACATGGATGCTGCCTTAGGCTCGCTGCTTTCATTAAGCTCATTACTGGGACAGAAGCGTGCGCCCAGGGCCCCGTCTGACGGAGGAGCAGACCAGAGCCATGCCGCTACAGCACATCACAGACACAGCCTCAATCTCCTCAACTCAGCCCCCAACACACACACACACACACACACACACACACACACACACACACACACACACACACACACACACACACACACACACACACGCACACGCACAGTCGCACACGCACACGCACACAAACACGAAGATACAGCATGCGCGCGTGCACGCGCACACACATACGCACACACGTACGCTCATACATACGCATACATACACACACACACACACACACACACACTTCCAGCCTTGACACCCCAGACGGAGCACCACCCAAGACGAGCCCAGGAGATCCAGCAGACTCCCTCCAGGCCCAGCACCTGGCACCAGGATGGATGGCGAGCGCTAGCAGGGCCACTTTCCCTGCGCTTCTCCACAGACGGGACGCTTAACGGCCGGCGCTCACGGCCCTGGCTTTGACAAATGGGCTGGGCGAGGCTGATCGACAGCTGTGGTGATGGGGGCAACAGGGCGAGCAGGGGGGGGGGGGGGGGGCTGCAGAGACCTGACCACAGACCTGTGAGTGTTGTCCAGGGACGTGTGGCTGGGGGGGGGGGGTGTGAGAGGCAAGAGAGGAGACCCAATCAGAGGGAGAGATGGAGCACTACAGTGAGGATGGATGGGGCTCCCAAAACGCCTGCCAAAGCTTTCATACGAGGGGTGTGTGTGTGTGTGTGTGTGTGTGTGTGTGTGTGTGTGTGTGTGTGTGTGTGTGTGTGCGCATGTGTGTGTCTCACCAGTAAGCCCTGAATGATGGTGTGTCTGTTCCTGCCCTCGTAGTCCACCACCTCGATGTAGTCCAGGTAGGCGTCGGCCCAGTAGACCAGCCGGCTGACCAAGTCCAGCGTGATGCCGTGGGGGAAGACGATCTTGCTGTCCACCAACTTGGTGCGGTTCTGACCGTCCATGTCACAGCGCTCCACCTTAGGAATCTGCCCATAGTCAGTGAAGAACACCTTCCTGTATGGCAGACACAGAGAGACAAACAGAGTTTTGCCATCAAAATCAGCGTGCAATTAATAGACAAACTTAAACAGGCATTGTCTTATTTTATTTACGAATTAAAAGTTTCAGAATGCTTCTTTAATCCATGGTCATGTGCATTAAGAGTGGCGATATCTCCAATTTTGCAATCGAGACATCCTAGAGATTGCAAAAGCTAACTTATAACCCAGATGACTCAGTCATTAAATGATGTCCAAACCTTAATGCAAGACTGACTCAATACATTGCGGGTGATTTTATGATGATCCTTGCATTTTCTGTGCCTGCTTTTAGAGAAGTGAGAGAAAGTCTCACTTTGTGTGTGACTAAATATCACTAAGCATCTGTGATTATAATTATAACATTTAAGCTAATTAAATAGCTAATTTCCTTTTTCAATTACCAAAAGATGATTTTTTTTGGTACTTTGGGGTTAACTGTAACCATTTTCTGAGGCTGTTGAATGGTGCACAGGTGGCCTGTTGATTTGAATGGTGAATGGTGAACAGGTGGCATGTTGATTTGGTGCCTTTTAAATGGCCTCATAAATGGTTACAGTTAACCCCAAAGTACCATTTTTTTTATTACCCTTTTATTAAACTTTAGCATGGGTTCTTGACTTTTGCACAGCACTGTACACAAAATATTAGATCAATTACACTAGTATGAGTTTTCATTCTCCTCGTACAAGTCAGACGGAGTAAAGAGAACTCCACTGAATCTGAACCACGCTTCTGTCATGTCTGTGTCTGAGTGATAGTTGCTGACACCAAGGGAAGGGAAGGGAGTTGGCCAAAATATTCTTGCACAATCAAATGAAAGACAAATGAAAAAGAAGAACAGATGGATGGAAAGTGGTCTGGAGGGGAGGGGAGGGGAGGGGGGGGCTCACCCCATGGTTGGGTCCAGGGCGATGGCCTTGGGGTTGTAGAGCTCCTGGTCCAGCAGGGTGACGCAGGTGGAACCGTCTTTACTGCACACGAAGATGCGGTCGTCCATGTCGTCCACAAAGTAAAAGTTTCCCGTTAGCCAGTCGATGGCCATTTGCTCCACATCTGAGAGAGAGAGAGAGAGAGACACGGGAGACACAGAGACAGAGAGAGCGAGAGAGAGAGAAAAGAGACAGACAGTCAGTCACGGAGATTGATGAGTTTTTGCCACCATCCTCCTCTGATGAGTGTGCGGGATTGATATCTGTTATTGGGGCCGCTCTGGAGATGGATTGCTTGAGGTCAGCTGTTTGCTGGGGCGTGGCGAGTGGATGGATGGAGGGATGGAGGGATGGAGGGGGGGGCTGAGACGGAGAGAGAGAGAGATGAAGGATGGCCCACTCGGAGCTGCACCCCAATCAGGTGTGCTGGACTGAGACCACAGCCCACCCACCCACAAGAGGACCGCGAGGGACCGAGACACACATCCATCTTCCTCCTGCTCCCCACTCCTCTTCATCCATCATCATCTCTATCCATCTCAACCCGCATCACTACAGTCATCATATTCCCATTCTGTGCATACGTGCACAACAACAGGGAGAGGGAAGATCAAAACAGAATTGCTAAGACGTATTATATTTCACAGCCTATTTTCATAAGCGAGACTGGTTGCAAATATGCTGACTACAGACATCGGCAAACAAAACGGAAGTCTCTTGATAGAAATGATGGAGGAACTGACATGAAACACGGCGTGGCATTTAGGACTGTCTGATTTGTCAACCAGAAGTGTGCTGGGGATGTTGAGTGGAGTAAGGATGTGTGCTCGGATCGAATGTTTGTTGACATTTTTCGCTGTGATTCTTTTCATGCTGAAGGAAGCAGCCTGGATTCATACGCCACTTCATGTGCAGTGGCTTTTGCTCTGAACAAAAACAATCCGAAAGACATGAGCGGATACACAGATGATCTATGGACGTGGATACTACAACACTGCTCCTTCACAAAACAAACATTCTTCAAGCCTTTGGCATAAAAGCAATAAACAGTGGCTGGGGAGTTGTGCATCTGTGTGTGTGCGCGTACGTGTGTGTGTATGCGTGTCCATATATTAGCCCCGGCCAAAGGCTGACTCACTGAAGTCACAAGACTTCACATTGTTCATTCAACATGTGAAAACGCAGTCCCTACAAAGCCTTCCATTTCCAAAACACTAAACATGCCCAGACAAACACATCCACCAACAAATGATCATGCTAATACAAAAAAGCATCATCAAAACACTGTGGGCAGGAGGCACATGTTACGACACAGGCAATGAGCGGCAGAAAGACCTGCATTTCACCACTGACTGCCATAACAAGTCCTCATAAGCGTTAGAGCGTGCGGTGACAGCTGTTCGTGCTGTTCATGGGGGTCTGTTTGTCGAGGCACCTGCCGGTGGAGCTGCTGGCCCAGGAGGAGTGGCTCACGGCGGACTAGTCAACGGGACACGCGGACTGGAGGAGTCGGATGGAGGAGAGGGGGGATCTTTCCAGTAGTCCGTGTACAGGCACCGGCACTGGGCCCTCTTCTTAATGGCACAGCATTGGCCTTAACTCTCCCACTTCTCCAATGCTAGCTTTTGTACACACACTCAAAGAGAGGGAGGGGGGGTGGGAAGAGAGAGAAAGAGTGTCTGAGTGAGAGAGCGAAAAAGAGAGGGAGAGGAAGAGAGAGAAAGAGTGTGAGAGAGAGAGAGAGAGAGAGTGTGTGAGAGAGAGAGGAGAGAGAGAGAAAAAGAGTGTTTGAGAGAGAGAGGAGAGAGAGAGGGGGAGAGAGAAGGGGGGGCAGATAAAGCAGCCTCTCTTTCTGGCACTGCAGACATGAAATAATGCTGGCAGAATATGGAGGCCTCTCCAGGCTGCCCCCGCCCTCTTGTTCTCCCTCTCTCTCTCTCCCTCTCTTTCCCCCTCTTTATCTCTACCTCTCTTTCTCAAATGCAGGCACTCTCTCTTTCTCTCACGCAAACACTAACAATAAGAGTCTTTCTGAGAGTGGGTAGTGACTGGGCAGGCAGTGTCCCAGCTGCCTCCCATGATGCTTTGTGCCTAAACAGCTGCCACCTTCATTTCCTTTCAGGGTTTGAGCTGATGCACGGCAACCCCACATGCACTTAAGGCACACACACACACACACACACACACACACACACACACACACACACACACACACACACACACACACACACACACACACACACACACACACACACACACACACACACACACACACACACAAGGCTTCTTTCCATGCCATTATGTTCCTCGCCCATCCATTCCTGAGGGTACACAACCCCTCCATCCGATAAAACCCTTGCCTGCTTTTTTGGGAACTTTAACGGAGCCGAGTTTCTCTGTGCCAGTGAGCACGGTGGCCATTCTCTCCCTGCTGAAGCTTAAGTAACCACCCTGTCCTGGCCATGGGTAGAGTGTGTGTGCGACTGTGCGTGCGTGTGTACGTGTGTGTGTGTGTGTCTGTGTGTGTGTGTATAGAGGGGGATATGTCACTAATGCAGTGTTTCACACCCATGCTGAATCCCTCCAGCAAAGGCCCTTTGTGGCGCTGCCAAGCGAGCGCATGCTATATTTCACAGCCCAGCTCTGGAGCAGGTGGCTCCTATCCAGAACGGAACTCCATTGTTGACTGTGTTTTTGGCATAACAGCCCTCCATCTATTCTAATGTTAGAGGAGAGGGAGGGGGAGGGGGAGGGGGGGGAATCGTAAATATGATTTCCAATTTAAAAAGAAGGGGACGGACCAGAGGAATTCCTGATGGACAGACTGAATGGATTGAGCGATCAAACTCAAAGCTGCTAAATGGAGAGGGCCAACACAGGGAGGAGAGAGAGAGAGAGAGAGAGA
>NC_085000.1:21296849-21304349 GCF_963854185.1 Sardina pilchardus | reverse complement strand
TGTTTCTGCAGAAACCTTTTTGCAATTCTGGGATCTACGACTGAATCATTTCTCAAATTGCGAATGAATACACATAGCGGATGTCTGATGTTCGTGGCGTTCCAATGTCAGTCATAAGTTATATTCCCAATGAGACGTTTGCGAAATGTTCTGGCAGTTTAAAGCAATCTCATGATTCAGACCTCATGCTCATTAAAAATAACCTCGCACTTCCCTAAAGTGTGTCTAGGACGCAGCTTCCTCAAAGTGCCGTCTTGCTTCTCAGCATCTTCTCAAACCTGCTTCCTTCACGCTTTTTCTCGCCCACGGCACATTGTTCCAGTCAGCACTTGTTTGTGTGCTTCTCGCTCTTGGTCTCATTTGCTCCCAAACACACATTTTGCTTTAAACATATCTGGGGCTAAAAGTGACATGCGGCAGCAGAGTCTGGATCTGGACTAACTTCACTGTCCTCGAAGTACCCCTGCTGAGTGAACACACACACACACACACACGCACGCACGCACAAACACAAACACTCAAAAACACAAACACACACACTCAAACACACACTCACTCAAACACACACTCACTCAAACACACACACACACACACACACACACACTCAAACACACACACACACACACACTCAAACACACACACACACACAGCTGTCTGGGTGTCCCTGCTGAGATGCGGTGAGTTGGAGGCGCCTTGGCTCTGTGCGTTGTGGTGTGGTGAGGTTGGGTGCGGAGTGGAGCGCTTCTAAAAGGCACCCTTGACATTTCCCTTTCTGAAGACTCATCAGCTTCCACCCGTGCCTAAGGCCACCTCTCAGAACGGCTGCCTAAGCATCTGATCCTCAAGTCAACGCTAAAAACAAACCCTGAAGTGCAACGTGCTGTAAAAATGCACCATCTTCACCCCAGCACTGTTACTCCAGCGGGGAGGGATCTGTTGAGCAGAGTGAGTGAGTGAGCTGAGCTGAGCTGGAGAGGTACTGACAAAGCACGATAAATCTCATCACTAACCCCCCCCCCCCCCCCCATTTCTTTTCTCTCTGAAGGGCCTGGAGTGAGAGCACACTGGCCTGGCTTGATTTAGTGCCATGTGTCAGTCACCACTACACACAGATATCTCATCCCTCACATGTAAGGGAGGAACGACGCTGCTTGGCTGAGCAGTTTTGCAAGAGTTGCTCCCCCACCCCCCACCCCACCCCACCCCGAGTTGTTGTGTGTTGCGTACTGGAAAGGGCCGTTGAGATTTTGCAGATATTGCCACCATGAAGTTTCCACTGGCCTGACGGCGTCTTTTGTTCGATGTGGGAAAGTTTTTACAAAACGTGTGTCATCCCGGAGCGCAGAAGGCAGCCCAGAACTATAAAACCAGGCGTGACATCTGAGCTGTAGATCGTAAAAGAACGGGCCACGCCATCAGACACACTCCATTAGGGTCAACGGACAACAGGATGAGTCTGGACAAACCAGGGGCCAGGGTGCATTCAACTCCCGATTCCACCAGTTATCCAGACGTTTACAACTGCAGGCATTAGTCATACAAGCCACTGCAGCCCAGAAGAGCAACACATCTCTGAGCAACGACAGCTAACTGTTGCCAAAGAGAGTTGCCTTACACTTGCAGTACGTCAACAACAGCCAATTTCTCACTTGGATAATACTGTTTTTGATAAACTCCAGTCTGACCAATTCGGTTGTTGACAGCCACAGAGAGAATGTGTGTGTGTGTGTGTGTGTGTGTGTGTGTGTGTGTGGGGGAGGGGGGGGGGGTACTCACGGTGCAGGCTCAGGGAGATGTTGACCACGTGGACGTCTGTGAAGGTCTTGGCGTTGGCGATCTTGGCACACTTGAGCTGCTTGTTGCCGGGGCCGTCGCCCATGTGGATCCAGCAGACGGTGTCGTTGGCGTAGACGAAGTCCATGGCCGTGGTCTGCTTGGTGGGCACGGTGAAGGGCTGCGAGCCACTCAGCAACGTGGCCTGGATGCTCTGCGAGTTGGCGATGAGGAGCAGGGGTGGACGGTCCACGGGAACTGGACACAAAAGGAGGAGCAGGAGGGGACAGGTGGGGAGGAGAGCAGGAAAATAGATTTAGAGAGCACAGCAAGTAAAGTTAAAACATCCGTCCATCAACAGCCTGTGCCCATGGTTGCTTAAAGGGATATTCCACCATTTTTGGAATTAAACTCATTTTCCACCTCCCCTCACCAGACTCACAGAATGGCTGGATGAATGGGAAAAAGGTAAATATCAATTGTAAATATCAGTTTGTTTTGCTCAAGGGGAGGGGGGGGGTTAGCTTTATTCCCCAAATGGTGGACTATCCCTTTAATGATTCTTGAAAAGTCTTCTGTACTCATAAGAATCTGGGCAAATATTTCTGAGGATATACGAGAGAGGGTGACACAAATAAAAAAAAAGGGAAAAAGAAGCTATTGCAGCCTACCATTTTTGGCCTTGCAGGAGCGATTGTCCAGCTGTGACAGGTAGCCCTCCACACAGCTGCAGGCGTAGGAGCCGTCCAGGTTGGTGCAGTTCTGACTACAGGTCCCATACAACACTCATTAAAATCTGTCAACACACACACACACACACACACACACACACACACACACACACACAATGGGATTAGTAGTGATCACAATTACAAAGACCTGACAATAACAAGTGGACTGCTGATTAACTGAAGACCTGCACACAAAAGTTTACACAGAAACTTTACACATAACCGTTGGTTTGCACAAATAACAATTCTATTCATGGGTTCCATTAGGTTCCCTTCCACAGATGTATAAAATCAAGCACCTTGATTATCAATGCAGACTGCATGTTGCTTGATTAATACACCTGTGCAAAGGGACCTGATGAAACCCATGAATAAGACGGCAAGAACCAAGACTCTCACTGAATTATCTGAGTGCATTCATGGGGGGACAGAATAAAATAGAAAACAGAAGATCACCTTTGCACATCTTGCCGTCCTCTGCAACCTCGTAGCCGTTCTTGCAGTAGCACTTGGGGCCCGCCGTGGTGACGGCACACTTGTACTGGCAGCCATGGGTGGTGCAGTTGGGCCTCAACTCTGCAAGGCAACACACACACAGCGTCAAACACACTCACCTCACACAACAGTGCAATTAGATGTTCACACACGCACGCACACACACACACACACACACACACACACACACACACACACACACACACACACACACACACACACACACACACACACACACACACACACACACACACACACACACACACACACACACACACACACACACACACACACACACACACACACACACACACACACACACACACACACA
Organism: Sardina pilchardus; assembly: GCF_963854185.1. NCBI lineage: Eukaryota > Metazoa > Chordata > Actinopteri > Clupeiformes > Clupeidae > Sardina > Sardina pilchardus. The sequence continues at coordinate 21,301,019 of NC_085000.1, read as the reverse complement.
CACACACAGCGTCAAACACACTCACTCACACAACAGTGCAATTAGATGTTCACACACACACACACACACACACACACACACACACACACACACACACGCGCACACACACACACACACACACACACACACACACACACACAGAGCGTCAACACACACTCATACAACAGTGCAATTAGATGCTCTAACCACCACAGCAGGAGCACCAACATAAACCAGAAGAGCAGGACTATTAGCGCTAGCGTAAGCTAAAGATTACTCTAGCCATCCAAGTCCGTGCTCGGGAGGAGATAAGACAGACGGTGACAAAACAAACAAGGAGACAAAGAGATGTGGGGAGATAAAGGAATGGTGGGGGGGGGGTGGATGCTTCCCCAACAAAGCCAGCTGTTTGCAGATCAGTCTTAAGATGCTTATCATAATCCAGCCACTATCTCTCTCTTTCTCTCTCCCTCCCTCTCTCGCTCTAATCATATCAGATTTCCACAGGCGGCCGTGCATCGGTATCCGATGAGCAGATCTGTGAGCGGAGGGGCGGGGGGGGGGGGTAAAGAGGGGCAAGAGTCAACTGGAGAGGGAGCGTGGGGGGCTGGACAGGGACGAGGCCCACAGGCACGGGCAAAAACCTGCGCTGGGATTTAAAGGCTCGACACATCCCCACGGCAAAGGGCCAGAGCGTCGTGAAAAAACAAAACAAAAAAAAAACAATCAGACCTCCGACGCTGCATGACGATGAGCCTTCCACAGACAGGCCATGCCAGAGTGGTCATCCCAGGACAGTCACCGGAGGTCCCATATGGCACAGCCTCTCTCTCTCTCTCTCTCTCTCTCTCTCTCTCTCTCTCTCTCTCTCTCTCTCTCTCTCTCTCTCTCTCTCTCTCTCTCTCTCTCTCTCTCTCTCTCTCTCTCTCTCTCTCTCTCTCTCTCTCTCTCTCTCTCTCTCTCTCTCTCTCTCTCTCTCTCTCTCTCTCTCTCTCTCTCTCTCTCTCTCTCTCTCTCTCGTCGCCGTGTGATTAACATGACGTAAGGGGCACACACGGCCATTAATCTGTTGTTGTTTGCTAAACATGAAGAAACAAGAGCCAAGGTGCACATGCCCGCTGAGCGCCTGGGAGTAGAAGCAGATCAGGAGAGGAGAGGAGAGGAGAGGAGAGGAGAGGAGGAGAGGAGAGGAGAGGAGAGGAGAGGAGAGGAGAGGAGAGGAGAGGAGAGGAGAGGAGAGGACAGGACAGGACAGGACAGGACAGGACAGGACAGGACAGGACAGGACAGCCATGGCTCCTTCGGCAGCCAACGACACAGACCTGCCCACACTCAACACCACAACAAGACACGCAGTCCCATTCTCAACCACTCTCCTCGATGCTCGGTCCTCGTTCCCACTGATCTATAACTAGCACTGGATAGACCATCCCATTGTTGTCGCCCCATCATTCTATATCTAGATCAGTGGGAACAAGGACCGAGGAAGGAAGGGAAGATATATAAAAGGACGAATGAGAGGCACCCACAGAGAGCCAGAGAGAGGGCGGAGCGAGGAGAGAGGAGCGGTGGGAGGGGAGGGGAGGGGACCGGGGACGAGCAGGATGGAGCGACGTCCAGGTGAGGTCAGTAGAACTGTAACAGGATTTGTCTATATTTATTATACGGCTCTCTAGAATGTTGAGAGAGCTCCAATTCACTTTGGGCCTCTCCAACGTTCTACCGGTGAATAATATATATAATCACCGGTGAAAGTATATAATGACCGCTGTCAATGGCAACGGGTTTTGTGCTTCTAATTCATGTCTTTCATATCAATCCGCTGGTTGCAATGGAATTTCATTGAAAGTTACCAAGAATGTTGCCAGGCAACACCTAACAACTGTCAACTGTGGCGAGCTATTTATTTTGAGTTAGTGGAAGCCTCCAAACGGTAGCCAAGTCATTGCTAAAGACACATTGAGTTAAGTTTAATTTCTCGTTTTGGCAAGTAGCCGTATAATAAGCGGGATAATGTATAGAATGCCTCGGCTGCGCGTCGGGGTTCTGTTCATCCTGTCAGGAATTATTTTCCGATAATGACCGGCGTTCTATACATTATCCCTTACGTAAACCATACATCAAACACTGTTACGTTTTAAGCAAATACTGGTGACACACAAGCCCACATCTCTCTAACGCACAGATAGACACACACATACACACACACACACACACACACACACACACACAACACCCACATACACTCACAAACAAACACACACTAACACAAAGGAGTCCACATTATTGTAGCCTAAGCTATGCCATTCAGATCAGTTAGACAATGGTGCTTTTGTGGGCTCCGGTCCACAGGACGTGGCATGCAGTGCTGTGCCAGTGTGTACCATGGCTACACACCACTACTGCTCACCCTACACACACACACACACACACACACACACACACACTCACTCACACACCACTACTGCCCTCCCTACACACACACACCACTACTGCCCTCCCTACACAGACACACAGACACACAGACACACAGACACACAGACACACAGACACACAGACACACAGACACACAGACACACAGACACACACACCTGCCCTCCCGTTGACCACAAAGCAAAGAGAAGATGAGTGGCAGTAGCCTAGGTACACTCCTACACCAACTACTAAGACCTAAACCCCCTCATGTAAAAAAAAACCCACTAACACAGTTCTCAAGCACAGCAGGCATCCAGCAAACCACCGGTTAGATCTACTCAATGCCCTCAATTAACTCTTTGATTAAAAAGAATTGAACGCAATTGCTTAGACGACAGGCAGTGGAGCCTCGGCAGACTGCATTCCAGAGGGGACGTGATCCTTGAAGATGATTGGTGCCCACGATGCAAACAGACCAGCCAATATTGAGTGTGTCCAAAAAACATTCAGCCACTCTTCGATACCAAACGGCAACAACATAGCTCCCACTCCGATATCTGTCCATGGAGCCGCCCGTAGCACAGCAGGAGTGAACGCTGGACGTAGACCGTGCTATAATCAAGTGGCCGTGCGTTTCGGAGGGATAGTATTAGGAAGGGGGGAAACGGGCCAGTGGTCTAATCTGCTAAACGGCGTTTTACATTTGAAGTGGCGCGGAGGAAACAAACGCCCGCGGAGCGCGTGAGCTGCCAGGGCCGGCCGGGTGGGCAAGCAAGCTCCAGCCTCCGCACCGTGGCGCAGAGGGGCCCGGCACGCAACAGCAGGCTGCAGTCATCCGCAAAAACATCGCGCACACACACACACACACACACACATGCTGCAGACCAGCGCAGGGGGGGAAAACAAACCTGCCCCCATTCGCTTAATGCCTTCACACCATTTTTTTTTTTTTTGACCGACGATCTGTTTTTTTTTGTTCCGTGTTGTGAAGCTGACCTGGAAAGAGCTGTTCTCAGATCAGTCATTCAAGCTGCTCTGGATTCTTAATGGAGGGTTTTCCAAACAAAAAAACAAACACACACACACATTGCACTGCCACACGCGAGAGCAACACTAATGCGATTGCTCTCTCAGGGGTCTGCCCGTGAAGGGATGCAACAGTCGCTGCAGCAGCCAGGTCTGGAGGAGGGAAAGCGGGCATGTCAGGCATCAGGAAGTGGTCTTAAGAGGCTTGCCATCCCACACGGGCCGCCTGGCACCCCGCCAGCGTTTCAGGGCACCGATAAAACTTTCATGTTTCCTCCTAACTGCTGCTCACTGTCCAATCAATATTTCACAGCTGACAAGCACCGAGGCCAGCAAAGGCGAGAAGGACAAGAAAAGAGAGAGAGAGAGAGAGAGAGAGAGAGAGGGAGAGAGAGAGAGAGAGAGGGTGGGTGGGGGAGACACAGTGAAGGTAGAGAGATAGAAGTGAGTTACACATGTGTATCTCCTAATGTGCACAGTCATCACACAAGTAAGGAATGCCACACAGTTCCACACAACAGAGGCGTGCCAACTCCCTCAGGCTGATTCTGGGTAACCCTGGAGAAGACCTGGCACAATCACTGCCCTGTCCAGCGCCCACTGATGTCCTTCTTGCTTCCAGAGAAGACCTGGCGCAAATATTGCCCTGTACAGCACCCACTGATGTCCTGATTGCTTTTAGGGAACTGTGTGACACACACTTTTTTAAACACACACTCTAAGCTCTGAAAACTTTAGCCAGCCAAGCCA
>NC_085000.1:21246849-21291849 GCF_963854185.1 Sardina pilchardus | reverse complement strand
TTTATTGGTTGAACAAGAACAAGATAACCTTTCCATGAAAACACAAAATTGCACAACTTGCAGAACGCGATAACCTTCCTGAGAAAGCATGGATTTGCACAACTTTTGTGCACTTGATTTACTTCAGGCGTCATTATTGATTTTGGTGTGGTGTGTGTACGTGTGAGCGAGACAGTGTATGTGTGAGTGACTGTGTGTGTGTGTGTGTGTGGGGGGGGGGGGGGGGGGAGTAACCAGTGGTTACTCATGCTTTTCACCAACTCTGATTCACTGCTGGACTCCGGCAGCTCATTGGGTGCGGACCCTCGCTTGTCACTTTGAATTAGACGGTCCTTAACCCAAACATTTATTTTTAATTAAATAATCAGCTAAAAAGTCATCCCCGCCTGCAGCGATCCCACACGTCAAAGCGCATTTGCGCCCGTCACTGCTGGCGGAGGCTCAGGACAGCCAGAGACACTTTGGCGTTCAGCTGCTCGGCTGGATCACCGGGGACTCTAGAAACTTCCGCTCCTCTTGCGGCACATCATGATCGCACACAATCAAAACAATAATATCTTGTGTGTGCGCCATGCAGGTCATTCTCTCATTTGATTTGACCCTCGACTTCTGGTGCAAACTCTCTTCTTTGGCGTAACGACAAAGGAAACAGAAAAATCAGTACAAGATATAGGAGCGGAATGGAGCAAAATCTGGTATCTACCGTACGTGTGTGTGTGTGTGTGTGTGTGTGTGTGTGTGTGTGTGTGTGTGTGTGTGTGTGTGTGTGTGTGTGTGAGTGTGTTGTAAGTGTGGTGTGAGTGTGGTGTGTGAGTGTGTTGTGTGTGTGTGGTCTCTGACAAAGCCCAAGCTCCTCGGCCACATCTGAACGTGACGTCATGTCGATCTGGTCACTCCTCCAATTCTCCAGCGTCTCAGACGTTCAGGAAGTGGCTCATCCGACACACGCACCTCAGCGGATGCAGGCCCAAGGCCAGCGAGTCCTGAGTGCTCCTGGTCACGCCAGCCTCGGTGTGTCAGCACATATTTGGCCACAGACAGGGGAAGGATGACCATCTCCAGACATGGCATTCTTTTTTTTACCCTACCTAACTACATAAAAGCTGTGCTTAGTAAAAAAAAAAAAAAAAAAAAGAATGGGGCTGGCAATTGCACACACGCGTTGTCACACGTGAGGGAGATGAAGATGCCATGCCATTTCTTCCACTTAACCCCCCCCCCCCCCCCACACTTCTCCATTTCTTGCATTCTCTTCATATGACTTTCTACTTTCTTTCTGTCTAGAACCATGCAGAAAAACATACTGTTTATCTTGGCCCTTTCCTTCCCCCTCTCTCTCTCTCCTTCTCTCTCTCTCCTTTTCTTCGTCTTTCTCCCCCTCTAACATCTGCTGACCCATTTTTGGAAGTTGGGGGCTGGGGAGGGAAAGGGGTTCACCTCTCACACAGGAAGAGAGCAGCATGGTTCTGCACTCAAGAGGAGTGTGTGTGTGTGTGTGTGTGTGTGTGTGTGTGTGTGTGTGTGTGTGTGTGTGTGTGTGTGTGTGTGTGTGTGTGTGTGTGTGTGTGAGTGTGTGTGTGTGAGTGTGTGTCGAGTGGCCATTGTGAAACTCAATAGTGCACTCCTGCATGGTTGTTCCCTAAGCATTACAATAAGGTGTGAGTCTGTGTGTGCTCTAAAACAGTAAAGGTGGTTTATTTTTCAGAATTTATAATATATGCAAGTGTGTGAGTGTGTGTGTGTGAGAGAGAAAGAGGAAGGCTGAGAGAAAGAAAGAAAGAAAGAAAGAAAGCGAAGTTTGAATGGGTTAAATATTCATTTTTCGAGGACACATGGACCCCAGGAGTTGTTTGCTCTGGAGTGCTAATGCTCATTAGCATGCAATCTGCGCTGAACTCCAAAAGGCTAAATACTACAGGCAGACACACATAAGGCTCCAACACAAGGACTACCCGCAGTGCCCACAGTAGCCAGAGTTACAGGCTCTTCCTTCAGTATGGTACCTTCTTCATAATGTAGCATGTGAGACAGTTAACTACCAACCAAATTCAACCCAGTTGGCCTGAATAACAGAACTTCTTTCAGTCTTCATGAATCACTGTGTGGTTAGATCACTTCTAGCATTTACTGCACCTGTATCCAAGTGACCCTTCATCACGTCCAGATGGATAAAGAGGACCCTTACACTCACTGATCTATAAAAGAACACTGGATAGCGCATCTACGCCATAAACCTTAAGCCTCAGTGCGGCGCCCATATTGGGACCACTCACCAGTCGAACGCACTGATCTATAAAGAACACTGGATAGCGCATCCAGATCTACGTCATAAACCTGAAGCCTCAGCAAGGCGGCCATATTGGGACGCACCTCAGCGGATGCAGGCCCAAGGCCAGCGAGTCCTGAGTGCTCCTGGTCACGCCAGCCTCTGTGTGTCAGCACATATTTGGCCACAGACAGGGGAAGGATGACCATCTCCAGACATGGCGCCCATATTGGGACCACTCACCAGTCGAACGCACTGATCTATAAAGAACACTGGATAGCGCATCCAGATCTACGTCATAAACCTGAAGCCTCAGCAAGGCGGCCATATTGGGACCACTCGGGACAGTTCCGTTGGCTTCATTGTTGACGGGGCGGCAACAATGAGATAGTCTATCCAGTTATTCTTTATAGATCAGTGGTCCAGATGGATATAGAGGACCCTTAGACTACCCAGAGGCCCAACGCCACTTCCTCATTGCTTCCTTCCGTCCCCACAGACCTTGTGTGGAGACCTCTCAACACAAAGTCAACACATTCCTCCAAGGCTTAGTAGCTTGGCTTGTAATAGACCCTGTACCTCATTCAGAGGGACGATGACTTTATTGCTCCAATCTGTCCCGGTCATATAGGGCTGGACTGGGAAGAGATGGAGTGGACCTGAGCGTCTGGGCCCACCTATCAGGCGTCTTGTGATCTGTGAGCCCCATTGGCTCTTCTCTTTATTAAAATATGAGCACAACAGCTCCAGAGAGACTTATGTCATTTGGGGAGGGATGGAGTCCTTGAGGCCAAGATCTATGTAATCAAGGTGCTTGTGTAAGATGTGGTGTGTGCGTGAGTGTGAGAGTGAGTGTGAGTGTGAAACAGAGAGAGAGGGGGGGGGCAGGGAGAAAGAGAAAGAGAGAGAGAAAGAGAAAGAGAGAGAGAGAGTAAGCAAGAGTAAGAGTAAGAGGGAGAAAGAGATGTGTGTTTGTGTTCGTGCACCGTGATGAGGCTTTCTGCTCCTGCCCACAGAGAGCTCCAGGCTACTGGCAGGAGGACAAGCAAAGCACAACCTAAACCACGTCTCTTAAAGCACAACAAACCCTGGGCATTCACAGGAGACCAGAGAACATTCTGGAGCAGCTGTAGGAGGGACGTTCTCCAGCGCGAGAGGAGAGAGCAGAGCACTGCGCAGCAGAGAAGAGAAGAGAAGAGAAGAGAGGAGAGGAGAGGAGAGGAGAAACTGTCAGCCTGTCTGAACAAGCCCAGCGAGTAACGACACGTGTTGTAAACAAACTAAGGCGTGACTGTACAATGGGGCTGTAGCCTGCAGATATTGCCTCTCTGAGAGCAAGCTATATGTTGAGCCGAAAAGTCAATAAAACACACACAAAAAAACAGGCCATCAAGTGGGAGGGTGCTTTTTAGTACGTGGTGAGGGTCACAGTGGCAGATCTGAGAGAAGTAAGCTGCATAGAGAGAGAGAGAGAGAGAGAGGGGTGGGAGAGGGAGTGGGAGAGGTGGAGGTCAAGAGCTTCTGAACTCATGCTGGATTGGGGGGAAGTTGTTGGCGGCAAGTTCACACCCGGCTCACTAACTCAGACAATGAGCTGTTCCTTCCTGAGTGGTCACAGACAACCTCGTTCCAGACGACTGCCAGAAGTCTACTGGATACAAAAAAAAGGAGGCAAAGAGAGCAGTAGATATAGAGTTATGTGTGTGTGTGTGTGTGTGTGTGTGTGTGTGTGTGTGTATGTATGTGTGTGTGTGTGTGTGTGTGTGTGTGTGTGTGTGTGTGTGTGTGTGTGTGTGTGTGTGTGTGTGTGTGTGTGTGTGTGTGTGTGTGTATGTGTGTGTATGTATGTATGTATATGTGTGTTGGGTGGGGAGAGTAGTGTTTCCTATAAGTGCTGTTTGGGATAGTTAAGGAACCCCCTTTTCCTACTAAAGCTCAGTCATTTTACTGAACACAATATCCCCCACTGTAATCACTGGGGACCTACAGGCAATTTCCTTCAGCCCCATCCAGCAGCAGCCACAGCAGCACACCGTGTTAAACTGAGAAGACAGGAAGTGTGTTCAAACAAACAGGATACAACCGCGCACAGCACACCGCCGCCATAAATCCAGATAACAGCCACTCAATCCACAGCACGGGGCCTGAGCGGAGCAATCCCTCATTTAGGCAAACATTAAAGGGAATTTGGATTAAGCCCATTTTTGCCATTTCCAAGGAGTCTGTGTAGCTGCCTGTTAGGCTTATGGTCTCCTTAACATTTTTAAACCATTAGGTTTGACTGAGATAGAAGCCAGTGTACACACACACACGGGACACACAGACACACACACACGGGACACACACACAGACACACACAGACACACACAGACACACACAGACACACACACAGACACTCTCTGAGTAATACTGCAGGTCTGTAGAACAATGCCAGATTGTCATAAGCATTGTGCAGAATGAAATAATGAGCATGTGCATGTGAAGGGACTGCGTTTCACAACAGAGCAGACACAAGAACATGAACAAAAGCGAGCACGTCATATCTACCTGCGCTAACAATGGGAGGGATAATTGCGTTATCGTTAACGAAGCGGGCCTCACCTACCGGTGACACTAAGTGCTGAGGGTGGAGGTCTTTAGCGTCTCCGCCGCTGTCAGGCACAGGCCCACAGTCGGCCTGAGGAGCTCCCGACCCTAGCGGTCCCATCACCCCCTCACATTCCAGCCCCGCGCCTCTGGGCTCAGATAAGGGCCCAGGCCAGACTGGAGGAGAACAGAACCGACGGCAAACATCCGACGGCGGGTCATAAAGCTTCTTTTATCTCAAGTGCTGAAAGGCCTCTCCAATGAGGTTCACACAGTTGGAGCCAAGTCTCTCTTTTTTTTTCTGAGCGAGCTGAATGAAATAGATACAGCAGATGTCCAATCAAACCAAACTGTAATCAGTTGACCACTCTCATATAAAACTGTATAAAACAGACTGTTTTCCAAGTTTTCTCCACAAACTCGCTATATTACATTAATTCACATGAACCCACTCACTTGACAATTCCAGCGAGACAACAGGCTAACCTTTTCATGATTATGTTTTCCGTGAAAAGGCTTTGCGGATCTTTCCCCCCCCCCCCCCTCACTGCACCCACAGTCACGCTTTTGTGTTTTGCGAATGGAGAACTACAGCGGGAACCTTTACCGTACCCAGTGGAACAAAGCTATTAATTATCTCCGTTCCGAGGAAATATCTACGCTCCTCACACTCAATACCGCACATACTGTACGCTAGTGCAACGCATGAACTTCAACAATTTACCCGACAAGTTGGGTCCATACAACACGTGTGTGTGTGTGTGTGTGCGCGCATGTGTGTGTGTGTGTGTGTTCCCTATTTGCCCTCCAACCACTCTGGTTACATAATGACCTTACATTTTCCTTCCCTGTTGAGCTTTTGTGCGCCGCATAAAGGCCAGCGTTTATTCCGGCGCTTCAGGGGTCTGTGATCCCCTCTGACTCCCATTGAAACTCCTGTCAGCTCCAATGAACATGTTCCTCGGGGTGACAGGCCGAACCAGTGAGCACCACAGACAGTCCACATAAGCACAGCGCGTGCATACACACTCCCCCCCCCCCCCCCCCCCCACACACACACATACAGTTACAGAGCTGCTTGATGGGTCTGCATGCTTACAACCTGCATTCATTACAAAAAAGCCACGACATCTTCCACCACCTGTGTACAGAGCAAACTGCCAAAAACCCGATTTGAATCATTGGATATGTCCTCTCTTTACCTCGAACATGTAGAGTCTACTACATATTAACCTCAATGGAAATGCTATGGCAAATCATCTGAGGAGGATTCTGTTCGCTACTGTGGATGGACTAACTTCAGCTTCACTCATGAATTCATGAATGCAAATGAACATTGTTCTCACTATTAATGGTGAAATTACTTATAATTGTATATTACATATATAATATCACCAATCCATCATAACGGGACATCTAAGTTGAGCTGCTATTGCACCATGACTGAGCACGAGCGTCATCGCCATACTGGAAGAGAACTGAAATCACAGGAGATGCTTGAGTCATGGGAGGGAACTGCACACCAAGCAGGATGGCAGGACCTTGCACAAGTTGGAAAAAGGACCACGTCAACCCAGTCAACCAAAAGAGGAACCGGAGACAGAGCCAGTAAGATGTCTAGCATGCAGGTTCTCACAGGCAGGTAGACAGCCTGCGCTAGATGGGGTTCCTTTGGCTCTTCTATGACCTTAAGCATCAGACATCTCCCCAAGCTCTCCATGCACGGCTCAGCAGGGCTGGAACTCAATCTCATTTGCCTTCGTAAAATCCCTGTGTGTGTGGCTGTTTTTCCCCCAACGGAACAGCGATCCAATTCCAGCCAGCCTCTCAGCCTTTCTATTCATCTTAGAATCTCACTAAGAAATCCTCCCCCTATATGACATCGAGGACTCTATAGTCTGTGCAGCCTCTGCGCCTTATCGCTATCATCCAACACACTTGGTCTCTCCTTGAATTTCTCTTTTTCTGCTTTCTCCATCCCTAGCTCTTTCCTCTGGGGGAGGGGGGGGGAGAGAGAGCAAGAGAGAGACAGAGAGAGGGAGAGTGAGCGCGAGAGACAGAGCGAGAGAGAGAAAGAGTGTGAGTGAGAGAGAGAGCATGAGAGAGAGTGAGCGTGTGAGAGAGAGAGTGAGCGTGTGAGAGAGAGAGTGAGCAAGAGAGAGAGAGAGAGAGTGAGCAAGAGTGAGTGAGCAAGAGAGAGAGTGAGATGCTGAGATTGCCCTGCTGGGTGTTTGTGGTTCAGCCTGTGGGGTGGACGTCTAGCTGAGGGGCAGTGGGACTGGTGGGCTGCAGACTGGGGCTCTGAACCTCCCCCTGAGGCCTCCACTTGGGAATGAGAACACATTACATCTCTCTGCTGTAAGACAATACAGGCCCCTTTTGCCTGCGACGGTGTTCTTCTCTCTCTGTGTGAGTGAGTATGGGTACAGAAGCTTTGTGACCGTCTACTGTTTGGAGTGGGTTGGAGCATGATGTCCAGCTCCCTCCTCCACATCATGCTCCAACCCACTCCAAACAGATGCCCAACAGGCCTTGCCACAACAACAAAAGCTCCATGTGGCAAGCTGAAATCAAATCAAATCACCAGCAAATTTTGAGCAGGCTATGAAATTATCACTCTAAAATAAGAGCGAGTCGGACTGTTATTTTTCTTCCTTGAAAAGACAAAAATGGACATGACTCATTGTGTGCTATCAGCGCGCTGGCAAGATGGCCCTGCTTGTGTGGGCAACTGCAGAAAACAGGTGGTGAGGCCTTATGCGAGTGTGTATTAGTGTGTGTGTGTGTGTGTGTGTGTGTGTGTATTAGTGTGTGTGTGTGTGTGTGTGTGTGTGTGTGTGTGTATTAGTGTGGTGTGTGTGTGTGTGTGTGCTGGTTTGTTGGTGTGTATGCCTATTAGCACATGTGTGGTCAAGGCGGTCCGCATGTGTGCGTGGTCACACAAGCGTGCATGAGTGTGTGTGTTTGTATGGTCGGCTTGAGGTTAACAAGTGCAAATGCCCCGGGGAGTGAATGAGAGTGTTTAACAGGCCATCTGAATTTGAAAGGCACGACCATTTGCATAAGCAATTCAGATCCAGATCAGACATGGCCCTGGCTCACCCCCTCCTTGCCCTCCTTGCCCTCCCCGCCCCTAAAACCAGGCCCCGAGATGCAAAGTTCATTCCTAAATGCAAACGATCGCGAGCGAGAGGCCTGGACTTGTTCGGGCGCATTTGGTCTTATCAGAGATTTCAGACGGATAAAAACAAAAAACCCACACACAGCGCAATAAGGGGCCTGATGAAAGCCAACTTCTGTATCTATGCAGACATAACCAACAAATGCGGAAAGATCTTGTGGTTTCACAGGGTGTTCCTGAAGATGCAGGCAGCCACCCTCATCAGAAAGACCCAAAATAAATGGACCCATCAACACACAAACACAGGTCTCCCTGCCAATGACTGAAAGAAACAGCTCCATTTAATCAAATGAAATCACCCTTGGGGTTTTGGGTGTTGGGGGGAGGGGGGGGATGACAGTGTCATGCACAGGCTTATGGGATGCCTGCTGATACTCTGAATTGTCATTACGATGCAGCAGCAGGCCGTACTGTACCTGAGCAGGATGCCCCTATTATGCTAACAAGGTCAGATAAAGGCCCCAGTGTCCCCAGCTGCATGGTCCGCTCCTCCCAGGCCTTGTTATGCTGTTGTGTTTCTTGGCATCATGCAGCTCAAGCTCAAAGAGCTTTAATTGGAAGAGCCGTCCCCCAGAGTTTGGGCAACTGCCCTCAGTGGTAACTTGGCCTTCATGGGGTTACCTATCTGCATTCTCATAGGCGACCTGACCTGGATGTCAAGCTCACTTCGTTGCTCAGACAAGAATCAGTAAACAAGATATACAGACTGATATGTACACGAAACCACAGACAAGAAGGTATTTGCACACACAGACAGTGAGATGCACACAAACACAACAGCTTATTAAGATCTTGGGAACCCCAACCCTCAGGGGACTGGCGCGTGTTGCACTTTCCCCACAAGCACTGCTAGTGTACAGGGAGCGAGCGAGAACGAAATGAAGACGTAGATGTAGACATAGAAAATGACAGATGAGAGATAGACAGACCGAGATTGAGACAGACGTAAAAAAAAAAAGGGGAAAGGACTAGCTGTGCCTCTGGCACAAGACCAGGCTTTCCTCTCCTCTCCTCTCCTCTCCTCTCCTCTCCTCTCCTCTCCTCTCCTCTCCTCTCCTCTCCTCTCCTCTCCCTGTTCTGGGTTCAGTCTTCCCGCGGTCCGCTGCTCCTGAAGTGCCCTCCTCTGATACACTGACAGAACCAGAACCAGAGCCATCCGCAGGGAGACCCGAGCTGTGGTTGACTGCTCTCCTATTGGCTGTCTGTCCACCCTTATTCCGTCTGCACTGGTGCCATTTGGACGAGAGATTATCGGCTTTTTAGGGTGACGTGTTTGACAACAAGGTGGCAAGTCGGAACAAACAATCCATGCTGTTGTTTGTTTATCTCTATTGCTGTTGTTTGCCAGAGAAATGCCATCAGTCAGCAGAATGTGACAAAAACACTATTTGACACTTTCAAACTGGGATTCCACATTTGGTCCCCAGGCAAAGGCTGCATCAGAGAGTATACGCAAACTATATGGCTCCACATGCAATTAAAGAGGCTGTGAAGATCCCTTCCCAAGGCTCCCAGCCATGTCTTTATGCTGACAAAGGCAAGCCATAAATACAGCTGCACTGACTGAAGCCTTCCAGAGTTGTGTCTGGGACGATCTGGCTGGTGTTCATGCATGGATCACAAACACTTCGTGATCAAAGCCTTGGCCTCAAATATCAACATGCAGATGTCCTGATTTTGGGGTTTTTTGCTTTTTGGTGACCAGAGAGTAAGTGTGCTGATGTCAGATGTCTGGCATAACCTCTGCAGTCAGTTGTGTTTTCTGCCAAATACATTAAAAATATTCAAAATATAAAAAGGTAGGAATATGGCACAATTATGACCCCTCGGTACCTCATCTCACCAAAGTACGAAAGGCAATAAAACCGGTTTTCCAGATGGCTTGGAGCCTTTTGGAATTGCACACAATAAAGTCCTGTTTTTCAGTGCTGGAATTTTATTTGAAGTCGTCGAGAAGTGAACATTTAAATAATGCCAGTGTCGGGGTTATGGCTAGAATCAGTGACTGTGTAATAACCACCTTAGCAAGATCTCAGACATACAACATGTGATTTATCTCTGTACTACTCGAGTAAAAACTCGTTCGGAATGATTATTTCGAAAAAATTAAGAATAATTTCGAGGAGAACTTACTTACGTTTAGCTTTCATGAGCTTAGCATAAAAAATGGAAAGCTATGACTATGGTCTTCTACAACCAGTCAACTATGTGCTCCAGCTAGTTACAGCAGAGAGAGTCATCTGTAAACAGGCATAATTACTAGGGTGCTTTAGCAGACTGCCATTTTGTTTGAAATCATTCCCTTGTTGAAACAATAGAGGAGACAGTTTCTAATAGACTGGGCTGTTTAGCCTACTGCCAAGAAAGCTTCAAAAGATGACATCTTTTTTTAGGCTTTGTTTTTGGAATGATGTAGATCTGTTTCTCAGTACTGTACTTTGCTAATATTTTCCTTGGCCCCATAACATTCACTTGAGTTGATGCATTCCACGCCGTCTGCCTTGAATTATCATTACTTCAATGAGACCTCCTGCTTAGATGAGCATTGGCATCGACTTGGAGAAGGACAGAAAGAGGTGCAAGACTGAACAAGAGAGCCCTCTTCACGGAAAGCAGCACAAATTGAGCAGCTTCCAGGCATTATAAAAGGGCAGGCGCGTCTCACACACACACAGCTACCGGCCGTGCTAGGGGCCCCCAGGTGAGCCTATGCGGCTTCCCCACCAACCGGCAGCAGCTTATCAGGACAGCTGCCTTTACATCTGGGCTGAATGAACCGCTTTACTTTCTGTACAGATTCCAGTGTAGCTCTCTAGTGTGAAGAAAACAGGACTGATGTGGTAATCGAGAATATGGGGGGGGGGGGGGGGTTAGTTAAGAGAGAGAGAGAGAGAGAGAGAAAGAGAAAGAGAAAGAGAGGGAGAGAGAGAGAGAGAGAGAGACAGACAGATAAAGGGAGTGTTCTCCCCCCTCCCTTCTCCTCAGTAACCGTGTGCCCTTCTTTTAATGATATATTGACCTACTTAAGGATATAAACAGACCTCATGGAAGGCCCATAGAGCAGAGCAGAGCAGAGCAAAGCAAAGCAGAGCAGCAGCCCAGTAGAGATCGGAGATTGACTGAGCATAGTGGTCTGACATATAGGGGGGGTGGGGTGTAGGAGAGAGAGAGAGAGAGAAAGAGAGAGAGAGAAAGAGAGGACAAAAATATGAAAGAGCACAAAGAGGAGAAAGTGTGTCAGCCCGAAGGATCCTGGCAGAGGCTGGGAACCCAATCTGCTGGTTAGTAATTAACTGGCGCAGTTGAAAACGCTAGGCAGTTAAGCAGTAAAAATTGTATACAGTACAAACAAACATGGTAAGTCTGTGGTCCAGAGACAAGTCTAAACTTAACCCTATGGAATGGAGTCGCGGAGCCGCGAAGCCGTGTTTGTGTGCGGAACATGCGTGACTGTGACACGTCTGGGTGTGTCTTTGTGTGTGCTTCAAGTGCAGAACTCGTTTAAGTATTACTGTCAATGAAAATAGACTGGAGTTTCACTTTAGTGTAGAAAGATAATTGATATGGTCGGAATACAATGAGACACCTCCAGCAAATCAAAGCGTGAGACAAAAAGTAAAAAAAGAAAAAAAACAGACAGTTTTGATGTGGCTAAATGATCAAGGTTCATGACCACAACAGGGGAGTATAACTAGTACAGGTCCAACACTGTATGTGTTTAAGGGGGGGGAAAAACATTTACATTTACAGATTACTCAGCCGTATCTCCTCTAAATATGTACTCTACATATCAGTGATGGATTAGGGGCATGGTGGCGTCACCACTGTGAAGCTCATTCCCACAAGGATGAGAACTAATCCACACCTAGACTGCACTGGCCTTTGATGAGCCTCGCATTGGGCTGCTTAAAATAGGTGATCTTGGTCTTGGGCTGACATGATCCTCATAAATATGTGGCTATAGCCTGTATATTACTATCACTAGATTTCACCTTGTGAATACTCTGCTGTTCAAACTGTCACAAAACAAATCCCAGACGGTGTAACGACCAAATTGTGGTTTCGAAAGTTGTTAAGTTGTACCTTGAGTGTGTAACCTCAGAGCGGTAATACTAGCTGTATTAGCAGCCAGTGCAGCTTATTAAACACAGTTGAGAGCACAGTAGCAAGAGCACAGTAGACTATAGTTAATTGGGTGGATAAACTTGGTGCTGGGACTCAGTGTGGGCTTCAGGCAAAATGAAAAGGCACATTGTCTGCCTGGACAAACTCTATAAGTGGCATGGAAATCATATTAGAGTCTGGGTGTATGGTGGCGAGAGGTCGATAGCCACTCAGAAAGAGTCACAGGACGGGAGTTGTGTGATGTTATCGCTCACTTCTTGGAGGCAAATGAAGACTTTTCATTTTAGATTATCAAAACAGCATCACAGAAAGAAAGAAACAATGAGGGACACTGTAGCTAGCTTTGTTCACTGTCCTTGTGAGAGTGTTTGTTTACTTTGCAGGAACAAACAAGGACGTCGTGCTCCGAGACATGAGTGAAACTGGACCGGAAAAAAGCCAGCCCAGAGCTGCATCATGTCTGAGCTGAGGCGAAGCACTGGGGGTCTGGAGTGTTGAGAGCAAGAGAAAGCCAAGGGCCAAGCGTCCACTCTGCCTCTTTTCCACTCTCCCTGCGAGAGGCAAAGTGCCTGTATTTACCCAGCACTGGCCGCGACGTTCAAAATTCAATTCCTCTTGCGCAAAGGGAGGTGTTGGGGGAGGGGGGTGAGTGAACCCAACTGTGCTGAAACATGTAACCCCTTCGCACCCCCAGATGACTGCTAATCCACAGGCATTGTCCTAATGTTACACGCACAAGCCCATCTGTTAGCACTTAGCTGCTAACATTTACCCAAACAAAAAAAACACAGCCAAAACTGTGGTAGTGTAAGGCTGTTGAGGGGATGGATTGGGGGGTGAGGGGGGGTTGTGTTAAGGAGAGCGTGAGCGAGAGAAAGAATGAGAACAGAGCCGCACATTCTTCCAGATGATTCAACTCCTTTTTCCTCCCAGTGGAATTAGAACACAATTTACCGGAACCCGCAGCGAGGTTGAGTGGCTCAATTTAAGCCAGTGGGCACAGGAAGGCTATTACACAAAACACACATAGTTACTCACAGATATCTGGGGCCTCGTCCGAGCCATCTGGACAGTCCTTCTCCCCGTCGCAGCGCCAGCCTTTGGAGATGCAGGTCACCTGGTCCTTGCACACAAACTGCTTGGAACTGCAGGTCTTTGGGGCTGATGCAGAAAAGATCAAGATTAGAAATATTTCATAATAAATCATTAATAAAGGACATCCTATCCTCAGCAATCTTTGGTATTCTAAACTGTAGCAGCTGACAATAACTATACATAAATCTCTTTCCATGCTTGCAATATAAATATGGTCAATTGTGTGCTTAGATGGAAGGAAAGATGGACAGGTCCTTCTACAGTCATTGATTTCACTCATGCTTTTAACCAAAGCAACTTTCTGCACAGGACAGGTGCACATTCACTATGGTGTGACTCATATCTGGGAATCAAAATCCAAAACCTTGAAAGCTGTTGGCAACGAGTTCCAATTGTTGGTCTAAGGGAAACAAAACTTGTCAGGGAGAGGTAATGTTGCAAATGATGTATTGCAAAACAATGATTTGAACTTGGAAGGTTGAACAAAACTCTGAACTACGGCCTCGAAAAAAAAAAAAAAAAAAAACAGTCCTCTCTCTTTGAAACTCCTTTTCAGTTCAGCCTTCACAGAAACGGATAGAGGTTAGCTGACACAGGTTAGCCTTCTGGGTAGGATGTCTAGCTATATGGTGAGGTAGTGGTGGGAGGAGAGCCAGTTTCCTAGCACCAAACCACCTCTTTGATACAAAGGCCCCATTTCATGTTTATTTGTATGTGTATATAAGGAAATACCATACATGAATATGAGTGGGTGTTCTCTAAGACTATACCACATTCGGTTTTTTTTTTACATTAGTAACTTTTTCGTCTTCTTATGTCCAACAGTTAGCCGTCACCCCCACCCCTGTCAAATCGTCAAAATCAAACGAAACATCCAGCATAACTCCAGAGGCCCCTGTAATCACAAGTGGGGTGTGTGGGTATTTTTGCCCAGTGACGGTCTGCGGAGATCTCCGCGGCTGGCTGTCGGACAGCACCGGGGCCACGGCTAGTCTTGGCACCGCCTGCGACTGCTGACACGGGCTCCGCACAACCACAGGCTGGGAAACACACAGCGACGTCTCTTCCCCCACTGCCCTCACCTTAGGCCAGAAGGGGAACGCTGCATGGCACTGCTTCACCAACAAACACTACCAAGCTCAGCCCAGAGCAGCACAGACACACACACTGAAAGTCTTCCTTACATGCTCTCACAAAACACATACACCCTTTTTCTCTCTCCGTATCGTCGCTTCTCGCACACAAACATTCTCATTTTTTGGTCGTCTGTCAAAATCCCTGCACTTTTGTGGGAGTGATCCACTCTCTCGGGTTTTTGTCGACCACAAAATGCTTTTGGAGCCATTACACAACTGCTATGCATGTACACAGCTTCTTTTTTTATGAGCAGGCCGATGGTGCAATTCTCGACCCTAAAACCAGTCTTCCTATAAAATCTTTTTTTTTCCCCCTCAACAGTTTGACCTAAATCAACATTTTCTATGTTTGCTAACTAGGCGAGTTGTTTACCACTTAATTTTAGATGGCGTATTCATTCTAACCGGTCCAAACAGGGCACACTGTAACCCTCGGCATTCCTGGGCGGCGCAAGAAGGTTCCAGAAAAGATCAGCAGTAAATATCTAATTGTGATTCTCAGCAGGGAGCCGCCGCTCCTCAGCCGTGGGTGACTTACCTCCCAGCACACTTGGCAGCGCGAGAGGTGGGTCCCTTGTGGAAGGGAGAGGGAGACAGAGTGGGGGTGGGGAGGGAGGGTGGGTGTGTGGTGGGGGTGGGGGGGTGGGGGGGGGGGGGGGGTGCAGCTCAAGGGGAAGGGAGGATGTGACTGCACTCACAAGAGAGGACTATTATTGCGGTCACGTCCTCGTAAACTCTGCCAGACCTGGGGAAGGCAAGAGATTGGCTCTCAATTGCTCCTCTACTATTCAGCTAAGAGGTTGTGCCTATGTGTGTGTGTGCATGCAGCAGTATGTGTGCATGCAGAAATGTGTGCGTGTGTGTGTGTGTGGGGGGGGGGGGGGGGGGGGGGTATGTGTGTAAGTACGCATATGCATACGAATGTATGGCTGTCATATGTGAGAGACACAAGCTGAATCCCAATGCAAGAGGACCAGAAAATACTGCTAAATACATGGACACATGGAGTCCATGTTTGTGGTATGCGTGCCATGTGTACATGAGTGCCTTCAGAACAAAAAGAAAAGCTCAACAAAGGCATTATTGGCAGCCCTGAACAAACTGAAAAGCCCTCGTTTCCCAATAAAGGAGTAGACTTCCTTGAATGGCGGGACAGTCACTGGTACTGTAAACAGCCCAGTTAGTGTCTGATGTCTAAGGTCTCTCCACAGCCTTATGGAGAAAGGCCAAGGGGGCAACCCAAGTGGAAAGTGCACATAAAAGTTTACAAGCAAATAATAACAGCACGGGAAGGGAAGCAGAGAGAGGTAACAGGAAAGAAAGTGTATATAGAACGAAACGATAGAGTGTAGGTGGAAGGAAACAGGCCTGTACAGAAATCATTGACACTAAACAAACTAAAGTCCTAAAGAGATCATACTATATAGAAAGCCATTTATCCTTGCTGATCAGGACCATTCAATATGCCGTACAGATGCACTTCAAAAGTAATCGTGACCTTCCCTAGAAGCCACGCTCACACAAATACTAGGTGAAGAGAATGGGATAATTACAAAAATGGGTGTTTGTGGCCTTCCAATAAGAACAGAAGAGCCCCCATGCCAGGCCATGCCAGAGTAAGGCCAGGGCACGAGCTGGAGCTCAACAGGCTAATGTGTCTCCGCAGATCTGGCAGGGGGGGATCGTCTAGCCCATCAACCCAAGCTCCCTACAGCTTCCGCCAGTGGTCAACTTGTTCTCGATGACTGTGCATAAAAAGCCCAACTGAAAATAAAACATGGCAGCTTCTAAATTTACCAGTGCAAGCTCTGCACCACAGCACAGAGTGCCCACAGCATGGAGAAACCTTCGAGGCCTAATTGGAGGTTGTGGCTTTGAGGAGGGAGGGTGAATGACACCGAGTCGGGAGTGGGGGGGTGGTGGGTGTTCAGGAAGGCTGTTTCCCACAGGCAACCATCCATTTCGGAGCCCAATGACATATTTCTGACAGAGATGAGGATTGTTAATTCACTTTCCCCCCACAATTTCTCTGTCCCCGACTCTCCAGCACGGCCAAATGACAGCTTTTCCCAAGGTGCAAATCATGGCTGGCTCACGGTCACTGCGAGTGAACAAGGCCTTTTTTGTGCCTCGGGACAACACCCAATAGTAAAACATCAAAACAATAAACTGGGCCAAGCAGAAACAAGCACGTCTACATACAACAGAACCGATGCATTAAAAAAACATGTGCTTAAACACAGGGTTAGAAAATAGAGCCTACTCTTCCCAATGAGCTTACTTTTAGGGGAGACTCCTTTGGAGTCTAAGATTAGCGGAGGGAAGTTTGCTAAAGAAATGTGTGCCACTGAGAGGTAACCCAAGCCAGACGACAGAACGAGGGGAAAATCATCTACAAATGAGATTGGGGTTAACCCAAAATGCGGAGGACTTCCCTTCTCCAAAAAATTCCAGTGAAGGTACACCAGCTTGACATTCTCCCCTATGAGACAGGCCTGATCCAGCGCTGCTTAACAGTATCTGCAGCCTCTTACTCCAAAGGGAAAAGGCTTTGCGTCCTCAGTCCTGAAGTGACTTATGCTGATCAATTTAGTGTGGTGTCACGTCATATTCACATGCCTCAGCTCTACTAAATTTACGAGAGAACACTGAACCGGCTAACCTGTGGCGAGATACGAGCAGGCTGTGGTGGTTTCTTCAATAACGGCCATGTTCTCCCAATTGCAAGTAAATCCTTTACTATGTGTGATTTCTTTTGATAAATAAATGCCCCAAATGCTATGCTATATGTTATTCAGTCGTAAATAAATACATATTGCTGTTTTACTCAGAGCTCCACTGACTAATGTTGCTTTGGTCCAAAACAAAAATGTACTCATCGTCAATCATCCACGAATAGACTCTAGGTTGTTGCTAGACCAGAGTTTCCCTTTAAGCCAATGGGAGAATAGGGCCCTAAGAGTCTGCTGTGAGATGTTTTAGAGGGGGGGGGGGGGTCTTAATAAGCTGTGATGCAGGAGCTTAGGAGAAGATCACAGTGCACCTCTCACGCTACTGCCACCAACAGCGGTGTCACAGCTCGCACCTTCAGATATCACAGGGGGAAGCCAGGACAAACAGTGCTGTGACACTCAGGCCTGCGAGCGCCCATTCCACACGCCTTGCCAACAGCAGTTTGGGAAGATGTAGGGGTGGCTTCACAGGAAGAAAAAGATGACGTGATGTGAAATGACGGCTGGATGGATGGAGCCTGAAGAAAAAAGGCGTTAAATAAAATATCAATCCGTATTTCCCCGGGGGATTTGGAGCGATGACATTTCGCAGAAGTTCCCCCTGCTGTCCTCTTTTTCTCTCGCCGACGCTGCTGGTGGAGACGAGACGAGGCGCGGCGCGGCGCATAGGAGGAGCCATTAAATATGAACGCCGCGAAATGCCGCTGCATCAGCGCAAGACCAGCGCCTGCTCTGCTCCCAGTCTGGCCCACTTTGAAGAATTTGTCATAATATTTACCAAAGGAATACCTGGAATGCAGGCCAGGCCTCACACGTCTGACTGAGAGGGTCGGCAGAGGCAGCCAGAGCGGCCCGTCACAGGCAGGAGATGGGAGGCCTACTACGTGTGCCACGGTTAGCCGCTTTCAAGGAAAGTGCCCAGTGCACCAAGCAGAAGCTGCCAGAGCTTTTAAAAAACACAGCTCGGGTCTGCACCAGCAGTGCTGATGTTTTGGCGAAACACGAGTTCTCACATCTTTGCGAGATCCTCTGAGACCACATCTACATTCCTCCTTGGGGAGAAAAAAAAAAAAAACTCTTGGTGTCCCGACGTGCTTTTAACACAAATACCGTTAACGGCTACCACAGAGTTCAGCCAGCATGGATCGTCTTGTTTTCCCATTAAGCTCTTTAACCACTAGCGCCAACTTCACAAGTTCCAACTGCACGCATGCATGCGAGATACCTTGAGGGCAATCAGCGACTGTTGATAATTCCGGGCACACTGCATATCAGCCACAATTTCAATTATAGTGATTAAGCCATTAAAAGCAATCTTTCATGGCTACTAAAACATTTTAATTATTAGCTGCTGTGTTAATTGACTTTAACGGAGTGATAATGATCCCCTGCTCTGCTCATTTTCATTGTGATGCACTGTAATTGGTCTGACAAATGTGTGGGTGCTGCTTTTTTTTTTTTTTTAACGGCCTATTCATCTTTAGTTTTGAAGAGGATGGCGATGACATTAAACAGGACTGTCCAGAGTAGGTTCAGGTAGGGAGAACAGGAGAACCGAAGAGACCGTTGAACAGAACTTCTAGGATGTGGTGAGGGAGAAAGAAAGAAAAAGTTCACGGATGGAGAAATGAGAGCAAGAAAATATAGTGCAGGATAGCAGCGGAGCGAAAAGGGCAAGAGGGAGGGAGAGAGAAAGACAGTGATGGGAGGCCGGACGGAGCTCATCTGGTGGCCCCAAAGCAGTGTCCACCCTCTGCATCGCAGCTTGGGCAGCCCTGACCCATTTTCTCGCACTCCTTTGCTCTCGTTCCCTCTGGCTCCCTCGCTCGCTCACTCGCTCACTCAGCCTCTCCCCCTTGTCCCTGCTCCCACTCCCCAAATCAACTCCAGATCTCAGCAGAACATTCCAGCACCTTCTAATTGATTTCATGTGGAGAAGCCCTTCTCTAGAAGGATGCAGGCTGCTTTTTTCAAAAGAGGAGCTGTGGGATTTAGGGGGAGCCTTTATAAGTGGCTCTGGAATTTAGGAGATGGGGGGGGAGAGAGAGAGAGAGAATAAAAGCTGGACTTCTGTTTTTGGGCTGACATGTAATAACAGCGTCTTAGGCTGAAGCATACAGTATACAGTATGTATATCTCCGTTTCAGGGACTCCTAGCCTTGTGATAGATTGAGAGTTCACACGTTTGATAACTCAAACGGAACAGAAGTTGAGGGACTTCAAAGGTGACCAGACATTTAGGTTTAATTTACCTTGTGTGCCATCATTTCCTTCGCAAATGAGCAAATGCTTGCAAAGGCAAAAAATAAAAACTCACACTGAGCATGTTTGTGTGTGCCATATTTGTGTAATACATCCAATGTCACGTAAACTAACACATTCTTTAATCAAAAGTTTCACTTGGACCACAGCCTGTGTTTTCATTCCATTTGTATGTGTGCTATTAAATAATTTGTGTTTGGAGCAGTGCCGGCATTTGCCCAGATTAGGTTTCCAGATAAGAAAACAAAAGCGGCTTATCATACTTAAACACGCCTTGACTCACTGCGGTTGCTAACTGCCCTGTGCTACATTGTGGAGGGGGGGTTAAAAGGCAGCGCCGTGTGTGGCGATAGGTCAAAGGTCAGGATGCATCTACCTGACCCACAAACTCGCTGGAGACTCTGTCTCCTCGGCTCTGCCTGGTTACTTCCTCTCACTGAGGAGCAGAAAGCTCCAGCTGAAAACTCTGGGTATGCAATTAGACCCTGGGGCAAGTTTTAAGTAATTTCACCAAATCCCAGTTTAGCTCGATTTCAAAGAGCGCAAAAATTGGAACGCTCAGAAAAGCAACAATTAGAACTAAACATGGACTGGAGCGCAGCACTTGTTATTCCTCTTCTGTTTTTGTGGTGCATCAATTATTCAGAGCAATGTCCTTAAACATGAGACTAGACTGAATACGTGAACCAAAGAATGTAACGGGGAAAACAGAGAGACACTTACATATGTTAAAGGCAATCTGGGAGGAAACTGACAGTCAACTGCAGGAAACGTTGATAAACAGACACAGGCACACTTCCATTAAAGGGTGTGAGAGAGCAGCTAGGAAAAGCGTCGTGCACCAAAGTATTCTCTCTGCCTCTCTTTCGTTCTCATTCCGACTGGTCTACTGAATCAATCACTCAATGGGAGCACTGTGGCATGGCTGTCCAGCAGAACCACCAGCCCCATCGCTCCGTGTCCAGTATCACCATGAGCCATTTGCCGGCTTACTGCGCATACACAATGTCCGCCATACCCCCCCCCCCCCCCCCCACCCCTGCCCCAACACCACATCTCCACTCCCCCTTCACGGCCTAATCCACAGTGGTCGTTTTCTAAGTGGCTGAACAGGCAGACAAACATGGTGGGTGAACTTCAGGAGCCACTTAGCATGGCTAGACTCTCTCTGGTGTCACGACAGAACAGAGGAGCTTGTCATCAGACCAACCCAGGGGGCCACCTGATAAGGTCCTTGTATGTGTGTGTGTGTGTGTGTGTGTGTGTGTGTGTGTGTGCGTGTGTGTGTGGTGTGTGGGAGGGGCATATCACAGACAAGGCAAGACTTGCATCCACAGAAGACAGTGGAGTGGAAACACCATCAAAGCTAGCTGTTAGCTTTACTGTGAGGAAATATGGAGCAAGAGTGTTTGCTGATCGGCACTGTAACAGTCTGTAGCAATTAGACCAAACAGCAAACTGGTAAGAGTAGAAAAATGGTGGATGAGACATTCACAGCTAAAGATGATAGACGGCTTTAGATAATTTACTTCAGGCCATCTGAGGACTGTCGGAGACCAAGACAAATTTGACAAAAGCTACATGAGCGGAAAAAACTACCCTGCAGAATTTGAATGTCTCCCAAAATGTCACAGAATGACTCTCTCTAAACACTAGGTACTTCAAAGGCCTTAATGAGGGGTTGCATCTCTTTCCAAATCCCTGCAATCAGAACCCTCATTAGAGAAAGATCAAAGGATCCAACACTCAGTGTGTGGCACTTTCATAACCTGGAATCAAGAAAAAGTAATAACGATAAATATCAGTGCAACTGGCAATGAAGAGGGAGCTATGTGGAGGATTCTCTGCTAGGCACCTTACAAGTTATGAACTTGGAAGTTCACATCTGGATCATTTGCAGTGCTACAGATGTTGAGAGACGAATTTGACAGATTAATGTTAGTATTATTCCATGTATCATCATGTCATAAAAGAAGGCGTCTGACACGAGTATATACATCATAACTATTCGATGACTGGCTGATAAGGATTTATATAAACTGGCTGATAAAGACCATTGAGTTACTTAGCTTTGTGCTAGGTGCTCGTCAGGTGTATTTCCAATTATCAAAACTTCAACTGAGATTTACAGCTCATCATCAGAGAGACTGAAGTTGGTTGGTTGGTTGGTTGGTTCATGAAATGCTTCATCATTACTTTCATTTCCCACACCAACTTGGCCCTTGCTCCAGACCCATAGATCATGGGGAAGAAATGATTTCCAGAAACTACTTTTACTGCTGCAATTATGGTGGCAATAAATCATCTAAAATGCTGATTGGGGTTAACAGTATTTCTGCATATCACAGATATGACGCAAGATGACCCAAAATGCTGAAAGCCACACACACCTGACAACTGTTCAATTTCACTGATTAAATGACCATATATGATTGTAGTGAAATTGAAAATGTATCTTATCTTGGACAGACACTAATACAAAATGTCAACATGCTCTAACATGCCCTGTACAGGAGGTACGCAGAAACTGGAGGGAAAAAAATCTTGAATTTAAATCTAGGCTGTGGATTTGTTTACAGTACCGCGTGGTACATAGATCTTAAATTTGCTCCATCAAAGACTAACCTGCTCCCATTTTCCACATCTTTCTGAATATGAACTGGTGACTAACGGTGACTAACTGGAACAGCCGCTGGTGGAAATGAGAAGTCTGGCTATGCGATGACCTTCCAGCCAAGAGATGCCCTATAGTGTGGAGGCAAGCATGTATGGCTGCACAAAGTATGAGCTGTATAGGAACAGACAGTCTCGATGCACAGTCTACGAGCATGAAATTGGAATTCTCTACGCAGCCCTTCAGTGGAGGCAAACCTTTCCTGGACAGGTGTGTGTGTGTGTGTGTGTGTGTGTGTGTGTGTGTGTGTGTGTGTGTGTGTGTGTGTGTGTGTGTACATGCAGAGGAGTAAAACAGACAGAAAGAGAGTGACTGGGAGAAGGGAAATGGAGGAGAGATAGTGAGTTATGAGAAGAGAAGAGAAGAGAAGAGAAGAGAAGAGAAGAGAAGAGAAGAGGTCATCTAGAGAGCTTGTCGTTCAAGGGTTACCACAGTCATTTCTCTTCCATCGATTTGCCTTACTCTTTAACTACAGCTTGTGAGAATGATCTTATTCTGGACGTGGCTATATAAAGCATCTCCATATTTTACTGCACTGTTTAAACGACCACTCTGCTTGCATAAGAGTTGAGAACCTCCAAAATATGAATGGAAGTTGAAAGACTATAAACATGAAAGCATGATCGGGGAGATAAGAACAATGAAAGGCTTGTCAGACTAACATATGGAACTGAAACCGTTCGTAACAGTAGGTGGTGGCACAAAATGTGGCACCAAATGCAATGAAGGGGAAAAAAGAGAGTAAATGATGTATCAAACTGTACATGCATAAATGTTTTGTCTGTTACCAGCCTCTCTACATAGATAGGCCCTTAAAATGCATACCATCCTTTCTATCAACAGATACTCATTTTGTTTATCATCCTGTCTGTCTCATCAACATGGTGTGCTGCTGACTGTCAATTGTCCGAGGTCTGGTTGCAGAACCAACTTGGCATTTTTAACCCTGGACTGCATTTACCCGTTGGCCCGCCCTGCTAAATGGCCAAAGCTTTCACATGTGAGACTGCATGTGTGAAAAGGGTTAACTTGAGAAGCAGAGGGCAGTTAAGGTGAGCTGAACGGCTCTTGACCCTCTCTCCAGACGAGCGCAGACCAAACCCTCTTGCAGCACACACAGCAAGCCCCATTCCAGCAGCAGCGAGCAGTCAGCCCCGAGCCTGTGGCCTTCCCTGGGGCTCCAGGTGAAGAGTTCACAGACAGGGGGAACAGGGGTGGAGGAGGACACAGGGTGGTAGTCACAAAGGCGACGCTCACACATTAGTGCCGGATATCAAGCAAACATGGAGACTGGTTGCAACATTTGACCAGCTATGTTTGCATTTCACGTTACAAAGAAAATGGTGGCAGCGGGGTAGGGGTGCTGATCTGAGAAAAGGTCAATTAACAACAAAACTAAGCCTACACCTGTGCCCATGTGATCAATTCAGTCTTTATAGTGCTGCTAAGATACACACACATATTGATACAAATGTGTGGTGATGATGACAGTAGTTTTGTGAGAGATTTCTCCTTTTCATAAAACCAAGCAAAAAAACATGCGACTGTTTGCCAACACCCACCTAAATCTGTTTTGCTTTTGTACACCAAGCTGCTCCATTGTGCATGAGGCAATACTGTAGTGTGTAAACACCGACAATGGTCCCAGAAAACACCAATTACTGGAACACCCCACAAAACCCATCCGGTGCTTCACCTCTTGGCTCACCAACATCAACAAACATCGCTTCACGCCCATGCTCTTAACCCCCACACATGTGAGGGGCCACGCTAAAGAGACAGGGACACATTTCCTCTAATCTGGCTTTAGCCTGGAGTCTTCAGGCTGCCTGTGCCACACAGCTGAGGGATGGGGGGGGGGGGGGGTGGAGGAGAGCGGGGATCTTTTTGCAGTTGTTGGTAAATCTCCCGCTGTGAACCATAATGATATTACACATCCCTTTTCCTTGGGCTACAGGGACAATCCCTGTTTGGTTGCAATCACAGAACAACAAAGCCGGCTCTCTTCTTAGTCTTCCACACTCGCTGGAGACCCAGGTAAGCCATGCGAGAATGGGCAAACGTGCGGCGCACGTGGGTCTGCGATTCGTCCGCCTGTGATGATAAACAATAAAGTCGACAAGCTGGGCATTCTGAGTAATAAAGCACCAGCTGGACTGAATGGAGCCCTTGATTGAGGGCACTGTCTGCTGGATGGAGGACGGAGTCATGAGGGACCAGAGATGTGATGCTGCTGATGGCGTGGTAGAGGGCCGGATTCCTGCGGCATATTTATTTTTTTGTCTTCTTAAGACACTGTTTATGAATGAAAGCCAAAACCGAGATGAAATGCAGCGGCAGACAGATGGATCAACAGTGTTTCAAGCCCTTGAGGAACTCAATCACTTCACTTCCTCAAAACAAATCAAGATTAAACAAATGGTGCAGACTAGCGGGGAGGGGGGCAGTGTGTATATTTAAATTAAGTTCCTGTCATCAGAACCCATCTTAATAATACATAGCCAAAAATAAACAAGGTAGTGTAGCTAGAACTACTTTATCTGATTTATAGTTACGTAATAGGCATCACAAAGATTACATAAGCAAGTATGTATATTTTGCATCCACATGGATAAAAATGGCAACAAACCAACACTTAATTAACTGCTTTGATGCAGGTCTAATGCTGGGGATTCAGATTTCTACAGTAACAAGGCTAGAGGGATGCTATGTAGTTTGGATGAGGGGGATTATATGGTACCAGTGCCCAGAGTCTCTACACTGCTTAAGGACATTCATGGTGTCTCTTTAATTGGCTGATGGGGTGCAAAGGATTGAATAGGATGGTTTGTGTGAATTTGTGAGTGGGGAAGGATTGCCACACTAATCCCAAACTATTAGTGAGTTGCCGGCTCGTTCTGCTGTATGCACAACAAACAGTCCATCTCAGCTGAACAGGCAGGGCCAAAAAAAATCAGGTTATTTCTAAGTGTGCAGCTTATGCTGTATTTGAGCGAAATAGGCTTATGTTGTAAACCTTCATTATTTATCTTTAAATAAAAGCTTCCCTTATATGGCTACAGCCAACTTTTCAGGAAGGGATGGCGTGAATGTACAAAAACACATTCTCTCTGTGGGGCTGGACTCTGTGATAAATCACAACGCACTGGTCCGAGCATGACCATTTCTGGTAGAAGTGGCGAAGTAGGGAAACAGAGTCTTGTTATGACCCAGCCTGCTGCTCGTCATAGGCAGACGACAAAATGAAATGAAGCAGACCTGCATCCTATCTTCACTTCACAGAGGTAGCCTACTATGTCCACTAAAGTCCACCAGTTAAAACACATACAAATATCCAGGAGTGCAACAAATTACTAAGATAATATCTCTGATGGCACAGCCAGAAGCAGACACATCCAAACAGAATGGGAATGACTCGATTTCTCATCGGCATCCAGAACTTTCTACATCGTCCTGTCCAGTGCTGTCTTGAATTCATCACCTCAAAAAGAGAAGGCCCTGAAATAACTTCAGTATGAGCCTTTGACCTCTGTGTCTGCAATTCATTTCGCAGTCCTCACGCCAACCAGTCGACTAGCAGAGATCCTGACAACACCCACATGTTTTGGCACGCGAGAGCAATGGCTGACCAACTGTTCTTATACACACCCCCCCCAACCCCAAACTTCTTTGAATTCTATCGACTCGTACGCTTGGCTCCACTTGACTTTACCGACTGACTACTTGTCTGTGGCTAGGGTCAATCTGGGGTACAACCATAAACAAACACTGCTGCTTGCACTGCTTGCATTTGAAGTAAACCTTGCCATTGACTTATTTTTATATACAGTATGTTCGACCAATAAGGTATTAACAGAAATGTTGTTTGGGTTTTACTTTATTGACCAACTTCTTTCTGGGAGACTTAAGTAAGGAGACAAGCGCAGCGGAGGGGGGGGTGGGGGGGGCAGGGGACAGGAGGGCTGCCCTCCCCCGTGGTCACATATACATCCTGGATTAATGGCATTTCACTGGCCAGATGTTCTGCTGCGGATGGAGGAGGTGGGAGGAGCAGCAGCCCACTCCTCTTCAGGACTGAGCCCCAGCCTCCCCTCCTCGCCAGAGACTTCAGCTATTTCCTCCCCCCCCCCCCCCCCCCTCTTTTTTTTCTCCTCCTAGCAGCCAGGCAAAGGGCTGTAACAAATACTAATGCTCTGTCTGTATGGAAAGGGCAACTGCATTCTTTAGAGACAACTCCCAACAGGACAAATCCATCCAGAGGTTTGCTGATGCTGACAGCTGTGGTACATTAGTGCAAGACACAGAGATTTGCATTCAGGCAGCAGGACAACTCTGAGAAGGACGAAACGATTTAAAAACACATTGGATTCTTTAAAGAGAAATCCTATTCTCCTTTACCTATGAACTGTGCCGTCTGGAAAAGCAAATAGTCATCTGATGCACTGGCAAACCTTGTGAGGTGTGATATTAAAACATGGAGTGTAGGTCAACGAAATGACACTGATATTAACTTTGCTAAGTAGGCTGAAACTTGGACTAGTGAGAGCTGGATGTCCACTTGTGCTTTTGAACACGGAAATGGTATATTATTTATTACTGTACTGCCATTAAAATACACACCCACACCACTTCTTTTTTCTCCACTGAATATCACTTGCTAATGAATATCAATGACAAAAATACAGGCTACATTAGGCATCTTGAATTAGGAGGGTAAAGAGAATCTTCTGATATATTTGATGAGAAAATGATATAGAAAAATTATAAAAATTGTCCTTTTGTTGATCGAATACACCAAACTACTTATTTGTTAACTGGTCCTCTGTGCCCCAGATGCATATGTGCATAATTTATGGAGATGTAACAGCAAAGTATGTGGAGTATTTTTCAGTTAGGCGTTCAGTGGGCTAACCACCACCATTTTTCCTCAGTGAATCTTACAATGGCAGGCCATTGCACAATTGGTGTCCTAAACAGAAAATAGCTTGGCCCATGCACAGCCCTTTTGACAATGATTTCATGGTAGTTCACATAAAATGTTTTAGCTCTATGCAATGTTTGGATTGGATGTTGTCTCGAACAGAAATTCTTCAACTCAGAGAGAGGACATTATCTTCAATTGTGCCACTATCCTACAGGCTAGTCAACAGGAACTATACCACATTGAAAAACTAAGGAGCAGTTGGTAGCTAAGCAGCTGGTACAACGTCAATGCATCAGTGGTCAATTCTGCTACTTTGTATCGGATAGCTGAGATTGATTAATTCGACGGCAACAATATAACGCTACAGTTAAAGACCAGACTATTTCAGTGTTACCATTGCCGATAGGGACGGCCATTAAACAATACGTGGGGTATTTTGATGAGGGTCTTTCACACCCGGCGCTTTCAGGTGCCGGTTGAGCCTTCAAATGCAAATAGACGACCCCGTGAATTCAGGGACGACTCCAAAAGACCATAGATCTTCATTGTCCAGCCAGTGACCCGATAAAAACGGCAAATGTTGAGTTAATTCAAGTCTAAATAAACAAAACAGCCTTTCAAGATGCAATTCACCACGCTGGGTTGTGTGATGAGACCGATCGGAGACAAGGCTACATACCTCGGATAGCCTAGGCTACTTGATATATGCGAGTTTAAACAGCTAGAGGTTTAAACATCCAGTTATTAAGCTACACTAGGGCAGGGTAAAACACAAGTGGCCTGAAGTGTCCGCGATAGCAGTGTGATCAAGCGAGGGAAAGGTTTTAGGCACCTCGATCGCCAGAGAAACGATTGCGCCGTGGCGACATCGGGTTTATGAAACATGCAGGCCGTTGCATTTCATTTGGAATTCGTTTATGCTTTCCGGACCAAATAATCAATCCAAAATAAAACAATCGTATCGATCTATTGCAAAACATACACTTCATTCAAAAATCATGTCTTGATGCTTCATGCATGACGTTGTTTCATCACCACGTCTGCAAGATAGAGCTGGCCATCCAAACAATAAAATAGGCTACATTAAAAATCAATCGTCGCGTTTTCAGTTCACCTACAAACATATGGGATTTCTGGCCCTGGTTTATCTTTGCCGTTTAGGTTTGTTATATTTGAAACTATCTAGCGCTGGAGGTTATTTGCTGCTAGTTAGCAAACCGAATATGCATTGTCAACAATGTGAGGGAAGACGCAACACAAAGTGTTGGGATCCTATGCACAGGTGGTAAAGAACGTTTAGATATGGGGTGAAAAAAGTTATAGCCTAGGCTACTATTGAGAATGATCTCTTTATAAGGAGTAACACTGCTAAGAACCTGTCCATTTTCCCAAAGTGACACAATTGATCAGGCTTCAATGGAAAGAGTTAAGATAGCCTATGGCTGAGCTGGTGTGTTATGGCTCATGTAGACTGTAACTGTTTATTTGTTTGCCTTTGTAGGCTAGTCCTACATGCTGTTTTTGTTGAATGTTTAATGAATGCAATGCACACTTATGGAAATAAAGTGCACGATGCATTCCAATAAATGCACATGAAATCTTTGTAAAGCTACTTACCATCAATTGCTCTTACAGGAGCGAGAACCCCCAGACTGAGTACAAATCCAAGGAAAAGCAATCTCATTGCCCACATCTCTGAAATGCAATATGCCAATGCTTGTTGATATGCAGAGAGCGTTGATTAAAATGATAAAATTCAAGCGTTGGATTCAAACACCTCATCCGAATCTCTAAAATGGACCGTTCAGATTTCCTTCTTTGCGCCTTCCAGCAGCACCCACTCCAAGTGGCTAGCAGAGGTAGGTTAGCTAATCAGGCAGGAGTATGAGTAACATACAATTTTTCTTCCGATAAAAGGCTTTGGAAGCCTTTAGAGGCGACTGGTTGTGCTAGAGCACCGTCATGAATGTTGTTTGTTGTTCATTCCCAGCATGCTACCATAAAATAAAACTGCCTTTAAATTTCTGTTATAGTCACATAGGTGACCTAACCATTCCGATGAAGAAAAAAAAAAGAAAAGAAAAATATAAAAGGTACTCTTTTCAGCGTCCTTGACAGCAGTGTGCTGAAATGCTCTTTGGAAAAACAAAAAATTAAAAAGCAAACACCGCCTATGCCTTCTCTTCCCCACCGCCTCTGATGCTGGTGGTTCCAATTTGAGTGAAGGGTGAAGTGGAGCTGCTCCACAGTAGACTGCTATATGACGTCACCCATTTCGATGGACAACCAACGCGGCAGTCCCTCTGCGCACGCGTTGGTGGCTTCTCTGTTGTGTGCGCCTGTTCCAGTGCTTCGATGGAAGCTAGTTTACGCGGCAGCCATCTTGGCTCAAAATGTGTTCAATTGTACTCTATAATAATCGATGAGTTTTATAACTCCCTGTTTGTTTATACTTTCTCCCGCTTATTTTCACTCCCACAACACTGCAGTTGCACATAGACTTAAATTCTAATAACTTCCGATTAGTTTCAATTAGCATGCACCGGCACATTTCTGTTTTTATTCAATCTTTAATGGTTTTTAATTTATTTCAAAATTAGAACTTCTTATGTAGCCCACTAAAGCCTGGCTGTTGGGGCTAATGTTGGAAACGTGTGAACTCTGAATAGTGATGTAACTTTAGGCCTAATAGTAGGTCTAGACATAGGCATATTTTGTAAAACTGTCTTTCATCCTTTGAAAGTCAATTATTGGAGGGGAATAACAACAATAGGCCTACCTACCAGAAACACACACATGCAATTTTGATGAAATGAAAGCTTTGTTTTTACGAAACACAAGCTTGGAACATGCCCTCTAGCGTCAACCCGTTTCTCTTCAACTCATGTCAGCCTACCACAAAACAAAGAAGAAAGATTTCCACCCGGTGGCAAAAGGCAGTTACTACAAGTACCGTTCATTTTTGCAAGTATTTCTGGCGTTTCTAAAATTGTTATGATGATCACACAGACTGGGTTGTGTTTCCTTTAAAGAATGCATGTCAAAATCAGTTGGCCTAAATTTGCCAGTAAAAACTTTTTTGAAGCTTAAGTCTTCATTTAAACAGTCAATGTTTTTACAGGTTCATATAGTTGGTAGGCTACTGATGTTATTCGACCTGCAGCATATTGTTATGAACATACTATGAATATAAGCTATCCTTTGATGATACCCATTACATGTTTTCATTCCTTCTCATTAAACTAATGTCCTCCTGTAGAAAGGTTACTAAAGTTTGGAGAACACCCCAACTCCACTCAACCAAAAGGCATGCCAGGAAAATCCACCTCACTAATGAGAGGCTTCAGAACAGAACACCGGAAGAACACAAGGTCACTTCATGTCACAAACACCACTGAGGAGTTGCCGGGTTCCTCAATTATCTTAGTTTCCTAACCATGGTAGCCTTAAAACAAGCTGACAAAATGTGTTACACCCCACTGAGGTCATGCTGATAATGGTAATGGCGGAGGCAGCGTGAGAGTGAGGTGTTCAGGCAGTTCTGGACCGACGGTGACTGTGGACAGCAGCAGAGCGCATGCACACGAGAGGAGACTCTTGACTTCCACCTGGCGCAGGTCTGCGTTAAATTAAAGGATTAAAGGCGAATTAAATTACAGGTCAGGTAAGGAGAGCTCGAGTCACATCCTACTGCTGATGAAAAGCATCCGTAAGTCCAGTGGTCACCAACATAGACACAAGCACAAAAGTCTTGAGTCAAGTCTCACATTTCTCTGATCTGTGTTTACTTGGACTAACAGGTGCTACAAAGGAAACCTGAACCTGAACCTGTTTTGCAGACTTTAGAGAGTGTTACTACACAAGAATATACAATGCAACTTAAT
The DNA here is from genome assembly GCF_963854185.1 of Sardina pilchardus. Classification (NCBI taxonomy): domain Eukaryota; kingdom Metazoa; phylum Chordata; class Actinopteri; order Clupeiformes; family Clupeidae; genus Sardina; species Sardina pilchardus. The sequence continues at coordinate 21,260,984 of NC_085000.1, read as the reverse complement.
TGTAGTGCAATGCTGAGAAAGAGCTGAATCTGCTGTGTTGTCCTCTTTACCTTGCAAATGTGTTTACGGGTCTTTTCTCACACTCATACTTACAAAGAAGAACACTAAATTCACTCTGGTTTTGTCGCTGGTCAATGAAGCGGCAAAACCCTTTTGGACAAGAACTATCCATCACTAGAAAGTATAGTTTTCCCATATTGCACATGTTATCAACACGCCACTGGAAACCATTGCAGTCTGTTGCCATAGCCTGGAGCGAGAGAGGAAGTTGGAGGGGTACATCTGGAGTACAGAGACAATGAATCTGTCCATGTCCCCTTTGAGAGACATCAGAGGCTGCCTCTCGCTGATGCTAATGGGCAGGCATGACAGAAATAGACTGTGGTCTTTAGACAGACTCAGCCTGTCTGGGTCCACTCACAGACCTCCAGTCCAACTCAACAATGTTGTGCAGTGAAAGCTGACAGAGACTGATGCACTGGAGCCCTCGTGGGATCTACAGTCTAACGTCATGTTTGTGATGGTGGTACTCTAACCATCTCAGACTAAGTATGCTTCCCACACTAAAAAAAGTATGTCAAATCCCATATTTAAAATGTAATCCATGGATTTACTCCTCTGTCTGGGGAAATCACATTTCCATCCATGACTGTACTTTGGGTATTTGCAGGGGACGGGTTCAGTTGAGGTGTCGGCTAAATGGTGTTTTATCATTACCTTGTCACACGAGGCGAAATCTCATTGTGGAGGGATTTGTTCATGATGCAGAGAGGCACTAGAAGAATTTTCTGGAAAAGTCGGAGGCCGACAGAGCCAGATGGGGCTGAGGTCTCCAGAGGGGGGAGTAAGGAACGCCCCAACTCTGCTGGCCAACAGACTGGATCACCGATGAAGCATTCATCACTTGGAGCAGAATCTAATCGCTTCCTGTATGTGGTCTTTTCAGTGTATTGGAACACATAATCCCTCTTTGTCTTTGACAGGTGTTCACAAATTCATGAGTTTTATTTTCTGCACGCACACAGTGCACAGTAATAAACACATGCATGCACACACTCAAACACACCATTTACTCTCTACTTATATGGTATTAAGGTTTAGGATGCAGTCAGTGATATGTTTTTCTCAGATCAGTCAGTCTGAGCTTAATCAGTAGGCCTATGTCTTTTTGCAGCGAAAGGACATTTGAAGAAACCTTTTATAGGCCACCATGTTGTAACTTCCCTTACACCACTTCATAGTCAACCCTGAGATTTCCCCCCTCTCTTTACACACACACATGGGCCTACTTTTGAAAGTATGCATTCTTAATCTTCATGGTAGTACTACAACAAACAGACATGACATGGCACAGCATCCTCCAATCCTGCAGATGGCACTGTAAACTAAATATCTTTTGGTTTTTGCTCTCAATACAACATGTTGAGAATTGTTTGAGAGTTGTTGTAATATCTGTGGACAATTACATGCAAAACATGGAATATAATAATTCCCAGCCAACATTGATATATTGATATAGACAACTTAGGGCTGTTTGAATGCAATTAGTCCTTTCAGAGACTGGAGGAAAAGCCAGTAACAACTCAAAGTGGAGAGACCAAAGGAACTACTTGTATATTGAGATTATTTCAGGACTTGAGGTGAGCATTTCAATCCTCACTCTGCGGTGCTAAATATACACATCAGACAGTGGCATTCCCCTGGAGAAAAGCAATACTAAAAATGAACTGAACAGAGCCATAAGCAAACCGTTCATCCCTGTGCTTATAGTGCCCACTTCATTCAGCAGTACAGCAGGTCAGTCTGAATTTACACACACAGCAAGGGTCTCTCAAAAATGTTCCTTGACATATATTGAAATCTATTGCATTATATATGGACCCTTTCCGGCTGCTAGTCTCGCCCAAGGGAATGCCAAGAGGTCACAAAAGGCCTGAGGCTTGATTATTAAAACTACTTTTGCTTGGAGGAGAAGGAATTACCCCAATGTGGAGAATCCCTGGAGAATGAGGCTGAAGTGGCTGGTTGTTCACTATGTCCCAACATGCATCCATTTGTTTGTCATGTGCCTCCCAGGACCTCTGGCTGAAGGGTTTGCAATAAAGCTCATTGTACACCATGTGATACATTCTGTAGTATCACAGCTATATGTCTGGCATGTAACTGCAGTTGTGCATGCTCAACAATGCACAAACCAGGAAGGCTGCAGCGACTCTCTAATGCAGAGCCTCTCTAATGCATTGTTTTTTTTTTCCCCTTTGGGGAGCGGATGTTCTGTTTCAATATTTAACTGACAAAGGACATTCTGTTACCACTTGTTAGAAACTGTGATATAAACAAGACTAATCCTCATATTTGAATCAATAAAAAACACACTCCTGATGTGATAACCGCAAGGAAACAGCTGAGGGTAGAAAAAAAAAACATGTAATGATGTAAAAAAAACATCTCTTAAATTCTCTTAACTCTCTTGTACCAAGTATGAGAAGAACTTTTACGGATTGCTGTCAAACTATACCACTGTGTATCAGATATGTACTTAGACTGAATTATTATTCTGCTCCTTATGGGCACGTACAAACCTGCATACTTATTGCATTTTTGCATAATTGCATTTGTATTTATATAATTCTGTAATAAGGCTATCTAAACAACTATGTCATCTTGTTATCAGTAAAAGTAACGGACGGATGCATACGTGGACACATAGTCACCCCGTGAGATTAGGGGAAATTGCGCCGCATCGCTGCATCGAGGAACGGTTGGCGTGTTGTGCGGGGGCTGGTTTGAGGCACTGCCAGCGTAAACAGTCCCAGACCACATGTTCTCCCAGGGCAGAGACTGAGGCTGGCCACCCTCCAAGCACATCTGCACACAATCCCCCAGCCTGAGCCACCCAGTGGAGGGGACCCAGCGAGCAGGGCAGGGCAGAGGGAGGGCGGGGTGTGAAGGAGCGCACCAGGCAGGCCTGTCTGTTTTCCCAGACTCCACCAACCTGTTCCCTCCCCACATGCAGACAGTCACGAACAGGACAATTACAAGACAGGCATGCAGGCTCTGATTTATGGGATTAAGCAGCTAGATACATGGCAGTGTACACACAGAGAGAAGGTAAGAAGCACAAACAAGGCCCTTAAGTCAAAGACAGTCACCTATGTAATAACCACAACACAAAAAGAAGTTCATACTGATCTCCCAACACTGTAACTGAGATTTATTAAAAAAAAAAAAAAAAAAGAAAGAAAAAATCAAAACTGAGATGAAGAACAGCCGAAGGCTGTAATGACTTGGCACAGTAAAACGTTGCCCCAGCGTTGTGGTGGGAAAACACTGACTGGCTCACACAGGGATTTTAATATTTCCTTTGGTGGGTGAGGGCCTGGGCTGAGAACATATGGCCCTGCTGGATTGCATCACTTCACTGGAACCAAGCACTGTATGCCGGGCCAACATTACCCAACCGCCTCTCAGCCTTGAAATGAGATGGATGGTTGCATAAATCACGTCTGTGAGTCCCTAACCCTTGCTCATCATCTGTCAGGGCGCTCCGCCTGTGTTTGCATTTGCGCTCAGACGAGCTGGCCGGCGTGATGAAACCCATCTTGCTCAAGAACCCCGGCCGGCGTTTACAGCTGGCTTTATACAAAAAGGTGTCTTCACAAGAAAATGTTTGACAGATAAAAAACTGATTTACTTATTTCACTTTGCCTCTCTGCATTTCTGTCTGGCTACTTTCTTGTCAGTATCTTTGTTTATCTACCTATTTATAGGTTGCCTTTGGCAACTTCCTGCAGACAGTTCTTTGGAGCATGCATCCAAACCACAGTCAGGTAGTGAGGTTAGGTGAGCTTGCATGCTTGCACGGCATGCTTTTTGGAAGGAGATAATTACCGAAGCAGCTCTACACTGACAACACCTGAGGAATTCCTGGCATGCACAAACAGCAAGAGTATTCGCAGCCACCCAATATGACCTAGAGCCAACCTCCCCCACCCCTCAGGCCTCTCTAAAGGGATTCCAAATCTGCCTGCACCCATGGTGCTCCAGTTCCTTTAGACGCATACAACATGTGCCAGTCCCTTCCTCTATCATGCCTTTTGCCAGTTGTGAATGTATGTACCGTAATTTCCCGACTATTAGCGGCTTATGCATTGATTTTGCAAACATTTCTTCAGCCATGAGGTTAGTACACTGCAGTTAATATGGTATCAATATGGTTTTGGTTCTTATGCATAAAACGCTGTCCTGCGGCTTATACACAATGCGGCTTATATGCGGGAAATTACTGTATTGACCATTTTTCATACCATTCATGTATTCAATGGAATTTATTATTCAGTGACATTATACAGTCACTGTATGTGGGTGTATAGGCTGGCTCTACAGGTATCTTGAAGCACACAGCAACAGTGGTGAGTGAATCATGTTTTGTCAGTTTGCACATACGAGGCTATAAAGGCTATTAGCCCCGAGTCTGATTGTGGGCACTTTAAGCTCTTAGTGCTGAAATCTGTGGGTTGTGTCCAAAGCTAACTCTGGTGTGGGCAAAGTGTCTTTGTGGTCTGGAGAGCCCTGTCTGGACTGTAATGCACAATAGCAGCAGATCCCTAAAGCCCAGAGTTTCCTGTGGGTCACAATCGAACACACTCACTCACTCACACACACACACACACTCTCTCTCTCTCTCTCTCTCTCTCTTTCTCTCTCTCTCACTCTCGTGCTCTCTCTCTGACTCCAGGAATTAATTATACTCTCTGAGTCATACTCTGCCTCATTGTCTGTTTCTCACTGTTTCCTCTTCTTAATTTACATACCTTTTCCGTTCCACCCACCCACACATTGAAAGTAAGCCCTCTGAAAATTGCTTTTTGAAGCACTTGTTCCAATACATTATCTAGTACTGCATTCAAATATATGGCATGATATTCAGTTATGGTCTCTAGTGTGCCTTTTATGATGGACAATGTTCCTACTGTATATGCATTACGCTCTATAAGCGCACACACCATATCATGGTGGACATGTTACATGGACAAAGTTAGAGTCCATCTGTCTGCCTAAAATAGAAGTTAAAACATTAAATGTAGAAGGATTCAGCAACAAATATCCACACATACTAAAAGGAATCTAGAATATTATCTCATAAATTATTATATTGTGTATTCATACTGTGATTGATTAAACTGTAATATGTATAGAGAGTTTGTGGGATAACTTATTTTACTGGCTATTTTCTGATCTTTATTCTTGTTTATTTACAATGCAGGTTATGGTATCAATTCATAGATACTCTGCAGACCAATGCTTGCAATAGGATTGCTTATTTTTGTCACTTGGGGACTAGCCACTAAGGCATTGAGAGTGGGACCATGGGTCCACGTTTCCAAGCGACAAAGAATGGCGAAATCACAAACATAGTTGCTTGTGTTCATGCTTCGCAGAAATAAAAGCCCCATTCTTCTATAATGTTGTCACTTCAGGCCCTAATCTACTGACTCAAGGGACAGGGGGATAAGTCAATTGCCAACACTTCAGCTCACTTGAGAAGGGCATGCAGGCTGAGCAGTTTACATAAAATGAAATCCAAAAGCTCAATATTGCAGATAAGATTTTAGAAAGACTTTAGAAAGAAAGGCAAATGCAGCTTCACTTTTACAGCGGACTGGACTGTCTCTGCATTCAGATATGCTATGTAGATCCACGAAAGTCTTATAGCCTGCTTTATCGCTTTAACATGTATTTCAACGTGCTAGAGTGTAATTAAATTAATGTGATTAAATGCATGTTGTCGATGTAGGCTATGTTTTCCGATTATCCTGAACAAAACCACACCGTACACGGTCTGCGCGCAGAACCACTACACCGATGAGAGCGCAACTCAAATCACTTCCCCAGATTCCAAGCTGAATTTCCCTAGCTGACGTCAGCTGACTGTCTTGGCTGTACTAGCCGCTCCGGACATAGTGCTGTAAAAATGCTGCTCTCTGTGCCGCCAAGGACAGGAATCAACCCATATAACGGCTATACCAGCAGAACCAGTAAAAAGGTAAACTACATCGCCACGTCTTCTGTTCGTGCGGTTTTATTTATTTATCTATATAGATTTATTCCCGTACGTGTCGAAGCTGTATGATTGTATGACTATAAGCTGCAGTGTCCTTGAAAGTGGAGAGAGCGTACAAAAATCTACTGTATCCCTATAGCTTGGCGTTGCTGGTAACTCTGTGAAGAGTGCGCGAAAATGTTGTGAACGTTATTATGCGTATTTCGCGTGTTTCAGTTGGTGGTTTAAGCTTGTGATTTTCCCACTCCGCTGCTACAGGGAGAGTCAATGTAAAAGGATTAAACTTGCGACGCTAATTGTATGTGGATTATTGCAAGCGCTATTGGCTGGTTTAAAAGGAAGGGAATTTGAAATATGAAAAAAAAGGGTTTTGTTTCTTATCAGATATGTCCAGGAAGCACTTTCATTTCTGTTCTCTAAAAATGTTCACCTTTTAGGAAAAACGTCAACATAAGAACTTTAACGAAGTTTTTTACGCCTAGCCATTTGCCCCACCCCTTAAAAATCTTACTACGATGACGGGAAACCATAGCCAACATTATGCAGCGGAAAGGATTTAGTTAAAATGAAAATAACCACGATGGTGGCAAATGATATGTAGCCCATGATCAGACATGAGGATGTGTTTGTTACACACACAGGAAATGTGTTTCTCCGATCAATGTTGCCTGTCCATTGTAAGGTTAAATAATAACTATTGACCCTCTGTTATGTCACTATTTATATAGCCTGAAGAATCCCAAACATTGGGTTTATAGGCCATCTATTCGTAAATGAACCAATTCAATATACAGTTAGGATTCATTTTACTGAGATTCTTCAGCCGATCACTTTCAACTAGGCTATACAGCAACAAATAAATACCTCATAATATTGTTATTGGTTTAAACCACTGCTAAAAAAAACAGTTTGTAAAATTCTACTATGCTGTGTTTTTAAGAGGGCAAAACACCAGTGAAATTGGCATAGGGCCTGCATCCCTAAAACCAAATAGTGCCATGCCATGAAATGGTGTGGAAGGGTTATTGAAAAAAAATCCATTAAATTGTTGTCATTTTCAGACATAGAATACTATTTGTATTTTAAGGACCTTTTCCTGTTTTTGGATTAGTTTGTTGTTACTGATTAGAAATGACAACCCAAATTAACTTTACTGGCTGATCCTTAATGTTTAGATACCAGTATAGATATCTAGATATTTAGAAGATAAAAAAAAATGACTCAGTTGGAGATTCAATGAAATATAGCTTTCTATCCCATATCATGCAATGTGTGGATAATGTGTTACAATTGGCAGCTCTGTCCAGATTTCCTTCTCTGTTGCCAAAGATCTCATTAATTGAAGTACAGAGAGGATTTGATAATTCTGCAATCCTCTCTCAGAATTAGTCTCAGTCTCTCATGCATGTAGATTCTTTTCACCTCTCAACTTAAAAAAGGCCACTGCAAAGCATCACTATGTGATCTGGGCAGAAATGAGTACTGAGGAGCACTTACAGTGTTCCCTTCTTGATCCACACTCCGTCCAAAGCTTTAAGCTCCCACCCCACTAAGGAGATGCACTGACATGTTCAAATGACTGACACTGATGCAAGTGAAGCCTGAAGCGCTCTGATTTGTTGGTTGCATTTGGGCTGGTAACGGGAAGACTTTCCATTTTCTTATTTCGGAGCCAATCACTGAAGGGTTTTTCCCTCGCTCAGAGCTATAGTTGATTGATCGCTGTGAACTCAGTTTCACCAAACACTACAAAAGCCTTCTCAAAATAGCCTTACTTTAATATCGGGACATGCACATTTTACAAGAGGAGGTTATGGGCTTAGTCTACCAGAGCGTTTGAGTCTTTCTGTATATGGGCTATTTGCAGTAGCATATTCACATATTTGAGCTTGTTGTTTGTGGACATTGAAAGGCTGTGAATGACCCTATAGAGACAGGAGAAACTGACCATCAGAATTCACTTAAGAATTCAGAATTCAGAAGTCCGAGGATGAAGGCTGAAACACAGGAGCTAAATGCCTGCCATCGTAAATGATGCAAAATTGGTTCATATAAAATGTGCTCCTCCTTTTAAGACTTTGCGAGTTGTGTAATTGTGTGCAAATTATTGCCACAGCCCTCATGTGGATAGACATTTCCCTTATAGAAACAGGGCTTTGAAGTGAGGCAGCGAACAGTGAACATACAGAACCTTTGTACATTTGTACATAATTTATACATAGACATCACACTCTTACAGTATAAGGAGTTTACCATGAAAGTGAAAAAGAAGAACACAGAAGAGAAGAGAAGTGAATGGTAATGAATGAAGAAAGAGAGGATGCACATTAGGAAGTTAAATGCATATCTATACGCCGACTTCCATTTGCTGAAAATTGCCAGGATGGCCAAGACTGTAGTGCAATAATTGCAGCTTAAAACATCCTGCATTCAAGGTGATCCCCCCAGCAATTAACAAACATTTACGACTTCACTGGACTAAATAGTGCCCATTTTCTTCCATTAGAAGCGAGATAAACACGCAAGCTCAAGAGCTAAGGGTTAACAGAGACACTGGTAATGGTGCCTCTACAGAATGCAGCCCTCACTCAATTTGGTTCTATTGCCTTGCATTCCAGGAAAATTGTATTAAACGCTGAAAGTATATACCGTAAGCCCAAGTTCCATGAAAGTTAAAAAAGATGTTGTGATAAAGAAGTAAACTCTGTTTGCTGTACTGATGATGTGTGTGAGACCAAGGCCGAGGAGTTTGATCTGGTAATTGCGCTGCCAAATTCCACAGGCATTCAATGCAATTTGGCGTCAGAATTCCAGAACTAAAGTCTGGCCCCAAGTCAGTTCGGCATGTCAGCATTCTACACAGGCAAATTACAAACACCCCACACTGACTCCTTGAATTATTTCACTCCCTCTCTCACAGTTGGCAGGGATTCAGATTTCCCAGATTAATGACCTGAAATTCCTGGAATTCGGGACTCAAACAATGTGCTCATTAGAAAAAAAAGCATGTGAGGGTGTGAGCCTCTACAAATCTATTTTAATCAAGGAAACCTACCTTATGACACTAGGAGAAACTTGAAGGCACACTAAGGAAATCTTATGAACCGTGACTAGACTAAATCCTGATACGTTTTTTTTTTCTTTCAAGGAAGTGGGGGGAGGGCTGAGGAGGATTAAAACTTTTTTTCTCCCTTTCCTCTGCTTTCGATTAAGAACCCCCCTTCCCATCCCTCCCCCATATTTCAACTCTCTGATTTTATCCACAGTGTGTACATTCCAGTGATCAAGATGTGTATCTATGCAGGTGAAAAGTTAAGAGATTATGGTCATTTCTTTTAACATATGTGTATACTGAGGTTTACTCTATACTCAGTCGATGAGAAATGAGTTGATAATTATGGCTTACACAGGCGATGATTGTGAAGATTAATGGTCTGTACACCTCTTGTGTCTGTCCCCTGAGGTAGACACTGTGACCTCAAGCACGGCCCCACTCCCCTGGTGTCAGACCAAAGTGTGTCTAAGCTTCATACGAGGCAGCATTAGCCAAGCCTGCATCTGGGGGCCAAGTGTGCGCTGCACACTGTCATACATTCCAAGTTCTGCTAAAGCAAACGAGTCTAGCCGAGAATCAGACCCGAATGAACCCTCTGCAGGGTTATATTTAACACGGCTCTGCAGGAACCAAACCTCAATAGTCAGATCAGGAAGCCGGTGATAGATGATGACATGCCTGAAGATGCTTTGTTTTTGTGCGTGTGTGTGCGTGTGTGATTTTTTTTTTTGAGTGTGTGTTATTGATTTGTTGACCCAGCTTTGTCCTGCTGCGTCTGAGAGCGTGACCGGGCTTGGCGTGTAATGGCGCCCAAATAGGAACCAGACGAGCTTGCAGGAATGCGAAGCGCTCCGTCCGCGTCCAGAGATACCGGCGCTCGCTCCTGCAGGGCCCGCTGACATGAATCTTTGTTAGTGTTGCCGAGGATCGCGAGGAATGCGCCCGCACTGGGCCTCTGTGCTCTCGCCCGGCGGATGAGCCGAAGACGCGCGAGCGGAGACGGCCCGCGTCCACCGCGCTAGGAGCTTAAGAGCGCGAGAAACAGAGCGGACAGAAAATAGAATGCCTTTGTGTCGAAACATATCCTCGTGTGACAGAGGACTAAATTTATACGTCAGAAGCTGAGAGTTGTGTTGCTCCGTTGCGGCATCTGTGAAAAACAAAAGAGCGGAATGCTATCATGTTTAACAGCGAGAGGGAGAGAACGCTGCTCGATCTGGTCTTGGGATCTTGAAAGTCAGAAAATCAATGAGAAACTGTGCAGAGAGAGATTCCTCTTCACAAACATACTTGGCGGTCAGAATCTCTGTAGCGCCTATGTCTACTGTGCAGAGAGATTCCTCTTCACAAACATACTTGGCGGTCAGGATCTCTGTAGCGCCTATGTTATGTCTTGGATCCAGTCAGTGTGCTCTCTAAATCACATCACAACAGAACCGGGTGCCGCCCGGGTGGGCACCAGGGTGGACGGGATCGGCAGGGTGGACGGACGCAGTCAGGGCGGCAGGCCTCGATTTTTTCCCAAAGCAAGCCAAGCGCAGCAGCTTTAATGAGACAGTGGCATCTGACTGGTGAACACATGAGAAGGATTAGCGCCTTCCGCTAACAAGCTCAGGCCCCAATTAGACAGTCCTTGGGCTCCCGAGGAGATCCTCATCTCCAGGAGCGCTGCTGCTGCAGGTGCTCGCTCGGCCCCCCAGTGCCTGGCTCACCATGGGAGTAGGGAAACAGAGGACACACAGTGACTCAGCAAAACAAACATTAACTCAACTCAACTTCTTTAGGGTGACCAGCAGGCTAGGACAGAGAGAGAGAGAGAGAGAGAGACAAAGGGGGATAGCGCTGGGTAAAAGTGTCAGTGTTTACTAAAGTCAGTGTTTACAAAAGTGACAACATTGGTTCTGTTTTACGACTTGAAAGCCTGAAAGTCAGAAATTGTTTGTGGCCTGAATAATGAATGTGAACCATCCCTTGGCACCTTTGTAATCACGGGAACTGCGTTGGTTTTGAAGAGAACTCATAAGGCATCTCATAGTGGAGGTGCCGAAGTTAAGAACAGGAAAGGCAGCAGTGCTGAAGCGAAGAGAACACGTTGCTATGAAACCAGATTAATTTATGGGATGTTGGCAGCGGCACTGGCATGAGGACATGAAGGATTGTGGGTTTGATAAAGAAGTAGGCTACTAGCACTAACACTCATCTCCTCATCCGGCTCTCCTCTGCTCTCTCAATCTGCTCAACAGTTGCTGTGTTGTGTCGTCACCACTTGACAGCACACTCTCTTCTCTGTCCACGTCCATTTTTGACATTCAAATCTCTGAGATAAATAGGAGAGTCACAAAAGTGTCAGTGCTGTCTCAGACTTGTGGTCAAGAACATTTGCACATTATAGTTCCGTACCGTCTGCCCGTTCCATAACAAAAGTGGGAAAATGTGTCACGGCAGTCCGGCAGTGACCTTGTAGCGCCCATCAGATTGGCCCACTGACTGACCCTGTGGTGTGATTTCATAGGCCTCTCTAATGAAAAACCTCATCCCTCCCTGCTCCTCTTAACTGATGAGGAGTTAATTAGAAAACCAAGCTGAGAGAATGAACAAGGGAGAGAGAGAGAGAGAGAGAGAGAGAGAGAAAGCTGTTGGACTACAAGGACCTTGTCAGTGCTGCAGATGAGAACAATTAAAAAGGTTTTAATTAAAAGGAGTCAGAGTGATTTTTAATTTTTTGGGTGAGAGGGTACTTTCATTTTGGCTGCTCTCTAATTGAATGAATGCCGCTTTTTCCTATCTAGATTGTAGTGACTTTCATTCAAGTCTACAGTATGTAGGATGGTTAGACTTCCTTCAGCCTTAAGGTCATAACAGAATTCAATTACCGAAAAGCATTTAGTCAGGCCATGTCATGACAGAAGACTGTGGGCAATGAATGTGTTTGCATCACAAAATAAACCACATTCCATTTTGTACCTACTTCGCAAATACACCCTTAACAGACCTTTTCTCAAGCAATGCAAAAACAGGCCAATTACGAAAACAAATATATACACCTAGTAACTTGGAATTAAAACTTCAGTAAAAGTGAAAAGTGAAAGAGGAGGTCAGGAGTTGTCCAGCCCATCTTTTCAGTGTTCATTTATTCTCTGGGTTGATATTATTCACCTCTGACATGTGCATCCTCTGTGACTGAGTGGAAGTCAGCGTGTGGACTTTGGACTCTTAAAGGCGCACTACAGTCAGATTTTCTCTGGAAAGAAATACCGATGATGATGAGCTAGTGTGATGACGATGATAGATGAGTGACTTTTCAGCGCAGTGTGTTTGATCTTCTGCAGAACTGGAGGCAGATACTTATACTGCAGTGTGACATTGTTGGAATTGGAAAGAGGAGATATGTTCTCATATCTAAGACTTGTACGAAAATGATAATGATTGTACTATTTTTGTATTAGATTGGAACAGCTTAAACCTATGTATAGCTCAAGCAGAAATATTTACATCTGTGTCTGAAATGGATTGCACCTTTAAATATTCTCTTTGTTTCTCTTGCAGCAGGCGTATGTGTCCTCCACCCATCAGATGGCGCCACCCAGTCCCAGCACCACCACTAACGCCACCACCACCACCAGCAGCAGTAGCAGCAGTAATGGGAGCAGTATCTCAGCTGACCAGCTGAGTAAAACCAACCTCTACATCCGTGGCCTTCACCCTGGGACCACAGACCAGGATCTCGTCAAACTCTGTCAGCCGTGAGTCTTCAGTTCTTGTTAAACGGGATAAATGGCTCAAATCAAATGCCAGTACCGAAGAAAATTATAGTGTGTGGGAGGAACCTTAAGTGACCTTACCAGAACAAGATGGTAAATAGACTTGAGCTTCAGTCTAAACAGCTTGCCTGAACCAGTCCTGTGGAACACATCTCTTACAAAAAACGTAGGCTGTTAAACACTGTTTTTTCTTCTGTAGTCATCACTTGTTCTAGACCTCCAACATACAGTATGGTAGAGCGCTGCACTTCTTCACAGTGTGTCAGTTATGTTATCTTTAGTTTTCAGTTTAGAGACTACAGGCTATTGCCACGCAGTGGTATAGTCTCACAGGAAAAGTCAACAGTTTTGGGTTGCAAGCAAAGATCTCATGTTGGCCACAAAGCCTGTACAGGTTTTCCAGTTGTAGACACGACAATTACTCCAACCCAGCTCAGCTCCAGCCAATGAAGTCTAAGCTCTGTGAGACCCATAATTGTTTTTGGGATGGTTTCAGAAGGCATAAATAATGTAAATCCCCAACCAAACCAGCAGGCTGCATTGGTAACTTTCCCACTTCTAAAGCTATGGATACAGTCGTGTCTATACACAGGTTTACTGTAAATGATATAGGACACTATTTCAGTTAAAAACGTGAAACTAGTCCTTGACCTATCAGGGCGTGAGCTCACTATTGCTGATGGAATATGTGTGCATGCACAACAAATGAAGTCATTCAGGCAGGCGGTAGAATCCTGCCAGATTTGATCATAAGTTTACGCAGTTTGTGTACTTGCAGACATTTCATCAATGTTATTTGTAGTCTTTACTTTTTGAGTGAGATCATTAAAATGTTGAGCACTGCATGAGAAAATACAGAAAGGTTCACCGAATGTCACTTTCATTCATTAACTGTCAGACAATGTTTGCTAACAGAAATGTTATCATTTCCTTGGCTGCTCATTCAACTTATTATTTGCATGCTTTTGTGCCATCATTTGTCCTTTAGCTGCCAGGCGATTCACTGTGAATTTTTGTACGCCAGCACAGAGAGATTTGTGAAAGTCTTTGTCAGAGAGCTATTGTAGCTTCACAATACAACATCACCAACTATATTCAAAATACATAATTTAGTCGGTACAAGGACAGGGTCTCTAGTCTTTACAAGGACAGGGTCTTGGCCATTTTGCTAGTTAGCTTACCAGTCTCGGTCTAGTCTGTAAGTGGACTGTCTTGCACTGCTTCGCCGACATAATATAGTAGTAAAATAAGTGGA